>NC_092478.1:9633571-9967500 GCF_047495875.1 Pithys albifrons albifrons | reverse complement strand
GCAATTTCATGCTTTATCATCTTTGTTACATGTATGAGGGAAATTATGAACCTTGTAATTTCTCTCTTACTATATAAAAAGCTTTAGATAACATCAAGATATGGAAGCAATACAAAGTAAGTTGCCTCGATACATTAATGAACAAGATCTAAAATAGACTCTGTTCACCTCAATGGCATGAAAAGGAAAAGGCAAGAATTCAGCCTTGAATGGGAGGATTAAAAAACCTGGGTGAGGGGAGAAAAAGTAGTATAAGAAAGAGGCTTGGAAAAGAGGATTGGAAATGTAAGGCAAAGCAAAACACGCTGCAAATACATAAGCCCTCGATCCTGTCTTATTTTAAAATATATAAAAATTGATAGCTGGTTTGGGGCAGGGGGATTTCTGCCTTGTGACACCTGCAGAGCTGTGACCCCAGCCAGGCCATCTGCATGGCCCCATCCCCACTGCCACCATCACTCCACAGCATCCTGCCCACCAGCAAACCCAGCCCTGCTCTTAAATCCATATCCTTCAAGGAGGTAGGTTTAGGTTTACAATCCTCCTACGAGAGATCTAAGTCTCATATAGGAATATTCCATGTGTGGAACACATGCCCATAGCACTCCTGTGCAGCCCTGTCCTTCTGGAGCCATGAAAGGGGTGATGCTCCAAGGGGTTTGTGGTGCTGCAGGGTGGGATGTGCCTTCCCTGTCTGGGGGTTCTGCTTTACCCCCCTCCTTGTGCCTTCCCTGTCTGTGGGTTCTGCTTTATCCCCCTTGTGCCTTCCCTGTCTGGGGGTTCTGCCTTATCCCCCTTGTGCCTCCCTGTCTGGGGGTTCTGCTTTATCCCCCTTGTGCCTCCCTGTCTGGGGGTTCTGCTTTATCCTCCTTGTGCCTTCCCTGTCTGGGGTTCTGCCTTATCCCCCTTGTGCCTTCCCTGTCTGGGGTTCTGCTTTATCCCCCTTCTCAAGATGCAAGTCCAGTATTTGAAGACCAAGGTTTTAAAACTGGCAACTAATTCAGTTTTATCTGCATAAATTAAATCACCAGATCAAAGCCAGGGCAAATAAGGACATATATTTGGTTTTTTAAAGTATGGATTATCCTTTTTTGGTTCTTTAAAGGACAGGGTGTTTTGGTGCCTGTCACTTCTATGCAGTATAGAAAATTCCCAGTGTTAAACTGGGGGTGTCCAGTGTCTCAGTGTGTGAGATAAACCTGAGCCTGAGCCTGCCTTGGAGCACCAAGCTTTAAGTACTTGTCTTGAAGAAATGATGCAATCACAAGAGCAAAACAGGAGCCAACCCTCCTGGCCTCCTGGCCCTCCCCATGCCCACAGCCAGGATGTTTCACTGGGTGCCATTAGGGAGGCATTGGGCCAAATGAAGAGAGGGGAGAATTCCCAAGCGTGTATTTTCCAACCTCTGCTCTGCAGTGTTGGTGCTTCTGCAAATGGGTGTAATTACCTCCCAAGGCACGTTCAGAGAACCTTCCTCAGCTGCACAGGGTGGGTGCCAGGAGTGCCAGGAGCTGAGCTGGGCTGAGGGACTGGGGGTCACCATGGTGGGGGTTCACCAGGGTGGGAATTCACCAGAGCTGGGGGTTCACCAGGGTGGGGGTTCACCAGGATGGGGGTTCACTGGGAATGGGGGTTCACCAGGGTGGGGGTTCACTGGGGCTGGGGGTTGACCAGTTCTGGGGGTTCACCAGGCTGGGGGTTCACCAGGGTGGGGGCTCACCAGGGTGGGGGTTCACTGGGGCTGGGACTTCACCAGTTCTGGGGGTTCACCAGGCTGGGGGTTCACCAGAGCTGGGGGTTCACCAGGGTGGGGGTTCACCAGGATAGGGGTTCACCAGGGCCAGGCACCCCTCACCAGCAGCAGCAGCAATGGGACATGAGTGGTGACAGTGCCATGGTCCTGTGCTGGCACTGCTGAGACATCTCCAATCCTGGGATAGTTTTGGGCTCCTCAGGACAAGAAAGACATTGAGAGGTTGGAGTGTGTCCAGAGAAGGGAATGGAGCTGGGAAGGGGCTGGAGCAGCAGGAGCAGCTGAGAGAGCTGGGGGGGCTCAGCCTGGAGAAAAGGAGGCTCAGGGGGGACCTTCTGGCTCTGCAATCCCTGCCAGGAGGGGGGAGCTGGGGAGGGTCGGGCTCTGCTCCAGGGCACAGGGACAGGAGGAGAGGGCACTGCCTCAGGCTGGATTATGTTGGACATTAGATTCTGTTGGACATTTCTTCACTGAAAGGGGTGTCAGGCCCTGGCACAGCTGCCCAGGGCAGTGGGGGAGTTCTCATTCCTGAAGGGATTCAAAAAAATGAGTAGACGTGGCACTTTGTGATGTGTTTTAATGGGCATGTTGGTACTTGGTCAGAGATTGGATTTGATGATCTTGGGGGTCTTTTCCAACCTTCATGATTCTGTGTTGTGCTGGTTTTATGTGGCAGGATACTTCATGTGCTTAAGTTGAGTGTGTGAGTTCCCAGCAGGAGGCCCACAGACTAATTTCAGCTGCAGTTTTTTTAAAAAAATAATGTTCAAGCATTACACGTGGCAATTGTTTTGTCACCTCAAACTCCACTTCTAGTTGGCCCAATTTCCTTGTGCAGCCATGTTTTAAAGGTGTATTATTTAATCATAAAACAATTGACCCTGTTTGTATTTCTGGCTCTTCCTGACTGCTGTTCCCTGGGACAGGGTAATCACCAAAAAGCAAAGAGATGCTTCTTCCCATAACACCAAATTTCAGAGTCACAGAATCAACTAGGCTGGGAAAGACCTCTGAGATCATCGAGTCCAACCAGATTATTGGAATGGGCAGCATAAACACACCTGGGTTCAGGGATGAGGGAGAAGGAAGAATGTTTTCAGAAACCTGCAGTCTACAGGAAGGTGGAGAGGGACTTTTCACAGGGGCCTGCAATGATAGGACAAGAGGGAATGGCTTTAAGCTGGAGAAGGAGAGGTTTACATTGGATATTAGGAAAAAATCCTTCCCTGTGAGGGTGGGCAGGCCCTGGCACAGGGTGGGCAGAGAAGTTGTGGCTGCCCCATCCCTGGGAGTGTCCAAGGCCAGGTAGAATGGGGCTTGGAGCAACCTGGGGCAGTGGAAGGTGTCCCTGCCCATGGCAGGGGAGTTGGAACTAGATGGTCTTTCAGGTCCTTTCCAACCCAATTTCAATGACTCCATGATTCCTTGACCTCCTAAAAATCTTACAGGTGTTGTAGGTGTGGGGGAATAGAAAAAAAAGAATTTATCTTTTAATGATCATCTTCAGCCCTCTGGGTCTATGCTGGGAGCAAAGCTCATCATCTTTGGGATGTACAGAACCTGCAGATCTGTATTGGTGTGCTGAACACTGTGCACGCAGCAAAGCCTGTTCTGTGAAGGCTCCACTGCCAAAAATAACCCTCATTGGGATTCCTGGGATGCTGCTGTCAGGCAAAGTCAAACTGGGAGCTCTAAGCATGCCAACAGTGTCACTTTAAAAAGTCTGTTCCCTGAGGAGATAAATAGGGATTAGCCTCACAAGCTGCTCTAAGCCCCCCACATGCAGGGCCAGGAGGGGACGTGGGACTGGGGTTTGGCCAAATCCCAGCAGTGCTGGCACAGCAGAGGGTGAGGACGTGGTACCTCCCCTGGCAGGGAAGCCCCAGGACTGTGCAGGGTGCTGCAGGTGTTCTGTTGGCTGTCAAGGGGGACCCTCCCCAGTGTGGCCACCTGAGCCGTGCCCCTGAGTGTGACTGGGCACAGGTTGGCTGGAGGGCAGACTGGGAAGGAAAAGCTCTGTTGGGTTGGGATAAACATCCTCAGCCCAAGGGTTGTGCCATGGCCATGTTACTGGAGCAGCCTGAGAACTGGGAACTACCTGGGAGCTACACCAGCTGAAAAGGCAAAACCAAACCAGCCAACTCAGAAAAGTACAACATAACTCACCTTTTCCAGAACAGCCTTACTCTGCATTTCTTTTCAGTACTGTCAGTTGAAAAACTCCCTCTCTTCATAGGTGCTTTTGTCCTACTCAACATGCAGATTCCTCCCTGTGGTAATTCCTTTCCTCGTGTTTTTTTCTCCAAGTTTCCTTTATTGGTACAAACCATAAATTTTTGGTGGAGCTGTTGGATAAATTGTTGGAGCCTGAAAAAGCTCTCTGTGCAAATGCTTCAGCAGAGATACTAAATCAGCAGCAGCCTCTTGCCACTGCAAACAATTGCCAGGTACATCCTGAAAGCAGTTCCTTCCTCTTGTACGGCTCCAGCAACATCATTAAAAAAAAATCTTGTCCTTTGTACTTCCTCCCCCCCTCATACATGCACACATCTTGTAGTAAATTCATTTTTCAGTCCTGACTTTGTGCAAACACAATGTTGTGCTGCAAGCATTAAAAGGCAATTTAGTACTCAAAGGATTAAAAGCTCATGTTAAATTGAAGACTACACTTGGCATAAACATTAAAAATTGACAGAACACCCTACACATTAACTGCACCAGGGCTCCATAATTAGCATTTAAAAGTAAAACATCATTTCCTTACTGTTTCCTACTTACTCATTTATAATGCATTTATTATAATTCGGATGTGAATATGAGGCTTTCCACTATTGTCAGTTAGTAAATAAATAAAAAAACCCCCTGCTCCTGTTAGAAACACAGGCCTGCATGCAAGAACTGGGGGATGAATGGTTTGTTAATCCAAATCTCAAGCACGTGATGAATCAGCAGTGACTAACCAAGGTCCTGCGAGGTCTCATCCTGCTCTGTGAGCACCACCAGGGACCTCAGGGCCCTCCATTGTCTGCGGCGGCACAGGGAGCGCAGCATCAACTCTCCTCCTTGGGATTCTGATGTATTGTGCTGGCTCTCGTGTTGTGCAATGTGGGAAAACAGATAGATGGTTCATCCTGTAATGTGGGAAATTCATTGCAGATTGGAATTGGAATGCAAAAGAAGAAGAATGAGGAAGCCAATCTCATTAGGGAAGTGAAAAGAGGGACTGTCAGGCATTAAAGGGATAGCGCTTTGTTGACTTGTTTAATTTTGGGATGAGACAGGGGTTTGTTCCTCCTAACACAGACCTTTTTGTCACTAAGAATGCAAGGTGAGATGGCCACGTGCTGGGTTCCAGTGCAGTTCCAGGTTTTATTTATTGCAACCACACCCCATGTCTGTGCTGGCATGGCACTGCCTGTGTAACATCTGGCTGGAGGCTTTGTTTCCATCCCACCCCCCCTAAAACCCCTTCCCTGTACTTCCAACAAATCCAGCAGCCTTCAGCCAAACCTTCCTTTCAAAGCTCTAGATGCAATTAGGAGAATTCTAATTAGGCTGCTGAGATCATCCTGGGGACCATTTGATTGAGATCACAATTTGTCAAAGAAGTCTCCACCTCCAGACATGGGTCAGTGAGCAGAAATTCTTTCTCTCCAGCACAAAAGAAGTTGCCACTCCACTGGCCAAGGCAACCACCTTCAGTTGTGTCTGGCTTTCTGTGCCATGGGCAAGGTCAAACCTGGCCCAGATCTTGGTGGGTTTGCAGGTGCCCCACATGCAAAGATCTGACCACAGCACTTGAAGGCAAACCCACCCCTGCTTGTTCCCCTCTGGAAATGTGGCAACATGCAAATGATCTTGCAACGCTTCAGCACTGCCTCTGCATGGCTGGCTGACATGATAAATCTCTTTTTGTTCCTGCTCTGAAGCCTCACATCATCTCCACATCCTCCGGGGTCGCTGCTGTGTGGAAGACAAGACCACAGTTTTGTTCAGCCCCTGTGAAATGCAATTAGAAGCCCCTCCACAGCCAGCAGGAGCTGAAGTTGAAAGGAGAGAGGGGGGAAGAAAGGGACCTCCCTGCTGGCCAGCAGTGTGCTGACTTTGAAGTCCTGGCCCATCTTTTGTGTCCCCCCTCCAAGGGCCTTTAATCAGGACCTTTGCCTTGTCATCTGGGGGGGACAAACCCCCACACAGTCGGTGGGGTTGTCCCTGTGTGTGCCAGGAAGAAAAGTCTTTGTCAGAGATTTCCACTGACCCAAGCACTTTGTTTCTTTGTCTCTCCCAGACGACGTTTGAACTAAAAAGAAGACCAAAACTCTTGTATGTGCTAAGAGTATTTTAATAGGGAGCCCTGGTGACTTCTTGGAGCCTCCCTGCCAGGTCCAAGGCAGAGATGAGGCTTTTGGTCTGAAGGCCTCTTCAAATAAAACCAGCTCAGGCAGCTTTTTATAACCTTCTTCTCTGTCTAAGTCTTGGGCAATATAATATGGAATATTGCAACATGCTGCTGAGTGAAAATACTTAATTTTCACATTGCATGATATTGTACATTCAGAAGCTCAGCCTGGTGATGGTGAGCATCTTACTTTTTGTTGTCTGCACAGCAGCAAGTTACAGATCAGGTAAAACTTCCTAAATAAATGGCCATAACCCCAAGCACCAGGCACATTCCATACATTTTAGAGGACATGGAAGCAGCAGCCCAGCCCTGCTGTGCCATGATGGACAGCACAGCCCTGGGGCAGCAGGAGTGGAGGTGACACAGGGCTAAGGAGCAATGATCTATGTCCTGTTTTCTGTAGCCCTTTACAGGGAACCAAACACTCCACTGGAATGCTGAGAATTACATTAAAATTCAGGTTGCCAGTGTTTTACTCATGAAAAATCTACTTGAGGTACTTTTTAAAGAAATTTTTATGTATCTGTTACAGTCTTGGTTTGCTGTTGAAATATGTACAGCTGGACTCATAACTATGACTTTTATTCCTCAGGTAGAGGCATAAAATAGTCCTCAGTGCTTTTTAAATGATGTAAAATATTTCTGAAATAACTCTTCCTTCCCAGTTAAACAAACATTATCTCCTTACCCATTTTTCCATTCACTTTTTGATATGCTGCAGCTTTTCCCCTACATTAAATCAGTTCCTCTTTAGAAAATGTGAATTCTTAAAAAAAGGGGGGGGGAAATGGGAAGATTTTATAGGAACAAATGGATTAATAAGTAATGGTGATGAGTTCTGGCAGCCTTTCTTAGAGGTGCTTGTGGAGTAGAACCCATCACTGTATTATCCAAACAGGCTGAAGTTTTATTGTGTCCCTTGTGTGTTATATTAGATTCTCACAGCACACCTCCTCCAGGAATGCCTGCAATAATCCAGGCAGGATTTAGATCAGCTGATTACTGGAATCTCAGGAACAATAGCTCAGCTGTGGTACCAATTTTACTCTTTCAGCTTCCTCTCTGTCATTCATTTGTGCTCGTATTGTTTTGTTTTTGTCCCATCCTTCTTGTAGAGTCCAACACTTATTTTGAGCTAAAGGCCAAGCCTCATCCCTGAGGATCCTTCAGGTGTTCCATTCCATTTATGATACATGACATTAGAACAGAAATAACCCTGCCTGCTCCCACTAACACACCACCACACACACAGTTACCTGCAACAAGACTGGCACATTAATTAATAACAGAGGGGCTTTCCCCACTTTCCCTGTGACTCAGCACTCCTGGCTCTCCCCAGTTACCTGTGCCTGACTGGTTTGGCTCTCTCAGAAACTGGTTCAGCCTTGCAAAGCCTCTGTCCCTAATCCAGCCAAATTTATACAATGGTGCTGCAGTCTGAATGCCAGAGCAGCCCCATTAGCTTCAAAAGGACTTCTTTTTGCTGGAAGTTAAGCAGCTATTTAAGTGCTTTGCTAGCTTAGGGTCAAAGTGTTCAGCACCTTGTTGGACTGTGTCTTACCTACCTCCTCATTAAAGACACAACAGACCAGTTGGCTTGTCTTTATCAAGCAGAGAGGTGCAGCCAATTGACTTTATGTGACAGCTAAAAGTGAAGGAGATCAAGGGAGCTTGGGAGACAAAGAAGTTAGGTTTTGTTAGAATCTTAAATGAAAGGAAAATAGTGTTTGGCAAGCTACTGAAAATTGTTTCCTGTGTTAGAGGGATTTTATTTTCCAAGGACTTTAGATCAGGACTTTTGGAGAGATTTGGAGGAGTGGATGGGGGCTGGACTAGGGCAGAATCCATCTGCTTATTTTGTTGTCAGCCTTTTTGTTGTGAGTACTGTGACCTGAGTGTAGACCCTGCAATCCCAGGTGAAGATGCACAGGACAGTTGGGAGCCTTGAAGGAAGTGTTAGTGAGGCTCTGGCATCATTTTGACAAGTGGGTTAGAACCAGCAAAGTGCCTGGTTGGGTTAATACTGGGTGAAAGTAGGCAGCAAATTTACAACAAGAGATCAACTCTGTGACATGAGTCGATCTCCAGCACTTCCCAAATAATGGCCAGGGAGAAATTTCTCATTTGGCTGCAACATTAACTTGATAGTTCTCATGATACAAATTATAAGGTCATTTGCATTTACATTTCTGTTAATGATGGCATGAAAAAAATAATTTGTTTCCAACACAACACTGTGCCTGTGCTTTGTCTTGTGCTGTAAGGTCAGGACATGTCCATGAAGGTTCCATAGCAGAAGGCTCTCAGGTGCTGGATGAGGTTCTGCTCCCACCAGAGGACCAAACAGTGGATGAAACTGGGAAGCATTCAGGTTTTGGCACTACCTGCACTGGTCTTGTTTGCTGTTCCTCCCCTGGAGAGTGGCAACCAACCATGTCCTTTGTGACCTGTTCACTGTCCTGCCTCTTGGGTTGCAAGGAGTGTCTCCTCCCCACGGCTGCACTGCACCCAGTGCCAGGAGACCCTTGTCCAAAGCTCCTTCTGGAGCCCAGACAGTTGAGAGAGTGGGTGCAGGGGGGATGTGCCAGCACTGGTAGCCTGTGGCCCACCAGGATGATGCCAAGGTGTCTTTTTGGAGGTTCTGAGAGGTAAAAAAGAGGTAACTGTTGTCCCTGAGGTGCTGCTGGCCCTGCTACAGGGGCAGAGCTGGAGTTCCCCAAGGACAGCTGTGTTTTAGACTGATTTTAGGCAATTTTCTCTTATTTCATGCCCATATCACTCACCCTCATTGTGAGATGAGAAACCTCTCCCTCCCAAGCCAGAGGTCTGCTCAGTGAACTGCCCAGTTTCCTCCCACCACTTTTCCCCATAGGAGGCAACTTTTTCTGCCCACACCTTCTTTTCTACATCCTGAAGCTTAGCAGCAACTACAAAATCCTTTTCTAATAAAAACCCAGGAGAAACGTAAACTGCAGTGTCATGTTTCCATTTCCCCTTCCAAGGCCCACCAGCAGTAGCTGGGGGTGTTTCTGGTGGGCCCAGTAATCAAAGTGTTCTCCACAGCAAGGAAATGTCCCCAGTGTTATTTTCAGGCTCAGTGAACTCCCCAACACATTTGTGATTTTTCCTGTTCTGATGACATCAGGGTGGAAACACGAGGCTGGGGACAGCAGTCAGCTTCCCTGCCACTGCTCATTTGCTGGCTTTCTCCTAAACACTTGGAGTATTAACATGATTTCAGCTCTTAAGTAAAACTAAAGAAGTCTTTTCATCTTCCCATTGAGTGGCAGGCTCCTTAAGTAGATCACAAGCTTTCTGCTGCTTTGTCTGAGTGAGGAGGAAAACTTTAATTGTTCCCATCTTCTAGTGCAGGTATTGATTAATTAAATGTATTAGCAAAGATCTTGGCCTACTTTTTGCACCATCAAACAAGTACTTAATGACTATATTACTATGAAAATGGCTTCACTTTAAAGCACTGCAGAGGAGCCCCTTTGTACTTTGCTTTCATAGGATTTTTTTTCTTATCCCATTATGAACAATAAAGTTTCTCCAGTACTATAATATAGTAGAGCAGAAGGGAGAGGAGGTGGAGAGGAGCTCTTAGGGAGGGATGTGAACTGGGCCAGGCTGAGCTGTGGCTCCTGGGACATCCCTGGGCAGGAGGTTGTGCTGCCAGCTGGGGAGGCTCTGCAAGTGCAGGAGGGTCAGCAAGCAAATGTTGGATGGTAAATCTGTATCATTCACTCTCATTTACCATTTGGTGGGTAGAAATATTAATATGACTCACATGCCTGGAGGAGAAGGCGTGTTTCCCAGGAACATAACTAATAGGGCTGTGTAGGACTGAGTGCACTGCCTCCCACCTCCTTCCATCTCCTTCCTCCTTTGGGCCCCATTTGTAGAATCTCACTCATTGTACACCCCTTTGTAGCTGCTGACCAGCTACCTCCTCCCACCCCCAGCCCTGTGCCCACCAACCTGTATCACGTTCCCAGAATGGTTTGGGTTGGAAGGGAACTCAAAGACCATCCAGTGCCACCCCCTGCCATGGGCAGGGACACCTCCCACCAGCCCAGGTTGCTCCAAGCCCTGTCCAACCTGGCCTGGGACACTCCCAGGGATGGGGCAGCCAGAGCTTCTCTGGGCACCTGTGCCAGGGCCTGCCCACCCTCAGAGGGAAGAATTCCTTCCCAATATCCACTCTAAATCCACCTCTTTCATTAAAGCCATTCCCCCTTATCATGTCACATGTCATGCATAAAGTGTCTGGGCTTTGCACACTTGCTGAGTGGCAAATCCACGTGAGCTGCATCAATCCACACTCCCTGTCAGGGCCCCATAACACACTTAGGCTTTAAATTCACCTTCTCATATTGTAGCCAGGGGTTCTTTGAAATCCTACCTTTTCCAAGCCTCCAGATGCAACTGGACTCAGTCCTGCTCAGCCTCCCCAGTTTGCCCCTTGCCAGGCTGTGATGTACTAAATGCTGCCATTTTACAGCTCTTTGAGCCTTCATCCAAAATGGTGAAGATCTGACCCCAGTTTGCTGCTTTCTGTTTTGATGCTCTTACCCAACCTGTCTTTGCCTGTACCAGCCAACATGTGCCAGCCAGACCAAAGCCAAGCAGGGCTTCTCTGCCTGCAATGACAAAGCATTTCTTGCTGAAAAGAAAAAAAAGAAAGTATTATTGCAGAACACTTCATAATCTGGAAATGTGGAATGAAGGCTCAATGTTTTATAGTCCCAGTCCTGGGAAGTCCCATGTCTGGAGCTAAAATAAGCACCGTGGTGACAATAACACTTGGGTTTTGTGCAATGCTGAAAGTTGAGGCACAGAGAAATGAAATGAGTCCCAACTGCCTTTGACACCAGGGAAAAGCTGAAAATCCCCCCAGTCCACAGCTGCTGGGCCACACTCAAAGCTGAAATAAAATGCATATTAACCCACCTCTGCAGACAGGTAGGTTGGCAGCTCTGCTGCACAGGAGTGACTTGGGTGCCATGGTGGGGTGGGAGGAGTGGAGAAACACAGCCGAGCACTTAAAATAGCCAGAAAAGGCCCCTTAGTCCTTTCTTGCCTTGTTCCCTTCACATTCACAAATGTTCATCTCTGTCTCTCCTTTTCTGCCATCCTTCCTAGGGGCGATGACTGACAGATTAATATATGTCTAGCTACGTGTCTTAGAAATCAAAAGGAAGGTGCTGTCAGAATCGCTTGTCAGAAAATGAGATTAGGCACACTTGTCATTTGCTGAGGATTGCAGTCTTTCAGAGATAAGGTTGCATTTAATGAGTGTAAAAAGCCTCCTTGTGAAAAAGGGGGTGGTGCAGGGGAGAGAGAATGATTATTTTTCTGGTGTCAGCTGAGTGCTTTATCATATAACTTGATAGCGTGGCACCCTGGCAGGCACTGATAATGGTGCTGGGGCTATTGCACCTCTTCAGCTGCTCTGCAGCTTCAAAAGTGATGACTTGTTACCTGCTTTTAAACTCTCCTTGGATGTCGAAACCCGCTATCCTGAGGGAAAGAAGCAAAAGCATGTACAGTGTGTTTTAAAGAAAGACCTGTGAAAACACACAGCATAAAGGGAACGTGCTAAATGTATGGCCACTTTCCCCAGCCAACCAGAAAGAATACTCAGCGGGTTCCGGTGAAATATGGAACTTGTCTGACAAGTGAAGGATAACTAATGAGAAACAGAGCTGTATCCCACTGAAACCAATTGTGTTTTGTTATGGAAAATATTTATCAAGCTGGTTTTTTTTTTTTTTTTTCATTTGTTGGTTCTCCTAACAGTGCCATAATAACTCCTCTGATGGACGTGATTGGGTTTCTCTCATATACATCTCAGCTATTTAAATCTGCAGTGGGGTGGGTGTTTTCTGGTTATCAATTGGGCATTATCATCTTGTACATGAATATTTTAGGTGAATGTTTCATTCATCAAAGTAATGGTCATTCTTTTGCCAAGTTAATGTCTTTGCATGGTTTAGAAGCTGGCTAAAGGTACAGATTTATTGTTCATAATCTGCTATCTAAATATGAGCTGACAGTCAAAAATGGAATTTATCTGTTCAGCAGAAGAGCCCCTACATTAGTTCCATGGGTTTGCAACAGTATTTCTTGCCTTGGCATACCTCTTTGAAAATTATCCTTGGAAGAAGAGATTTCTGTCGTATATTCTCCTCATCAAATGAGATGTGATTTTCATTATTTTGCTTGAATGTTAGAAAATGAAAGAAATTACTTGATTGGTTTATGGTGCTGATTCAGCATTTTCTGGACTAAAAATGACCTGGACGGCAGAATGGGATTCCAGCAGGCAATAATGGATGCTTTATTTGGTGATAAGAAAGTCTCTTCTTCTGACTGGGAAGAAGAGAATGAAAAATATTTCTCTTATTAGGTGATTCAGTACCCAGATATTGACAGACAAATTAATTTGAAATACTTCTTCAGTTGCAGAACCTGCTAGCAGGCAGAAATTAGGGGAGGATAATGGCCACAGCTTTCAAGTGGTGCATTTATGAAGTGTACTGCAGGAGTGCTGGTGGATGGGGAAGAATTTATATTTTATCCTCTCAGCCAGTGATGGGATCTTATGCTCCTGGTTAGGCTGCAGAGTGGGAAGCAGCTCAGAGCCCAGCAAGGTCTCCAGGAGCTACACCCAACCAACCCGTGCTCCATCATGTATTTAGTAACTGGGAATTCAAAGCACAGGAAGGGTTATAGAGGAGGAGATAAAATATATGCATTTTCTGACTGAAAAGTTACAGCCAGGAGGCAGTTTGGGGACTCTCACTCTTCATGGTTGTCAATGGCAAGGAAAGATGACTGTGGGGTTCACCTCAAGGATTTCACACTGTTTGGAGAAGCCTGAGGGAGAAATTGCTTCACCCAGCAGGACAGTTATGATTTCTCTTCAGCACAGCAAATGGGTTCAGAAAATTATCCAACCTCTCCACGTGTGCAAATCTGGGCTAAATTCTGTCCTCGGAAGCAGTGGAGACCACTTAGTATTTTATAGGGCCAAGCTGTAAGGAGAGGGAAGAGAGAGCAGCCCTATTGTTCCCTGAGCCCCACTTTTTATCTTTGTTTCCATTTGAAACCCTAATCATAAAACTGCCTGCAGAGTGGTTGCCTTGCTGTTCCTCTAAATGAGAATTCCAGCTTTTATGCTAATTCAGTTTCAGGTTTCTTTGAACCTGCAGTTTATGGGCCTCTGCTTAAAACTGCAATCTGTTCTGCATAAAAGAAGGGATTACAAAGGGGTTTAGTTTTGCAAATGCTGCAGAAAAATAAAAATAATAAAAAAAAAAGTTGCTCTGTCATTAATATGCTCTCGCAAAAGTTTTGTGCTTTGTCAAATGAAAAGCCTGACTTCATGGAGGCTTAGCTGGGGTGTCCTACATCCAGGAGCTCTCTTTGCTTCCAAAAGGGGCACTGGCTGTTGGTATCACCCTCTCCCCACACGAGTGCCCTGCCCCTGCTGGAAGGGATGTCGGGGGAGCATCACTTCATGCCCTGCCAGCAGCACCAGGAGTGCCCACTGGGGCTGGGCTGCACACCCCCAGCAGTGCCAAGCCCAGCAGAGCCTGCCCCCACCACCATTTACTTTTACTGGCATCTGTCATGACCTTTTTACAGCCTAACCCGGCGGTGAATTGGCCGTTGTCGGGGTCGCTCTCGAGAACAGGTCCTTTTCTTGAACCTCGAGCTTAAGTACCTTCTGGCTGGGACATTATGCCGTGGCTTGTGTTCAGAGTCATAAAACCCTGCTGAGAGCTCCATAAATTCTTTTCTAGGGGAAAAGACCCTGCATCTCCTTCGCAGCAATGGACAAACCCATGTATGTTTTCAAAGCATTATGAAGGACTTTATAAGGCGCAATAATCACGCTCCAAACTCAGACACCACGGTGTCTTCTGGGAAGGGTAGCAACTTAATGGAAATATAAATGTTTCCAGGCTTTGACAGAATACCAAAGAATTGGAATATCCAGTTTTCATGTTGCCAGGAAAAAAAAAAAAAAGCTGCAGAACCTTCCAGGTGAGGTGAGGTTTGCCATAAATAATTTAATCCAATATAATCTGCTGTAATTTCAATATTCGTTTGGTCCTGGTGCCAGAGATGGGTAATTCTTCTTTGGAATTACTCTATGAGTTGGAAACGAATGGCTGCTTCCCTGCCTGCTGTCTGGGCAGCTTTAGGTCATTTTTATAAAATACTTGGATCTGAAAACCTCTTGCAGAGAGTGAAAGATCTTGAAATTACTTTTGATCCAAGTTCAATGCACTTCATTTGGCTGTTGTTGTGGCAGAAACAAATGTCGACGCTGACAGAGACCACAGACAGATGAAAAAAAATTCTGGCAAGGTCCCACATAGATAAGAGACAGAAGGTTTCAAAAACCTATCCAGGCATAACCTAAAACACAGGAAAGTATTGCTGTCAGGAGAGGGGGAAGCTTGATCCAAAGGCCATTGAAATCACGGGGGAAAGGAGAGGTCCCTTTGATTTAATTTGGCTTTGGGTGAATTTCCAAACTCCAGATTTCTCATTCAGAATTACACAACGCATTTTGTGCATGTCTAATGTTGTAGCAGGAAAACAGAGGTCCTCAACTTATCTCTAGGGCACGAATAATGAACATAACGAGGCCCAGAGCTCTGCCAATAAACCCTCACAGCCGCAGGGAGATGAGCAGGTAAATGCATTTCTGATTCTGTGTATGCTGAGATTTCAGGTGTGGCATGTGGTTAACGTTGGAAAAAGCCAGTACAGACAAGTCTGTAGTTTAATCCAGGCTAAATTTATCAAATTAAAGTCTTGTGAGGAGCTCAGGCTTTAATTAGACCTGCTCTTACCATGTCAGGATGTGGAAAGTCTTGACCAAGGTGCTCACAGAATATATGAGCTGCCACACCTTCATATCGTGCATTTAATTCCTCATCCAGGTACAGCCTCACCATCAGTCCATGCAGACCCCGAGTGCCTCAGCTGTTGTACAGAGAACACTCTGCCAGTTTAATGCCTTTATTAATTTATTTTTGGTGGAGACTGGAATCTGCACTCAAGCCATCCATTTCCTTTGCTGAGCTCTGAAATAGCTTTTGGCCACTGTCCACTGTTGATTCCAGAGACCAGATCTAAAGCCATCTCTGGTGGGTTTCTAGATGGAAACCACCTCTCTGATGGCACAAGATAATCTTTGCAATATATATCTATTCCATGCAAATATACATTTATTACATGCAAAATCCTGTGAAATTTGAACAGCCAAAACCCATGCTCGGTTTTGCTGTGGAAATCCAAAGATAACCCTGCTAAGGTGGACAGCCATGGAGAACTTCTCCATTGCCATAACCAGGATCTGAAGTTGGGCACAATTCTTTCATTTCCCAGTGGAAACCATTTGCCCCAGTTCTACCCAAGCATTCCCAGTCTGGATCGGCCCTGTCAGGAAAGGACTGTGGTGTCTGCAGCCACAGGCTGAACCTGGAGCTGTGGTGGGTGCCTTCATCTCCCGTGTAGTGTTGTCATTTCATCTTCCCATGCCACTATCCCAGGAAAAATCACTGCAGTCAGTGGGACTGTACCTCAACAAAGAGTCTTGGAGAAGCTGCTGAGGGGGAAAACTGTTCTTGCATGGATCATACAGTGATGGAACAAGGAACAAATGGGAAATACTTCCATAAAGTCCTGTAGTTCTACATCAGTAGCAGGTAGGAAGGTGTTCTTAGGAGTTTTTCCTTAAGTATGGCCCTGGTGCTTGTGTGGACAGTCAGACCACGCTTCCCTCGTTCCGCTCACAGCGTGGCCATCCCCTGGTCACTGTGGCACTGCCTGGGGAGAGCTCAGAGCCACACACACCCCTCGGTGCCTGAAGGCCTGGAGAAGGGCAGTCCCTCATCATCTCACATCATCCCCATCCCCAAGGGGAGCTTGGAGCAGACCAGGACATAAGTGTGTCTTCCCAAGCTCCTGTAGGATTCTGGGTGTGTAGCTCTTCTCCTGGCTCAGGTGAGGCCCACCAGGCACCCACAGCTCCTGCTCTGCTCTCGTTTCCTGGCTGGTGTAGGCAGTCCCCATCTTTTCCTTTGGAGAGGCAGCTCCTCCAGGCCGAGCTCTGTGCAGGGGTTGGGTGAGCTGGGCTCATCAACCCTATTGCTGAGGATTTAACTCAAATACAAGTGGAACCCAGAGGAGTTTAATTCCACTAGCACTCCTAGCCCAGTATTGGTTTGAAACCCATTTTCAAGATTTGATGCTTGAAAACACCCTCTGGGCAAGGCCTCATGAGCCCACAAGTCCTCTCTCAGCACCTTAACCCTCTTCCAGGAAACATCTCGCCCTTATGGGGCTACCGTGCCAATGCCAGAACTGCCTCTCGTCTTCCCAGGGAACACCATTTGTCTCCAAGTGCTGCACTCCAGTGCACGATCGTTTGTATCACGGTGTATCGGTGCGTTTAAGCTCCGTCGCGGCTCTCACTAATGTATGCGGCGCTTACAGAAAACCTACAGCGCGTAGGAAACCCCCTGCCCGTCCACAGCCACCCTCGGTGCTGGAGCAGCCAGGGGAGAGTGCGCGGGGGGCGCTCGGGGGGCACCACAACTCAGCGAGCAGCCGAGGGCCCCCGTCAGGCCACCCGGGGACATCGCTTTTTTGTCCCACTTAAAATATATATATATATATTTCCATTAGAAAACAAACAAACAAACAATTGCTAGATGCAATACGATGTTTTCGATCCTGTTTCCTCCCGCGGAGCTTTAGCGACTGATGCTCGTGGAGCTTCAGCGATTGATGCTCATGTGGTGTGTGCCGCCATCCCGGGGGCAGCGGGGACCGCCCGGCTCCGGCTCCGGCTCTGGCTCCGGCGCGGGTCCCTTCGCACCCCGCCGAGACGTGGCCCCGCAGGCTCCGCGTCCCGCGCAGCTCCCGCAGGCTCCGCCACCCCGGGCCGGCCGCCCCCGCCGCGGGGACCCGGCGGAGCGCGGGGCGGGGCGGACGCGGAGGGCGGAGCCGGCGGGCGCTGGGAAGCGGAGCTGGGAAGCGGCTCCGGGAGCGCCGCGCAGTGCGGAGCGAGCGCGGGCGGCGAGAGGGGTACGGCCGAGACCGCATCCCGCGTCCCGCGTCCCGCGTCCCGCGTCCCGCGTCCCGCGTCCCGCGTCCCGCATCCCGGGCGGGCGGAGCAGCGCGGAGCGGCCGCCCCCGCGGGGATTACAGGCTTGCGAGGCTGGAGGAGCCGGGGCCGCGCCGCTGCCTCTCCCCGATGGAATTCACCTGAGCGCGGCCGCGGCGGCAGGGACGGCGCCCGAAGGGAGCTCGCCTTGGCTCTGGAGAGGACGGGCATGACTTTTTAACCCAAACAAAAACAATCACCATCCTCCCACCTCCCCCCCGAAAAAAAACCTAAACAGCGGAAGAAAACCCCAAAAGCCGCCCGAAGGAAGGGACGCGCTGCCGCCGGTGCTGGAGCTGCGGAGGGAGGGAGGAGGCGCTGCGGCCGCACCGCCCCGCACCGCCCCGCACCCGGAGGTGCCGCCGCTGCCCCGGCCGCCGCCGCACATGGTTTTCTTTGTCCTGCTGCCGCTCGTGTAGCGCTCCAGCCCCGCGCCCGCCGCGCTCCCCGCACAGCCCCGCACGCCCCGCTCCGGCTCGCTCCTCCCGGATCCATCTTGCGGGAGCGGGGGAAGGCGGTGGGCGGCCCGGGAAGGATGCCCGCCCGGCGGCCCGCGCTGCCGGGCCCCGGAGTTCGTGCCCCTCGGAGGATTAGTTGGGGTTTGGCCGCGGAACGCTGAGAGCCGCGCCGGGATCGGAGCTCCCGCACACGCCCGCCCCTCCCGCACCGCCATGAGCCGCGGGGCTGCCGGCCTGCCGAGCCCCCGCACCGCCGCAGGTAACGGGGCAGCGGCCGCGGGGCTCGGCCCGGCTCCGAGCGGGACCCCCGCGGAGGGAGGGAGGGAGGGATGGAGGGAAGGAGGGAGCGGCCGCCTGTCCCGGGCACCCCGCACGGGGTGGCACACGCGGAGGGCTGCGCTGGATCCGCGGGCAGGTGCGGGGCCGCTGCAAGTGCCGCGGCGGGGCCGTGCCGTGCCAGGAATGAGTCAGGCTGTGCTGTCTGGACAGGAAATATTTTAGTCATACATCCCCTTGAATGGCAGCGCATTCCTTGGTGAGGGGAAAAATAGTCTTTAGGTCATTTTTTTTTCCTTCTGTGTGGTTCGTTGGGGTTTTTTTAGCCCGAGGATTGCTGACTTGTTTCATTTCGCGGTGAAAAGGATTAAGCTGCGCTTGGTAACAAGGGGATTTGTAAGGGAAAAGGGCCGGAGTGCGAGGAAGGGAACTGTGTGTCACCAGCTCCGGCTCTGCCTGTGCAGCAGCCGCGGAGGAGACCCCGAAACCGAGGGGGGCTCGGAGGGCAGAACCCCCCGGACAGCCCGGGGCGCCCGAGCCGGCGCTGTCCCCGAATGTCGCGGGGCCAGCAGGCAGAGTCTGCCCATCTGCAGCTCCAGACCGGGAAAGAGCAGGATAAAGGGCCATGAAGAGGGAGTTGCACTCGGCTGGTGCAAGGGAAGGGATAGCCGAGCCCTCCGCCGCCTGAACATCCAGGTTTGGCCACATCGCACCCACCGTGGACATAAAGGCACTTTGTTGTCTGCACAAATCCCTGTCAGGACCGAGCAGGGCTGAGGTCAGCACTGCACAGGCACTGAATTTCATCCTTCCCGGCGAGTGCTGAGTTGTTGTGGATTTTTAAATTAATCTGGCTTTTTGTTCCTTTAGCGTTGTTGTGTGGTGCGACTGCCTGACTGTGGAAAAATAGTAGGTGTATGGAAATGGATACACTGTCTGCTGGCAGAGATTGTATTGCCTCTATCACTGGTACATCACCCTAATTGCTATTTTGTATTTAAACCCCAATTTTTAAGTAACGAAACAGGCAGGCAAAGTTCCATGTCGCGGTTGAAGCCCCCGTTTGGGTTTGGGTTATTTTTATGGTAGCACAGGCAATGGGATTGTTTCAAGTTGTTCTCCCACTCGGTTGTGTGTGTTCAGTAATGCAAAATGAGATCCGGTCTCGGGCGAGATTTGTCTTTGTAAAATTATTCCTTTTGTGTGTATGTTGTAAGAATAATCGGCTCCCGGGCTGCTCCGGAGCGATCCCCGGGCGGGCTGTGTTGGCCACCACGTTATTGCCAAGCTGTGTCCCTTCCAGGGGTCACAGCACCGTTTGTGAGAGCACAGGAAAAGATTTCACCAGAGAAATCATGACTTAAAAACAGTCTGTTGGGTTACACTTGGTGTTAGAGCAAACTTCTTAAAAAGATGGTTTCCTCTTTGTAGTGTTTGGGAAAATCAAGTGAATAGGAAACTTGGGGCTTCCCTGGGCTGTTTTGTTTTGAAATAGTAAAATAAAGTAATAGCTGAAACTGGAAGAAGTTTTTTTGGTTTTAATATTGGATTTTCTTTGTAAAAAGAGGGAGGCTGATTCGGAGAGTTTTGACTTCAGAGAGAAGCTGCATTTGAAAAGACAAGAACAGCTGAAATTCTCTGGGAAAGATTATTGGCGAGGGCAGGAAAGCACTGAGCTCTTGCTGGACTAATACTGGGCTGCTCCTTCAAGCACATGGCCTCTCGATCTCTTCAATTTGTGCATTATTCACATGTTTTCATTAATTTAGAGAAAGTCGTCACTGAATAATAAATCCATCATTGGGTAATAAATCCAGTGTTTACAAGGTATTTAATCGAGACGAAATGCACCAGCTCGGCTTTTAAAATAAGCCAGCCGGTAATCTGGTAAAATCTGTCTAGAAGTCTGAATAAGAATAAAGCTATTTTTAATAATTAATCAGAGAAATCTTGTCTGAGGGCAAATTATTTCAGTGTATTACTACACTGCAATGCACAGTCTGAGCCGTGTCTACTTATTTATTGGGAGTTTCACAGCGAAGTTTTTAGTTCAGTCGATATAGAGAACATGTATGTTGCTTGTCTGATGGTTTTTATCTGGGTTTGAATCGAGAAATTCCTTCCCTTTAATGAAAACCCCCCACAGCCTGCTTTCCAAACAGTGGTTTTAATTATTTCTCCTGAATCCAGCAAGAAAACAGTTTGTAGAAAAAAACTTAAAATCTTTCTCGAGTGCTGCGTTTTAACCCTGTTTTTGCAGTCTTTGGTTGCTGAGCACGTTTTCCATGTTTTCCAAAAGCAGCCTGTCTGTCATGGGCTGGATCCAAACTCCAGTTCTGAATTAAACAGCATTTCTGGGTGCAGAGTGGGGGAAGTTTAGGCTGTAACTGGATGTATTCACACAACACAACTGCAGGAACTCAGGGCTTGGTGCTTTTGGGCTCAGGCTGTTTGTAAAATGAACATTTTTGTGTTTCCTTCCCTGGCTGGTTTTGTGGGGTTTGAGTTTCCATAAAGGAGAGCTGGAGGGTTTTGTGTGAAACCAAAGGAAGGTTTTTCACAGTGGGCAGAGAGCAGAACTGGCACGTTGGCACATGAACCACCAGGAGCAGACGGGGTACAAGCACAATATTAGGAGGAAAATCCTCCATGGATAAGGGTGGCTTGATGAAAAATAAAAGGTTTATTAGTTTACAGGGAGCCTGGTGTCGAGTCAGTTAATCTGACGTGGAAATGCCGATCCTAAATACGAACATACTCTTTATTTTTCAAAGAGTTGGTAGCAGCAATTTATGAAATCGCTAAGCTAAGTTACCAGCATTGCTTTGAAGGTGGTAAAAATCGAATGTTGCCACGGTAGGGATCCCCAAAAGTACTTTAAAAAATAATTAGGAAATCCGCAGGTCTGGAAATTCCCGAATCTGGGCTGTCTGATTCCAAACCATGACTCTTCTCCATCGCCAGATCAGTGTCGGAACATATTGGATAACACCAGTACAAAGATGCCGTTTCTGTGCAGCAAATGTTGAAGAAAAGCCCCGTTTCTTTCGGAAATAGCAGCTTTGCAAGGCGATGTCTGCACTGCAGGGCGGCCAAGCACAGCCAAACAGCACCCCCTGATGGAGCGGCCGCTCCCAGCGCTCCCGGACGGGCTCGCCGTGTCTCTCCCTAAAATACACCGCGCTCTGCCCCAGTATAAATAAACACTCCGCCGTGCCTTTGGAAATCTGTCACTGCTACAAAATGTAACTCTGTTTTTTTTGTTTTTTATTGGTCTTTCAGGCATCTGATGCCAGCTCTGAGAAACTGTTCAACGCTGTCACAAATAAAGGTAAGGCTGCAATTCACATCCCAAACAGATTTTTTTTTCCCCCCTTTCCCCACGCGTTTCTTTTCATGGCAATTTCAATGGGAGATGAAATGTAACTTGTCTTGCAGAAATGTCGCAATCAGCTTGTTAGTGCTTTTTATGTTTCTCTGGGTTTCAGGCGTGTTCTGTATGCTTGGTAATTGCTTTGCTTAATATAAAATACAGGCTTTAAATAATGCATTGCCTGCCAGGTCAGAATTAATTTAAATAACAATATTAGGGAATAGTTTATTTTACAAATGGCTTTAATTTAAGCTCATTTAAATAACTGTAAGAGTTTTCAAAATGTTTTAACTTGATTGTTACTCATCAGCTCCATGATAGACGTGGAATTATGAATAGCCAATTTGCACTGCTGACAGTAATAACCAGCCAACGTTTAGTATTCACAGGATAATAGTCATAAACCATGGCTTACTGTGCTGTGTGCTTTCTGTAGAGTTAATAAATGATATAGAGGGCCACATTTAAATATTCAGTATCCCATTAATTTCTTCCAAACAGCAATCCAAAGAGAGAGTGGCTAATGATATAATAGTCCATTAAGGGAAAATTTGCCCTAAATCAGCACCAGTGAGCTGGGCCTGGAGCGGCATCATTGGAGAGGCTTTGGGCATCCTCTGCTTTTCATTATCTTTGATTTGGTCGGTGTTTTTGCAGGGAGGGTGGAGGGAGCAGCTCCAGGCACGAGTTGTGCAAGGGAGGGTGATTCAAAGCCTTGCAGGTGTGCCTGGTTTTTACAACCCCCCTGCCCTGTTTCTCCGGGGCAGCGCAGGGAGGGCTGAGCTTCCCAGTGCACCCGGGATCTTTGCTGACTGGGGTTCGGGCCGTGGCACTCGCTTTGCATGAGAAGAGGCAGGTTTGGCTGGTTGGAAATTCGGGTCCGTGTTGGTGGATTTGCTCGGTGTTTGCCCCGTGTGCCGTCCCCGGGTTCGGGTGTTCCGGCAGCGGCTCGTTGCGGTGCTTTGCTGTGCTCACTCCCCGAGGCTGCAGCGGTTTATCTGGGGACAGCCCGTGACCCCGTTACCTTTGGGATTCCCACGCTGCTCCGCTGCTGCTTCTGAAGTCTCCTGCTGCAGATTGAATTATACCTGCATTTAATTGCGTTACGGCCCCACAGTCCTGGTTTTCCTGTAGTAGCATCCTTTGGAAGTACAGTCTGGATTCTTTCTGTGGCCTAACGAGGTTATCTCACTTGGCAAGCAGATCTGTCCTTTGTGATTAATGGCACTTACAGGTTCCCCAGCCCCTCTGGAGGCGGAGAATAGGTGGCAGAGCCATTAGAAGGGAAGATCTGCGTGTCTGGAGTGACCCCAGGCCCCCAAACTACATGTGACTGCGTCTTTATATTGCTAATTTGCTGTAAAAAGCTTTGGCATTTGAGCAGCCCTTTCTTGGGGCTGGGCCAGGGCAGGAGCAGCCGTGAATCCACATTCCTGTAACCGGGGTGAGGGGCTCCTCTCCTCCCCAGGAGGTGCCTGATGAAGAGCAGGCCCCTCTTCCTCTTCCTTTGCTTTTCTTTTTTGCCTCAAACACATTTCCCACATTCTTATTTCTGTTTACTTACGGAGCTTGGTTCGTGGCATCCCTTTGGATGTGAATACCCATGCTTGACAGGGAGCCTTTTCTTCCGAGCTACTTTTCTTTGGTGATTTAGTTCCCTTGAAAGGATTAGGGTTTCTTTGTGTAGCCTAAAATCAACATGGGCTTTTCGAAGCTTTGCTTGGGAAACCGTACACAAATAAGCTTTTTAGTTGATGGTAGATTATTCCTTTGCCCCTTATTTCCATCAAAATGGCATCTTTCTTTTCTCCTCCTGAGTTTCCCCTTAAAGCCATATGCTAATTCCTGTTGGTAACATGAATGACAAGGGAGGAATCAATGCAAATCCAGGTGCGGCCAAACTAGGCTGGCTGGTATTTTCTTTTTTTTTTCTTCTTCTTCTCTTTTTTTTCCACTGGGAGAAAGAGATTAAGGGGAAAGAGGACAGAAAAAGCATAGGGGACAGTTTTGTCAAAGGGATTAGCATTCAAACTCCTAAATATCAGGAAAAGAGCCTGAGCAAAGCTGCCCTGTTTGGAGATAATGTCAGTAATTGCTGGCAGGCAGGTGCAGGGCTCTCGCCCTGCTGGGGAGGCTTTGCCTTCTCCAAGTGTGTGCCCTGGGGACGCCGGGGCTGCCTGGGGGCTGTCAGTTTGATGTATTCCGAGTTCAAGTTCCCTCTCTGCACTTCACTCTGTTTGCTTCCAAGCCAGTTCTTCCCCACCGTGATGTCCACGGCTGCTTTTGCCAAGAGCAATAAAAGTCACTCATAAGAAAGGTCAGATTTGCCCTGGGTAAATCATGCTGAAAGCTGCTGAGCTGCCAGGCTGGGAGGGCTGGGCAGGCTGGCAGTGTGCACAGCTCCTGGATGTCCCACCCATGTCTCACACACTGCTTTGTTTTCCCTTGTCACTTCTTTTTTTGCCCTTTTTCAGAAATATTTATAACTGAGGTAGCAGAAATTACACAAATAGTGTATTTGCAGAGCAGGTGGAAATCCTGAAGCATTTTAGGGCTTGTATGCACATTTTGTCCCCTTTCTGTCATTTAGTTGTGGGCTTCAAGGCTGAAGATGAGCTCAAGGAGTGATGGATTGATGTGTAATGTGGGACAATCCCTTCCTTAGAAGACGCTAAGAATTAAAAAAACCTTGAGCAAAGTGAGATGCCTCCAAAAGTTCCCTTGACTTGCTGCTAAAACCCCTCAAGGAGTGTCTCTCAGCTCCCATTCAGGAGTGCCTTTGGAACACCAGCTTGACCCTGGAGGGGTCCTGTGAGCTTTTGGGGGCAGCAAGTGGATGTTGGGGCCTCTCAGGGCTGGGACATGTCAGAGCTGAGTGGTGGGAAGGGCTGTGGGGTTCCCACCCCACCTCTGTGCTGCCACTGCTCCTGGAGGTCCCCTGGCCTGTGCTGTGTCTGCAGCAGGGCTGGGAATTTGGGAGGGATGTGCTTTGGTCCCCAGAGCAGGAACTGCAGCAGCTGCCACTGAAATGAGTTGTCCCTGGTTGGGAATCGGAGCCCTGCACTCCATCCCTTGGCAAGGAACAGCTCACCTTGCAGTGCTTGAATTATCCAGGGAAATGGTTCCCATGGGAATCCAGGTGGCTGTGCTGCGAGATGAGCACCCAAGGGCCTGGGCCCGTGGTAATGCTTGACAGAGTAGCTGTCAACATCTGAATAAGTGAGTTGGAGAAGGGCTGGCAGAGGCTGGCACCTTCAGCTGCCTCCCTTCCTCCCTCCCTGCAGGTTGGCCCTTCCAGTCTGGGATTGCTGCTTGTGCTCTGTGTGTCTGTGAAGGGACAGAACTGCCCCTTGCCCTCTGAGAGGGTCACCTCAGCACCATATTCCAGGCCAAAGTACAGGGTTTGTTCATGAATTTCTTTGACATGACTTCTCAGCACAGTTAAATTCCATTCTCTCTTAATAATTTAAATAGACACATCTGAAGCTGCAGAGCAGGCAGCTCATTCTACAACTGTGTAGTTCATTTATGGTAACTACCTCCTACATACCCTTGGAAAACAGCTTTTCCTGGAGGGAGACATGAGTCCCAAAGTGGTGAAGTTCGTTTGTGCTGTATGTTGAAGTTTGCCTTTGATCAGAAACACAATTGGGCTGTTAGAGCTTTTTATGTTCAAATTGTTTACAGGATGTTCATGTAAACTTTATGAATCCTTCTGCTGTGTGGCACCACCAGCTGTCAGGAAAATATTTATACTCTCAGCTGGAGGTAGATCAAGGCGTCTGGGTTAGGAGGCTTCACTGGGGGCTGAAATACCAGTTGGATCAAGCCCTGGCTTTTTAGGTGGTTCTGCAGCAATATCCTGCCCTGGAAAAACAGGCCTGTTGTTGTTTCTCCCCCTGTCTGTCTGTGGGGAAGCGTTTCTTGAGGATTCTCCACAACATCTGTTTCTGTAAACAAGCAGGGAGCTAAAGCTGGCAGTTCCTTCCCTGCTGATGAGTTCACAGGAGATCCTTGGCTGTGGAGAGGAGCTCTCACTCTTCTGTAAACCATCCCCATGGCATCCCCTGAGGAATGTGAGTGGATGCAGTGCTGTGCAGACAGTGTGCAGGGTTAGCATGGTCAGTGTGCCAGAGAACTGGCTGGGGCTGCCTCCCTCCTTTCCAGGGGTCTGTAGGAGTCCATGGAACATCCTCACTCACTTGGGGGTGTGTTGTCAGTGCAGCTTTCAGGGCATGGGGTGGCTGCTGTCTGCATGTGTTGGCCCTTCATGCTGCCTCTTCTCAGTGAAATGCTTCTTCCTCGCTTGCTCTTGGATCCCTGGGGCAATCCCAGCACTGCAGGGATCTGGGGATGGGCCAGCAAACCTCAGGGACTGCTGAATCCCACCAGATGTCTCTTTGTGTGGTGGTTCTGATGGCTCACCCTCCCCAGAGGACACCCTGATGGTGGTGTCTCCTTGCCTTTCCCGTGGTGGCTTTGAGTCACTGCTTTGTGGGTTTCAAATGGCTTTTCAGTGTTTTCCATGTGAAAGTTCAGTGTCTCATTAGCGAGGGACTGAGCACTGGAGGAAGCCTCTGATTTGGGGGCCCGTGTCTCTGGTACCTGTGAGTTCAGTTAGAAGAGCTGCTGCATCACTTTGTTCCAACTTCTGAGTCAGGCAGAGGAAAAGGTCGATAAATATCTTGAGATGGTGCTTTGTTCTGGGACACAAAGGAGTGAGGGAGTTATTTCAGTGCCAGGAAGACTTGGTATGAGCAAGGAATTTGTTCCATAACATCCCTTATGGCTTCATCTCCTGAGCACAAACCACTCCTCTCCATCCCTTCCTTTCCATGCCCCTTCTCTGTGTGCTGATGGCGTTTTGTCTGGGCTGTGGCAGTCAGAAGGGGTGTGGGATACCAGACGTGGGATCCCAGTGCTGGGAGGTGCCAGAGCCGTGGGATCCCAGTGCTGGGAGGTGCCAGAGCCGTGGGATCCCAGTGCTGGGAGGTGCCAGAGCCGTGGGATGCCAGAGCCGTGGGATCCCAGTGCTGGGAGGTGCCAGAGCCGTGGGATCCCAGTGCTGGGAGGTGCCAGAGCCGTGGGATCCCAGTGCTGGGAGGTGCCAGAGCCGTGGGATCCCAGTGCTGGGAGGTGCCAGAGCCGTGGGATCCCAGTGCTGGGAGGTGCCAGAGCCGTGGGATCCCAGTGCTGGGAGGTGCCAGAGCCGTGGGATCCCAGTGCTGGGAGGTGCCAGAGCCGTGGGATCCCAGTGCTGGGAGGTGCCAGAGCCGTGGGATCCCAGTGCTGGGAGGTGCCAGAGCCGTGGGATCCCAGTGCTGGGAGGTGCCAGAGCCGTGGGATCCCAGTGCTGGGAGGTGCCAGAGCCGTGGGATCCCAGTGCTGGGAGGTGCCAGAGCCGTGGGATCCCAGTGCTGGGAGGTGCCAGAGCCGTGGGATCCCAGTGCTGGGAGGTGCCAGAGCCGTGGGATCCCAGAGCTGCAGGAGAAGGTTACTGGGCAATGTGTTGTGCCACAGGGACAAGTGAAAGTCCAAGTCAGCCTTATCCAAAACCTTCTGGATTCGTAAATCTTGAAAGTTATGCTCTTACTAACAGGAGCCTTTCAAGGCATCACTGGTATCTCCTAAGGTAGTAACTCAAAACAGAAGCAGAGAGCAGCAAGCACAGTACAGGCACCTGTAGGCAGTGGCTTTTCTTGCCCAGACTAGCAGAGGGAGGCAGCTGGAAGTGTTGCTCTGGGCATCCCTTCCTGCTTGGGCTGGTATCAAGTACCTTTTGGGGTCACCTGGTGATTGTATTCCCCCAGGAGTTCATTTAAGGCTGTTGATTTTAGCAAAGTCAAACTGTTCCAGTCTTAAGCAGCAAAATGGCAATATTTACTGATGCATAATTGTATCTCTTCTGGAGGGAATGTTTGTTTTATAGATTAGCCTGTATTTGATCTTCTCAAGAAATCAGTGTTGGGCTGCAATATTGTGCTAATCAGTTCAAAATAACGTGGAAAAGTTCTTGGGATAGGAGTGTTTTGGTGCCCAAGATCCTGCCTTGACATACCTGCAGGGAGGGCAGTCCAGGCTGGAGGCTGGGGGGAGATTTCAGGAACGGAGCATCCTGCAGGCCTCCCATATCTGGCCTTCTGTTAGTCTCTCCCTCGTAATAAAATGTTATTTTCTCTGAAAATGTATGTTTATTTAACTAGGTCTCTTTTTGCTTCACAATCTGGATTCCATTCAGTCAGTTACCACTTCAATTAACTAACAATTATTTAACATTAACAGTAATTACAGACGCCAGTTAAGCGCCTACAGATGTCAACTGTTAGCTTTGTACCTAATCACTCAATGAAATGGAGAAAGTTCAACAAACATCAATTAGCCAAGCAATTAGTATGAGGTAGGAAAGAGCATGTTATCATGTGTGAGCTGATTCAATTTGTTTTATTTTGTCAGTAAAGCACACACAGGCAGACAAGCAGCAATAAGTTGCTGAGATTAGATAAAGCTGTATTGTTTTGCTGTTTATACAAGGGGTTTTTTCCCCTGCTATTCTTTCCCTTCCATAACTTCAGTGTGCTTTGCCAGGCGTTTGTTATCTTATCAAACACCTTTCATTTCCATTGGAAAAGCACAGCAATGTCATTCCAGGGAAGGGGCCAAGGCCCTTTGCAGCTGGTTTGCACCAGCACTCTGTCACCTCAGCAGAGCTAATCCTGCAAGTAGGCTCAGCCTAGGAGCAGGTTTAACCCACTTTAAGCCAAGGCCCATGTAGACACCAAGGTGCTAACATGGCTGCAGATAGAACTATGCAGAGTGAATTGGTTCGTGCACAGGATTTATCTGTGCATGTGTTTGGTGTTCATACTGGATTGGCTCC
The DNA here is from genome assembly GCF_047495875.1 of Pithys albifrons albifrons. Lineage (NCBI taxonomy): Eukaryota > Metazoa > Chordata > Aves > Passeriformes > Thamnophilidae > Pithys > Pithys albifrons. The sequence continues at coordinate 9,939,167 of NC_092478.1, read as the reverse complement.
AGCTCCACAACACCTCCCTTGGGTTGGAAGGGGACAAAAGGCCTTCCTGCCAAGGGTGTGGCAGCAAACACGGCCTGGGCTGCCCCAGTTCCAGGCAGGAACACCTGCACTGGGGTTTACATCACATCCCACTGTCTGAGGAGCACAGAGTGCCCCCGAGCCACCCTGGGGGACACAGAGTGCCCCCGAGCCACCCTGGGGGACACAGAGTCACCTCCAGCCACGCTGGGGGGGGCACAGAGCCCCCCCGAGCCACCCCGGGGGGCACAGAGCCCCCCCGAGCCACCCCGGGGGGCACAGAGCCCCCCCGAGCCACCCCGGGGGGCACAGAGCCCCCCCGAGCCACCCTGGGGAGCACAGAGTGCCCCACAGCCACGCTGGGGGGCACAGAGTCACCCAGAACCACCCTGGGGGGGGGCACACAGTCACCTCCAGCCACCCTGGGGAGCACAGAGTCACCTACAGCCATCCTCAAGAGCAGCAGAGCCTCAGCAGCACCATAAAATCATAGAATTAGTTGGGTTGGAAGAGACCTCTGAGATCATCAAGTCCAACCCTTGATCCAACCCCACTTTGATCACCAGATCATGGCACTCAGTGCCACGTCCAGTCACATCTTAAAAACCTCCAGGGATGGGGAATCCACCCCCTCTCTGGGCAGCCCATTCCAATCCCTGAGCACTCTCTCTGTAAAGAATTTCTTCCTGATATCCAACCTAAACCTCCCCTGGCAGAGCTCAAGCTGTGCCCTCTTGTCCTACTGCTGGTTGCCTGAGAGAAGAGACCAACCCCCACCTGGGTACAACATCCCTTCAGGGAGCTGTAGAGAGTGATGAGGTGCCCCCTGAGCCTCCTCTTCTCCAGGTTTCATCCATGTCACTGGATGTTGTGGTGGCAATGCCTGTGGGGTTCAAAAATCTAAAAAAAGAGTAGGAATAGGCCATAAATGAGCTTCATTGCCAGCCACCCCCCAGGCTGTGCTGCCAGCCTGGCTTTCCAGAGTGTGTGAGCCAGTGGAGCTGTGCTGGGTGTGTGGGCACAGGGGTGTCCAGGCTTCCCAAGTGCCCAGCGGTGCTTCTGACCCACCAGGACACCTCCCATGGCCCTTCTGCAGGACCTGCTGTCTCCTCACTCAGCACAGCCACACAGCCTGAGCAAGGGCTGTTGGCCATCCAGCTACTGTGACTTCAGAATGCTTTCCTTTTATTTCATTTTTTGTACATAGTCTCACATCCCACAGTCTTGGCACTCTGGATGTCAGGAGGAGTTTTGCAGGGATGTCTGTAGGACTTGTGGAGGGTTTTTTAGCTGTTCATATCTGCTTAAAACCAAAGCAAAGAGGGTTTTTTTTTTTCATCCAGTTCTCAACTCTTCCCCAAACAAGAATGTCTTTGGCCTTCAAAAGGGTTGGAAGGGGCTTGGAACAACCTGGGCTGGTGGAAGGTGCTCCTGCCCATGGCAGGGGATGAAATGAGATGATCTTTAAGGTCCCTTCCAACCCAAACTGTTCTATGATTCATCACCCACTGACATATTTCAGATGGTTTTTCCACATAAGATGATCCCACAAAGTCAGATATTATTTTATCATGCAGCCTGCCCACAAAAGTCCATGAATTATAGGAATTAGTTGTTTCTTTCCAAAGTGTGGGAATGGGAGCAGAGAACCACAGGCAGATCTTGCTGTTGCTTTCCAAAGTCTCATCTTTTTTTTTCCTAGAAAAACAAAGTCTGAACATGTGAAGAAGCTCTTCAGTGTGTGACCTGAGTGCAATAATATTTGTCTGAGTAGGCAGAAAAATTGAAATTGAGCTTCCAAGTGAGAGCTGCCCCGTTCGTTGTGGTGGCAAAGAAGACTTTGTGAAGATGATACTTTAATCTGGTGATGTTTAACTTTCTCATGGCTCAGTGGAGATTATCCAAAGGAAAAGGCAGGGCCTGGTCATGAAGGGACACTGAGGTTCTTAGGATGGGGAGGGGGTTGTGAGAGAGCATTTGTAGTCTCAGGGAGCATAACAAGCAGACCCTGATTTGTCCTCCTTTAGGCTCCAGCTCAACATTGTCCTTCATTGCTCCACTGACTTCAAACTCTTGTTAACACTGAGCATTTACTGACGTGTTCTGCTGGTTGAGGGTCACAGGAATAAATCCAGGGACACCCTGGAGCCTCAGCCACCCAGGCATCACTGAAAATTCCATTTTTGCCATTCCTACTGGATCTTGGTGACTGAGAGGGGCTTGAGCCCCTTTTGCTGGTCCCTGTCCCACCAGGTCCTGCTGTGTTCCCCTTCTGGCTGCTGCCCTGGCTTTGGGCAGCAAAGGTGGACTGTGTGACCTGAGTGATGTCTCACCAGCAACTGAAACACAGCAAAAAAACCCAGGGGGGATAATTTTGCAGCTTTATTGCTGGAGTAAAAGAAGAGGAGAGAGGTAGAGGCAGAGCTTGGACAAGGGCAGAGGGGCCGCTCCACCCTGGTCACAGCACAGCCCCACCTGCCATCCCCACCTGGCCTGCTGGTGTCCAAGGCATCCAGTTGTTCCATGGAACATGAACTGTTTTCCCAGCTAGACATGACAGGCTGAGAGAGGCCTCAAGTGTGTGTCTGAAAGGGCCTTGCACAGTGTTGAGGCTGTTGGAAAAAGCCAGTGGCAATTTGTACTTGCCAAGTGGCAAAGAGAGGAGCAGATAAACTGATTTAAGTGCCTTTTAGAGCAGTTAATGGCTTTGACTTAGATATGCTGAGAGAGTAAGGCAGGAGGTGGGAGAGGGGCTCCTTCTGTAATTCTGGAATTGAAGAATCCCAGAAGGGGTTGGGTTGGAAGGGACCATAAAAACCGTCTTGTTCCACCCCCTGCCATGGGCAGGACACCTTCCACCAGCCCAGGTTGCTCCAAGCCCTGTCCAACCAGGCCTTGGACACTCCCAGGGATGGGGCAGCCACAGCTTCTCTGGGCACCTGTGCCAGGGCCTGCCCACCCTCCCAGGGAAGGATTTTTAAGCCAAAAATACTGTTCTAAAAAAACTTACTCTTCTTTTTATTTGGAGCTGAAGACCTAGACTCACTAAAGGATGTTCAGAGTGGGGCCAGGGTGGGGACTTCCAAGTCTAGGAGAACAAAACTCAAACTCCACCAGAGCTGAGACTGCATTTATTCAGCGGGATTTCCCCTGGCACTTGAACTCCTGGCTTAAGTCATGCTTGCAGCTTGCCCTGACCTCTCCAGAGCCACCTGGCTCATTCCTGTCTCCTGCTCACAGCCAGAGGAGCTCCTTAAATCCCCTGTTACCCCCTCACCTGCAGTGATCCAAAAGTCACACAGTCCTTGGAGCAGGGACCAAACCACCTTCTTCCTCAGCCCCTCTGAGAACCTTTCTGTGGGTCACCCTTCTGTGGGTCCTTCACGGGTTTTCACAAAGGTTGTGGGGTCAGGAGGGGATGGGGATCTGGAGCACTGGGGCCACCTGGGTCAGCCCAGTGCATGGTGAGGAGGTGGGGAAGACCCTGAGGAAGAACCTGGGGAGAGGAACAGGCTCCCACAGGCATTTGGTATCAATTCCAAATCCTTCAACTTAGTGGGCACTTTTGGAAATTAGAGGCAAAGGAATTGGAGTGGTTTGTAATAGAAACCATCTGCTGCAGGGCAGGCTGTGTCCTGAGGAAAAACCCTCCATGGAAATGGGTCTGCTGAGCAGTAAAGCCCCAAATAAATACTTAGTTCATTTGCTGGGTTGTTAGTCCCATAAGCACTGAAACTTCATTTGTTAAAAGAAACAGCATTCTAAAAATCAAAAGCACATGAGCAGAGCCCTGTTTTAAGTGCTGCTGCCTGGGTTTTATTGCTGGGGTTGCAGGCCTGGAGCCTGTGGAACCTTCAGCAGGTGTGGGAGCTGCTTGGGGAGCTCAGCACCAGTTTGGGCTGTCCTGGGACAACTGTTGGGTTTTCTCTTTTCTTCTTATTGTGTTGCTGAGATAAATGGTTATTAAAATCTGATTTTGGGAGTTTTTCAGTGCTGGGCAGGACCTGCTGCCCCTGAGGGGAGGATGAGAAGCTGTGCCAGCAGCACAGCACCTGCTGTGCACCTCAACCTCAAAGGTGGCTCAGCTTCAGAGCTTCAAACAGCAGCTCTCTCTGTCACCCTGGGGTGGCATAGAGAGTGTTGTCATTAAGGGAATTGCTCTCCTAAGGTGGTTTGTCCTCAGGTTTTTTGGTTATTGGAGGCAGTGAGACACCTCAAGCTGTGAGAGGTGGAAAGTCTGATAAGGATGCTGAGTCTCTGAGACAACTGCTGGAATTTTTCCTCTCCCATCTGATTGCATCTAGGTGAGGTACCTAAACTGTTCTTTAGGTGCTCCTGATGCTCTTCCTGAGGTCTAAACAGGTCTTATGTAGTTACAGAAGCAAGGGGGTGAACTCGTGGTCTCTGCTTCATCAAGAAGGGCAGAAGAATGACCTTGGTCTTCATTCATTCCCAGAGTTTGAGATTTGTGTTTCTAACTCGCTGTGAAGTGAGTGTTGATGAACATGAGGGTTGTCACTATGAATAAACAGCCTCCAGAGTCCTTGGGATCTAGGCAAGGTTTACCATGTGGATGGACCAATGGGCAGCTGTCAGGGCTTTGGAAAGAGCAGCGTGGAAGGTGGTGCTGACCAGGTTCTCTGAACTCACACAGGGATGAGGACAGGTCAGGAACAATCCTGGCAATCCTGAAACACCACGTACATCCTCCTTTACCACACCCAGACAAACCCCCTGGTTCCATCAGGAAAATTCTCTACCCAGATTGCTGTGAAGATCATGGTTCTTGAGTAACCAGCTCACTAGGATCCAGTTCACACTTAGAATCACATAATCATAGAATTGATTGGGTTGGAAAAGACCTCCGAGGTCATCCAGTCCAACCCTTGGTCCAACTCCAGTCCCTTTACCAGATCATGGCACTCAGTGCCACGGCCAAGCTCAGCTGAAAAACCTCCAGGGATGGGGAATCCACCCCCTCTCTGGGCAGCCCATTCCAATCCCTGAGCACTCTCTTTCTGCAAAGAATTTTTTTCTCATCTTCAACTTCAATTTCCCCTGGCAGAGCTTGAGCCCATCGTGCCCCCTTGTCCTATTGCTGAGTGCCTGGGAGAAGAGACCAACCCCCACCTGGCCAGAACTTCCCTTCAGGCAGTTCCAGACAGTGCTGAGGTCACCTCTGAGCCTCCTCTTCTCCAGGCTGAACACCCCCAGCTCCCTCAGCCTCTCCCCACAGCACTTGTGCTCCAGTCCCTTCTCCAGCCTCGTTGCTCTTCTCTGGCCCCGCTCCAGCCCCTCAATCTCTTGCCTCAACTGAGGGCCCCAGAACTGAACACAACACTCAAGGTGTGGCCTCCCCAAGGCAGAGTCCAGGGGAAGGGTCACTGCCCTGGGCCTGCTGGCCACGCTAGTTTGGATCCAGGCCAGGATCCCATTGGCCTTCTTGGCCACCTGGGCACACTGGTGGCTCCTGTTGAGACTTGAGAAGTTGTGTCTGACTGCAGGTGGCTGAACAGCCCCTGGAATACACCAGCAGTTGCCTGGCCATGGTCAGAGGGTTTAGCTCACCCTGGCACTGCACGTCACCATCCCTGTGGGGCTGCTTGTGGGGCTGCTCCCTGTGCCCAATCTGCAGCCAGCCCCATGGCCATGGCCACACAGACAGGTCCCTGTGACCATGTTTGGTCCAGACTCTAAGAGAAATCCTAACCCTTGGGTACAGAGGCTCATACTTGAACACTGAAAAGGTGAAAGCAAACCCAGCTGGCTGTGTGGATTGAATTATCTCTCATGTGTTTCTGGGTTGCAAAGGTCGTTTTTCTTGTCTTACAGCTTTTCTTTGTGCTGTGGTCAGTTTTCCTTCCTGAAACTTGGCAGTTGTGCCTGCACAGGTATTGTCCCAATGGTCTGAAGATAACTTATGCCCAAATCAGCAACCCATGAATTTGCACTTGGAGGGAGAAGAAATGAGAGTGCTCAGCTCTGCTGTGGAGTTACCAGTGCTTATCTTACAGAGTGTTTTCCTCTATGTGGATCTGCATAAATATTTTACAAAAATAAGTATCTTCTTAAAGTGACTCTCTGCAAGGGCCCAAGGCCCAGTGGGTTGGGCCTCTGAGCAACCTGGTCTGGTGGAAGGTGTCCCTGCTCATGGCAGGGAGGTTGGAATGAGATGGTCCCTTCCAACCCACACCATTCTATGACTCTTTAAAAGACTTGATGCTGTAGCACTCCCTGAAGTGCAGAAGGCTGTGATGGAAAGTTTGAGGAGGTGAAACCCAATTTGATCACTCAGATGAGTCTGAACCACTTCTCACCATGTGTGTAGTGGTGACCACCATGATGGTGCCTGAAGGTTTCCTCTGCAGAGCCCTGTCCTGTGTGATGTGAGGTGTGTTTGTGGGCATGGTGGGTGTGAGTCCAGCTCATGACCAGTCTCTTGGACACCAGGAGAAGCCCACAGAGCAGGAGAGAGGACTTGTGCCCTTCCTTCATGCTTCTCAGGTCACTCCCATGCCTTTGGCATAATGAGAGCTGCATTCTTGGGGTCATGAGGCTGTTTTTCCATCTTCTGTATCTAATGCTGACTCTGTAAGTGTTCACTCTGTGGACCCCCTTGGTCCTGTTTGCCCAGCCCTTCCCTCTGTGCACACCAGGCCCACGGCCAGGACTTGTGGGAATCACTGTAATGTGATTAAATGTTGATAATAATCATCTGGCAAGCTGTTCCACTGTCTGGAAAGGGCTGGGTAATATGTGCATGTGGGACAAGTCTGTGCATCTTTTGAATTAAGAAGAAAATTCGGTTTGTTGGCAATCCAGCCCATAGCAAATTAACACCTTGCTTAAGGAGTGAGCTGACAACTTGAAGGGGGAGGGTGGCATTTGAATAGTTGAGCTGGTTTTCTCTGTCTTCACATGCCCTGTCCAGCATCTCCTCCCATTCAAATAACCTGATTGCTCTCCAGCCTTTCAACAGCACATCGTCTTAGTGCCTGCCTGCCAGGACAGTTGTTCACCTCAAGGCCTCATTATGTTTTGTCACTATATCAGGGGCCAAAAATACCCTGCCAGTATCTGCTCCATGCACAGAGCACTCAGTGACAAACAGCTAATTGGGGGAAGCAAACCCTGAGCACAGTGAGGCTGCCACAGACCACAGTGGGTCTGCAGAGAGTGGGACATGGGGACAGCCCAGGGATGGTGGTCTGGGGGTGCACCCACTATGAGGGGTCTGCTCAGCAGCCCAGGCCAAGTCACTGCCATTCTCCTGCATCTCAGAACAAAGGCTTGACAAAATCCTTTGAAAGAATAATAATTAAAAACAAAGATACACACACTGTCATCTGAGAGGGTTTGTGAGTGTGCCAGGAAATGATCCATCTTCCCCTTTTAATCTGATATTGTAATTAATTTAAACTTGATTGCTGTGCATACTTAAAAATTAGATTAGCCAGTAACTTGTCTCTAATGATGGTTTTTATTGCTCTGGCAGTTTACACAAAAGCAATGAAATGACTTGTCTTTGGAGCACATTAATGTGTCCTGAGAAGGCAGGACCTGAGATGGCCTGACCTGGTCCCCAAAAGTGAGGTGTCCCCAAAAGTGAGGTGTCCCCAAAAGTGAGGTGTCCCCAGTGGGCTGGGTGTCTTTGGTGTGGTCACTGCAGCCCTTTGGATCTCTCCAGTGATGGCATTCTCTGAGCAGCTGCTGGTACTGGTGCTCTGTGACTTAGTGGAGGTGCTAATATGGAGTGGCTGCTTTCAGAAGGGTGTGGGAGACCCTATAACTTGACATTTCTTGGAATTGCCCCCTTTTTTAACACTAATACTCCCTTTTTTGTGCTTGTGAGTGAGTAGCAAGTTTGGATTTTCAGCCACATCAGTCCAGGTGTGTGTGCCCAGGTCATACCACCAGGAATTAGGATGTTCCTGCTCAAGTGCTTGTTCTTGTTGCTCAGTGTTGGGAAGCAGATCTTGGGGCAGAGGGAGAAGCAGCATTAGGAGGTTACTGGAAGGGGTTCAAAAAGCTGCTCCAGGGGGGTGTTACTGCTTTTGGTGGAGAATCTGTAGCATTTTTTGCAGTGTTTTATGGTTCTGCTGCTGCCAGCAGTTAAAACTAGGAGGGGCCAACAAAATCTGGGCAGTCAGGGAAACTTCAAAGCTTAAAGCTCAGCCTAGGCTGTAGGTAAAAGTCTGCCTTCATAATTAACATGCCCATGTTATTTATTTTAATAAACACATTATGGATGAAGTGATTTCCAAATGCAGATACACAGGAGGCAAGGAATAGGATTCTGTCTTTGAGCTGATCCTTCAGGAAATGGTAAACAGACTTTAGCAGCCTGCATTTGAATATTTGGGGTTTCTGTGCTTTCCTTTGGCTAACCATGGAACATGAGCACTGCTTCAAACCTGGAGTTTATGGCTGGGCTTTCATGTTCTCTCTGCAGCTTAAACTTTGTCCTTTGGAGACAGAGTGAATCCATTCTGCTGGGCTGTGCTTTTCATATGGATAAAGCACGCAGATAACTTGCTCTGACAGGCAGAAGGTAAATGATTTCCCTGCATCTCAGGCAGGTTAGACTTTTTTTTGGAAAAAAAAAAAAAAGGAATTGCTTATACCCTATTTACCTTTTCCCCTGAGGAGTAAACAGGAGGTGGAGGCACCACATTGTCTTTGACATGGTGCATTTGAGTTTTGCCTTCACTGCAGCAGCACAGGAGCCAGGAGGGAATTTCCTGAGGGTGGTTTGGTGGTGGGACATGCCCAACCTCGCCTTGTCAACAGGCACATTCCTGGAATTTCAGGCAGCAGCAAGTGGGGTGTGAAATGGGAGCTTCACAGAGCAATAATTCCTGTTGGGCTGTGCAGATTGGCAGCAAAGAGCAGCAGGGGCTGAGCTGCTGGTGTTGAGTACAGAACCTTAAAGGTTGGAGGGAGTCCAGAGGAGGCAGAGAAGATGGTCCAAGGGCTGCAGCAGTTCTGCTGTGAGGACAGGCTGAGAGAGCTGGGGGTGTTGGACAGGAGAAGGCTCTGGGATGGCCTTCCAGTGCCTAAAGGGGCTCCAGGAGAGCTGGAGCTTTGGACAAGGGCTTGGAGTGCCAGGACAAGGGGGAATGGCTTCCCTCTGCCAGAGGGCAGGGTTAGATGGGGCCTTGGGAAGGAATTCTCTGGGAGGGTGGGCAGGCCCTGGCACAGGTGCCCAGAGAAGCTGTGGCTGCCCCATCCCTGGGAGTGTCCAGGGCCAGGTTGGACAGGGCTTGGAGCCACCTGGGCTGGTGGGAGGTGTCCCTGCCCATGGCAGGAGTGGAATGAGACAGTCATTAAAGTCCCTTCCAACCCAAACCAGTCCAGGATTCTGTGGTAAAATTTCAGATCCCATTTTCTCAAATATAAAAATAATTGTAGATTGGAGCATCCCTCAGAGAGCTGTAATTAGTTTGGAGAACAAAAGGGTTTACAGTTACACACCGTTACAATCATGTTACTTAAAAGCTAAACCAAAATTGCACAGCCTCCCTTTGCCCCTCAGCATTTGCAGGAATGCAGTTTCAGGTACATGTGTATGTATGTTTTTAATAATGCTCTGTCGTTGGACATGGTGTCTTGCCAAAAATGAAATCATTAATGAACTCCACAGGGGATTTATGCAGATCCAAAGCTGCTCATTACATCTATTTTTAAGCCCATTGCTGCGCTGAGGGCGAGGGGGAATTTGTTGAAACCTGTACTGTTAAAACTTGTAATTTTGTTTGCTAACACTTGCAGGAGATTAGAGATGTGATCCCAGGCCCTTTGAAGTCAAGGGGAGCAGAGGGGGATCATTAGCACAGGGATTAGTACAGGTTTTTCTAATGCAACACTCCTGTTGCTCTGGGAAATGCTCCCTCCTGTCCATCCCTTCCCAGCAGGGATGGAGTGTGGAGAGCTCTGCCCAAACTGTGGCTTCTCCAGAGGATGGAAATGAGTCAACAGTGTGCCCAGGTGGCCAAGAAGGCCAAGGGGATCCTGGCCTGTATCAAAAATAGCGTGGCCAGCAGGCCCAGGGAAGTGATCCTTCCCCTGGACTCTGCATTGGGGAGGCCACACCTTGAGTGTTGTGTTCAGTTCTGGGCCCCTCAGTTCAGAAAGGATATTGAGGGGCTGGAGCGGGTTCAGAGAAGAGCAACGAGGCTGGAGAAGGGACTGGAGGTGGCACTGAGTGGCCTCTTAAACACCTCCAGGGACAGAGAATCCAACATGTCTTGATCCAACCCCACTGTGATCACCAGCCCAGGGCACTCTGTGCCCTGGGCTGGTGATCACAGTAGGGTTGGATCAAGGGTTGGACTTGATGATCTCAGAGGTCTCTTCCAACCCAACTAAGAAGAGCAACGAGGCTGGAGAAGGGACTGGAGCACAAGTGCTGTGGGGAGAGGCTGAGGGAGCTGGGGGTGTTTAGCCTGGAGAAGAGGAGGCTCAGAGGTGACCTCAGCACTGTCTGGAACTGCCTGAAGGGAAGTTCTGGCCAGGTGGGGGTTGGTCTCTTCTCCCAGGCACTCAGCAATAGGACAAGGGGGCACGATGGGCTCAAGCTCTGCCAGGGGAAATTGAAGTTGGAGAGCAGAAAAAAATTCTTTGCAGAGAGAGTGCTCAGGGATTGGAATGGGCTGCCCAGAGAGGGGGTGGATTCCCCATCCCTGGAGGTTTTTCAGCTGAGCTTGGCCGTGGCACTGAGTGCCATGATCTGGTAAAGGGACTGGAGTTGGACCAAGGGTTGGACTCGATGATCTTGGAGGTCTTTTCCAACCCAATCGATCGATCGATTCTATGTGGCCTCTGGTGTGTCTGTGAAGTCTGAATGTCCATGAAATCTCAGTGTCCTCCAAGTCTGTCACTGCTTTTAAAAGAAGTACTCTAAAAGCTGCTTCTTCTTGGAGCCAACTTTCTGGGTGACTCCTTTTGTGCATGAAAGGTGTATTTTGAGGAACACCCAAGTTGATTGCTGAGTATTCCCCCCCAAAAAAAGGTGTTCTCAGAGGCCTCTGGTGTCAGGGTTTTCTCTGGGAGCTTCTCTGCTCCGGGATTATGGATGCACAAACTCAACTTCTTCAAGCAACTGGGGCAGAGGTGCCTCAGGGCCAAGTGCAAGTGCAGGTTTTCATACAACAAATGGAAATAATGTCTTGTGGCAGTGGGATACAGACATGGGAAAATAACACTCTGTGTGTCTGCAGGAGCAAAGGGAGTTGGAGGTTGCTGCTGGTGTTGGGTTCTCTGCAGGTATTTAATGGGGTTTGCTGTGACATGCTCCAGTTTGGAGAATGCTCCTGGAGCTGACAGACTGTGCTCAAGGCAAATTCTTTTCATTAAAAAAGGATTTAACTAATTAGAGCCGACTGTTGGCTGACAGATTAATTGATAAGGGAAGTGGGCCCGGTAACCTGGAGGTGAGATTATATTGTGACTTTAGATCTTTATAGTCTCTGATAAAACTTAGTCTTCCATTGGAATGTCAGAGGAATCACACTGGCTGTTTTACAAGGCTTGGAAAGATCTGCCAAAAAAAAAAAAAAAGCTGCAGTTTCCTAAAATTCAGTTTTCCAAGGAAAGATCTGATCTGGCACATTTTTTTCTAGGCTGAGGCTCATTGAGCTGTTTCAGTGTTTGCACTTTGGTGTTCTTGGGCTCACGTGGAATGCAGTTGGGGCCAGCAGGGAATTCTTTAATTAGCTAAAATAAAACTTAATGTGTCTTCTTTTTAACTGTTGAAATAAGTAATCACTTGCTCCAATAAATAGTAGTTCTGGAACCACTCTTTTCTATTAATTTGCCTTTTAAAATGGAAATGAGCTTGGGAGTGGGTTTGGTGGTTGATAGGAAGGAAACTGAAAGCAGAGTGAGACTGGAAATTGGGAAGGAATCCATCCCTGGGAGGGTGGGCAGGCCCTGGCACAGGTGCCCAGAGCAGCTGTGGCTGCCCCATCCCTGGGAGTGTCCAAGGCCAGGTTGGACAGGGCTTGGAGCAGCCTGGGCTGGTGGGAGGTGTCCCTGCCCATGGCAGGGGCTGAACAAGATGGTTTTTATGGTCCCTTCCAACTCAAACCCTTCTGGGATTCTGTGGTTCTCTGGAACAGCTACAGGGAGCCCAACTGAGGCTGTGCTGGGACCTGCTGACAGATCTGGGCTCAGGGAAATGCCTTTCCAAGTGCATCTGGTGAGCACAACTGAAAAAGGGAAAGACTTCTGGTGGTTATTCTTTCAGCCATGGGGAAACCATGTTTGATGGGGTCGAAAGATAATAGTGAAAACACAAGTAATTACAGTAGGACCTGGAAAAATCCAACTGGAAAACTGTCTTGACCTCCACCAGAGTGCAGTGAAGCTGTGGGAGGAGGCTGGGGGGGGAAAGCCTCTTGTCCATATTTATTCCTTTCTGTTTAGTGCAGGTTATTCCTTAGCTCTGGCCATGCCCCTTTGGTTGTTGTGCCCAGATAACCTGCAGGCACAGGAGAGGCTGGAGGAGGGTGGGAACCATCAGGGGTCAGTTGGGCAGGAGAGGTCAGAGCAGTGGCAGGTCCTGGGGAGGAGGGAAGGGAAGGGACTGGCCAGGAAGGTTTGTGTCCCTTGTGCTGCTGTAAAAACCTGGGTGCAGTTTAAATGTAGTTTTTGGCCGTCTTTCTAAGGCAAATCAGTGCTATAAAGAAAGGTGTTTCCTGGTGAGCTGACCAGCACATCACTCCTGGGGTTCAAAGGAAATTTCAGCTGTTATAAATGAGGTGATTTACACTGGCTAATATTAGCTGGAACTGGAATTTGGGGGGTGAGTCCTGAGGATTTGTCCTAATGGTTGTTTTCATTGGCACACTAATACCTGACTGTAAGAGCTGAGACATTTCTGTTACAGCCCTTTCCTCTTGGGTAGAATTAGATGCATGGATTGCATATATCAGTATAATCAGCCCTGCTAAGATGTCAAAACACTGAGTGTCAATCCTATCATAATATCTAAACCCATCTTGTTTTCCTTTTCCTTTCCCCCCCCTCTTGTGCTCCATCTGAAATAAATAACTGAAAATAACTCAATAAATATAACCCATTTCTCCAAAGGAAGAAAAATAATTGCCTCCAGACTTCTGACTTACCTGCCAAATTGCATCCTGATGTGAATTGCAATGGACAAATTATAATCTTTGGAGACAAGGGAAGAGATGATGGAGTCTCTAAGTGACCCTTCCCTGGTAGGCACAGTCAAAATGAAACTAAACTTGGCAAGTGATTTGCACTCGCATCAGGGAAGAGCCGGTCCCCAGGTCATCCTGGAGAGGCATTAACTCGGGAGGGAGAGGTGGCAGTGCCAGCTGAGGGCTGGGCATGGGTAGGAGGCAGCTCAGGGGCTGGCAGTGCGAGGCAGAACACAAGCTCTGCATCCCACCCCTGCAGGAAAAAAACCCCAAACAAAAAAACCAACTCAATCCAAACCCACCCAACCAGGAGAACACAATGGCAATAAAGAGCATAGGGGAGGATGGAAATCCAACCAGGGAGTCTCCTGTTGTGGGGGGGTTGTCTTGCAAAGGCCTTTACAAGTGATGGAGCTGGCAGGGGTGGCCCCTCAGTGAGATTTGGGCATCTGACTTCCAGAAGTTTAGTATTTGGTGGGAGAGTTGGGACTAAATGAAGGTCAGTGTATGGTGGAGGGGTGGAACGAGATGATCCTTGAGGTCTCTTCCAACCCAAGCCATTCCATGGGTATAACTGTTTCTGGCAGTTTCTGTCCCTTGGTTCAGCCCTGCTTGGGCTCTTGCAGCTGTTTGGGGCTGTTCGTGGCTATTTGTGATGCTGCTCTGGAGCCACAGCCACTCCCTGGGCTGTGTCTGGGTTTTCCTGATAATCCAGCACCTTGTGTGAATGTGGAGCAGCTCAGGACATGCTTTTGTCACGTCACACAGGTGGCTCCTTGTGTCTAGAAATGGCCATGAGGATGCAGAGGGTTACTTGGCAAAGGCAGAGAGATTCCCAAGTTTCAGACTTGCTTGTAGCTTTAATCCCACGTGTAATTTTGGGGTGACTTCTCTGGCCTGGAGGCTCTGCAGGGACAAGGGCAGTGCAGGGAGTGACTGGCAGGTCCTTGCAGAGGGGTCAGGACAGAGATGCTGAATGAGAGTTTATTTTCAACTCCAGAAAACACCAGTGAAGAAACAAAAACTCATTTTCAGATGGGAGAGTGTTTTGTGAAAATTGTTCTCACACCCTACTCAAAGCCCTCCCTGCATGATCTGCACCCAAGGAACCTGAACTTGTCTGAAAAGCCTTTTGCTGTAAAGTCTGAGGACAGATACAGACTCTGTAAGAAATTACAATATCAGCCATGGGGAAAAAAAACCAACCTCAAAATGTAGCAATTTCCCTTCTGTGAAGCCAACAGGGACAAGGTAACTTCAGTGAGCTGAGAACTTCTGTAACTTCAGCACCTGCAGTGCCTGTTGGAGCTCAGTCCTTCAAGACATGTAAAAACTAAAATGAAAGAGTATTTCCTTTAATTTAAACCTTATCCATGATCACTTCACCTATTCAGATGTATCTGGATGAGCACATGGTTTTCTGGCCCTTTCAATACCATGATTTAAGTCTATTTTTTTTTTTTAGTGACTTTCTAACCTCTTGTAGAGGAGTCAAATGTTCTCACAGCCTTTGGTGAAACTCAGAAACTCTCTGGTGTTTCCCAGCTCACTCAGTGCTGTTACTGCCTGTGCACATTGGGGTCCATTTAGGTGAACCTCAAAATGTACATCCAAAATAACTGCTGTCCAAGCTCTGTTTGGGTGGTGTCACTGGGTTCATGGATCTTCCACTGGTTGAAGCTGGAAGTCAGAAACCAAGAGCTTTGTACCCAACCCAAGCCACCTAAGAACTGATGTAGCCAGGTGGGGGTTGGTCTCTTCTCCCAGGCACTCAGCAGTAGGACAAGAGGACCCAGCTTGAGCTCTGCCAGGGGAGGTTTAGGTTGGATATCAGAAAGAAATTCTTTGCAGAGAGAGTGCTCAGGCATTGGAATGGGCTGCCCAGAGAGGGGGTGGATTCCCCATCCCTGGAGGTTTTTAAGGTGAGACTGGCTGTGGCACTGAGTGCCATGATCTGGTGATCACAGTGGGGTTGGATCAAGGATTGGACTTGATGACCTCAGAGGTCTCTTCCAACCCAGTTCATTCTATGATTCTGTGATCTTGACCTTCTCAATGTGGCTGGTTGTGTGGATGGTGCTGCCCTTGGTGCTCAGGCTGGACAGAGGGGTTAGGACTGAAAAAATAAAGGAGGGAGTGAATCCTTCCAGGCTGGGCTATGAGAGCAGGAGCCAGTACAAAAGGGAGGAGACCACAGGTTGTGTCCCTCTGTAAAATGGCTGGATAAAAACAGCACCTCCTGTTTTGTGACAGGTTGTAGAACAGTTGTGATTGTTTTTTTAACCCCAAGAATATTAAATGTCATTTGGTAGCTTGCTCTGGAAGGTGATAGCAGGACTGGATGTGTTTTCTGAGGGAGACATGAGCTGTAGAGGTTTATTAATAGGATGTAAAACCATTATTTGTTTGTGTGCTTTCCCCCCTCAGGAATCTTTTCTTTTTTGTTTTCTAAATAACACAAGACATCCTTGGCAGCAGAATCCCCACGGTTGTTAATGTCAGATTGTTATCAGATCTGGCACTGATTGTTTTCTAATAATAAGTGTGTTTTTCCCTTGCTGCCCATGCAAGAGTGACAGTTTGCTGCAACTCGAGGCGAGATGAAAAAGAAATTCAGCATTTGCTACTTATATCTCTGAAAGCAAATGCTCCAGTTAGTGCAGATCTTTCTCTTTCATTATTTATCTGCCTTTCAGTTATATTAAGACATGGATTTCCAAGAAGCAGGTGAGAGGTGGGGCTGGAATTCCTTCTGCTTTGCAACTCCTGTTTAGATCCTGGTCGAGTTTGGGCTTGACTGACATCCCTACACTCCAGGAGAGGAGCTGCTGGAACTCACTCCAGTTTGGGTCCTATTGGTAAAGTCTGTTGAGGTGTTTTAATTTAATAAGCTCAGAGGAGTCACTGAGGTGCTGTGTGAGAAGGGAAAGTTTCAAGGAGCTGTTAAAGCAGCTGCTGATGTGGGTCAGATCACACAGGTGCTCTTCTCTGGATGCTGTTTGGGCACAGAGTGACAGAAAGAGTTTGGACATTCCTGTTTTGACTCAGTGCCGTGACTTTGGCTGCTCTCCAGGAAGGACTTGGGGTTATCCAGAACTCCACACCCAGATTTCTGTCCAGGTGTTCCAAGGCCTCCCTTCTCCCCTCTGTATCAGTTAAGGGTGTTCTTACAAAGCTCTTGTTCACCTTCCCAGGGTTGGTGAGATGAGTTTCACTGCAGGTGTGGCCTCGTGCTGTGAGGAGCAAAGATCTTTACTTTCCTGTTAATGGGAATGAATCCCAGAATATGCTGAGCTGGAAGGGACCCACAGGGACCATCAGTCCAACCCTCAGCCCTGCCCAGGCCCAGCCCCAAGAGCCCTGTGCCCCAGAGCATCATCTAAACCCTCCTGGAGCTCTGGCAGCCTTGGGGCTGTGCCCACTGCCCTGGGGAGCCTGGGCAGTGCCCACCACCCTCTGGGGGAAGAGCCTTTTGCTGAGATCCAACCTGCCCCTGCCCTGGCACAGCTCCAGCCATTCCCTGGGTGCTGCCCCTGCCCTGGCACAGCTCCAGCCATTCCCTGGGTGCTGCCCCTGCCCTGGCACAGCTCCAGCCATTCCCTGGGTGCTGCCCCTGCCCTGGCACAGCTCCAGCCATTCCCTGGATGCTGTCCCTGGTCCCACAGAGCAGAGCTCAGTGCCTGCCCCTCCTCTGCCCCTCCCCAGGGAGTTGTCCCTGCACTGAGCTCTCCCCTCAGTCTCCTCTTCTCCAGCTGAACACACCAAGTGCCCTCAGTGCCCTCACTCGCTGCCCCTCCAGGCCCTGAACCATCTCTGTGCCCTCCTTTGGACACTCTCCAATGGCTCAATCTCTCCCTTCCATTGTGTGGCCCCAAAGTGCCCCAGCCCTGCAGGTGGGGCTGCCCCAGAGCAGAGCAGAGTGGGACAATCCCCTCCCTGGGCCGTGCTGGGCCTGATGCCCCCCAGGGCAGGGATGTCCCTCCTGGCTCCAGGGCACTGCTGGCTCATGGAGCTAAATCTCCCTCCTCCTCCTCCAGGAAGGCATCGTTGAGGCTCATAACTGGTCCCCATTCCTGATCTTTCTCCTTTCCCTCTCCTCCCACAGCAGTGTGTGTGCTGCTCTGCCCCAGCACCTCTGTCCTGGTGGCTCCCACACTGAGCTGACCAAGGAGCTGGAGCAGGGACTCTCCTGCACCCTCAGCTGTTGGGATCCCAAACCAAACATCCCCTTTTCCCTTCCCAAAGCACTCCCTGACCCACCCCCAAGAGCCCTGGCTGCTCCCCAGAGGGAAGATGAAAGCTGGCCCGAGTCTGATCCTGCAGGATTAAGATCCTGTGCTGTGTCAGGGCAGGGGGGAAAGGGCAGCCTCAAAGCTCAGCTCATCTGTTATGGCAACAACACCACAGAGGCAGTGGCTGATTCCCAAACACGAGGCCACCTCTTTCAGAAAGGGATTAAGGAGCTGAAAGCACTTTTTTAGCCTGAAAGTGATCCGGTGTTAAATATAACCCTTTGGGGCTCTTTCTTGCTGGGGATTATTTTGGAAAGCGCTGTGACCCTGGCTCAGTGAGCTCCCCTTGATGCTGGGGGTATTAACCAGCCCTGAGAACTCTAAGTGATCACAAGCTGCTGGGAATTATTTTTCCCTTATCTGTCTTCATTTTAAGATTACTGGCAAGATCCTCTGGTCTTCTCTACATGATATTCTTAGCTGGAAGATTAACTGATGTTCGATTTTAGTCTTATTAACAAGAACATTTGGCAGCGTGTAATTTGTTTTCATTTAGTTGACTATATTGGAATTTAAAGTCTAAAAGTCAGTGTGTTCCTCTTTTTGAAATAAAATTCATTTAGTGAGAGTAATTTTATTCATTTTTGTGGGACAGGAGGTGTTTAGCAAAGAGGAGGCTGTACATGATAGTCCAGCCCCAACTCTCCCAGGCTTGGGGATACCTGACTGCAAACTGCTGGGGAAAGGGCTGGCATGAGGCTGCAGGAGAATCCCTGGCTGATTTAATGTCAAGAGAATAGCACAGATGGAGAAAGTATTCTTTTCTTATGCTGATTTTGTTTGCTGTGTTCCTTGTGTATCAGATACTGCAACCAATAAGAACAAATCATGACACTTTATTGAGGTGACATATTCCTTTGGGAATAGTTTTGGCTTGAACAAGCTGCTCTGTTGTCATTTCTAATACCCAGAATTGGAGTTCTGGGACAGATAGCCAGGATTATTCTGGGAGCAGAAATATTAAAACCTTTCTTCACACTTTGCCTCAAACCCTTTGGCTGTGAGAGCTGCTGGGGTCTCACCCTCTGCTGCTGCTGCAGACAGTGGTGCTTCTCCTTTGCAGTCTGTGTTTAACCCACACTCTCATGTGCTGTTGGGGGGTCCTTTGGAGTTGTACAACCCCTTGGGTGGATAGTCTGACATTTTGAATGATAAAGGACCAGCATGGGAAGTGGACCCTGTTCTCACTCTGTGATGTCACAGAGGGGATGTCAGGGCATGTTTTGAAAGTCACTTTTTGTTTTTTAATGATTGGACTCAATGATCTTTGAGGTCTTTTCCAACCTTAACGATCCTGTGACTCAAAGGTGGCCTGCCAGGAGCTGGGGTAAGCATGAAGCTGAGCATTTATTGTCCTGAAGGATTTACTGGTGTCTTCTAAAGCCGATGTCTTCTACCCTGGAGCAGCTGGTTCCAAGCAGGTGTGGGTGCAGTGCCTGCAGCTTGAGGCAGGTGGTGCCTTGAACAGGAAAACCTGCAGTGATTCACCCACCGAGTGGCTGCACTTAACCAGTGGCTGATGTACATCCCCACCATCTATTCACCACGGCACAGGCACTTCACTTTTCCTTCCACGAGTTTATGGTTATTTAAGCAGCTTAAGGTTCCTTCCAAATATTATTTCATACAATTTTGAAGAGTGACTTTTTACTGTGAAATCCTGTAAAAAGCAGAGGATGATGTCCCCTGCTGAGTGTGGCCCTGGAAGGAGGCAGCATCTCAGCTGCTTTATGGTTCCATCTTCTGCATCATTAGCAGAGCTCAACAACAGGCTCTTGTCTGCTCTTCGAGAGGCCCTTACCACTACTAAGAGAAGCTGAATTACCATGGAGTGGTAATAAGCTGCAGCATTACTGCCTTCCATGATTTTATCACAACTCTCATCATCTTTTTTTCTTGTTGTTTTGTTATCTTAGATCCTTAAGTAACAGCATTTATGTGAAAGGCATTGCCTTTTATGAGGCTAAAAATTGCAATGCAAATAAAGAGAACTGAAGAGACATGCCATGGTTTTTAAGGCAGGATTCTAAGAGGGGAGGCATTGACTTGTGGGGAGCTTTATACTTGAGATTGGAGCTACTGGAAGCTTTGGTGAAGCTGTGAGGGGCAGTGAAACATCTCCTAATTGCAGCCTTCCAGAACCTGAAGGGAACCTACAAGAACCATGGAGAGAGATGGTTTGCAAGGGCCTGGAGGGACAGGACAAGGGGAATGGCTTCAGACTCACAGAGAGCAGGGTTAGATGGGGTACTGGGAAGGAATTCAGGGCTGTGTGGGTGGGCAGGCCCTGGCACAGGGTGCCCAGAGAAGCTGTGGCTGCCCCATCCCTGGGAGTGTCCAAGGCCAGGCTGGACAGGGCTTGGAGCAACCTGGGCTGGTGGGAGGTGTCCCTGCCCATGGCAGGGGGTGGGAATGGATGTTCTTTAAGGTCCTTCCAACCCAAACCATTCCATGGTTCTATGATCTCACCTAGGCATGGCTTTGTACCTTGTGCATTTTTGGCACTAGTTAAGGGTGTCTCCTTGTGCCATGGGGCATCCTGTGTGTTCTGCCCATGTGCCACTGCTGTGGGCACAGCTGGTTTGTTCCTTCTCCCAAGGCCTCCTCCAGCCCAGCAGGCACTGGGCTGCCTATCCAGTGCCACCCAGTGTGCCATGTGGGAGCAGCCTTTAGACCTTGGCACTGCTCCCACCAGCACAGCCACTCCCCTGCCTGCCTGTGGCTCATGCCAGGCGCAGCCAGCCAGGAAGGCAAAGGTGGGTCGTGCCAGGGGAGCTGTGTCTGCTCCGTGGGTTTGCCAGCCCAACTCCTGCTGCCAGCCCAGCCCCTGGCAGAGGTAGGGGTAAGGGCTGTCCCTGGCCCCACTCACCCTCCCCCCTGGGGTGGCACACATGGCTGCTGGTCTGAGTGAATACAGCAGGTTGGAACTGAAGCAGCTGAAGAGCTCTGTGTGCCCCTTCTGCCCTCACACCTGCAGCAGAACCCATCAGAGTGGCACAGGGGAGCCATGGCAGCCACAAGACACACAATGTCTCTGTCCTGAGAACATTTCCAGGTTCTCTGTGTGCTGACAGGCATTAGTGGTGTGTTCTTACCCCTGTTTCAGTGCCCAGTCGTGGAGAGGGGAGGAGGTGGATCCCTGTCCCTGGGCACCAGCTGGGAGGTGGGATGGCAGGGGATGGTCTGCCCTCAGAGCTGCCCTCCTTCACTGCTCTCAGCCTGCAAAGGGACACCCAAACAGTGCAACAAGGGCAGCAGAGTTTGTTCATTCCTCCTCTTTGTCCTCCCTGCTTGAATATGGATTGTCCATTGCAGCAGCTGGTTTGGGGAGAAAGAATGTTGAGATGAAGTAATCAAACCTGTCAGGGATTGCACCACCTTGGTAGTAAATCCACTGAATAAATAAAGGGGAAGATTTTAATACAACTATTGTGCAGCACACCCTGGATTTTTCTCCTCCACACCAGTACTGATGTTGCCAGAAACAACTTCACTGCAGCTGCTCCCACCTGTATCTCCTGGTAAATCTGGAGTAGTAACCACACAACTCATTCCCTTGAAGGTTTTGGGTTGCTTTGGCAGCTCAGCTGGTGTGTGTTGAGATAAAAGGGCTGCCTAGAGCACCCCATCTTATCCAAGCATCCATGTGAAATGCTTCCACTCATTGCTGTAAATCTAAAGCTCCTTGGCTTTGAACAAGAGCAATTTTTTTTTCTTTGTGGTTTCTTTTGAGAATTTCAAGCTCCAGTTTAACTATTCCCATCCAGTGTCTTCTGGGCAGAGGTGGCTGTAACACTGTGGTGGAACACACTGGCTTGTGACTATTGGAGAAACTTTCCAGCAGTGTGTGGATCTGGTCTGGGATGCAGCAAAACCCCTCCTGGAGAATGCTGCCCTTCTCCATCAAGAGTCTGTTGGGCAGTGAGATGGCAAACTCAATTAGAGAAGCACAATTATATGGGTTATTCAAGATGAGAAAAAACCCCTTGAGCATGAGAGTGAGCAAACCAGGCCACTGAGCAGCTCCAGCAGCAGCAGAGGAGGTTCTGTGTTAGCAGCTGAGAGATGGGGCTACTGGGAAAATGAACTAGTCATAAGCAGCCCCAGCCTCAAATGAACTGGGATTATTCAGGAAAATGACCTGTGGTCAGCTCAATAGGTGTTCTAGTTCACTGCACTGAAACTGTTAAAAAAGATGTAAGTAATTAAAGGGTGAATAAAATCTTAGAGCCTGGGATGGAAAGTAGGGCTGTTGTTCACAGCAGCTGCTCAAGGAAACTTCTGAGGAACAGGCTCTGCCCATTGGGCTCCATCCCCCCAAACCAGAGCTGAGGGTGGGGTTTGGAGGTGGGCATTGCAAGGGGCACTGTGTGGGAAAAGGCTGGAGGGACAGGGACAGGACAGGGTGGGAGGGAAGCAGTGAGGATGTCACAGTCACCAAGATGAATGGTGGAAACAACTGCTGAAGATGTCACAGAATCCTGGGATGGTTTGCCCAGAGAAGCTGTGGGTGCCCCATCCCTGGGAGTGTCCAAGGTCAAGTTGGATGGGCCTTGGAGCAACCTGGGCTGGTGGGAGGTGTCCCTGCCCATGGCAGGGATGGGACTGGCTGATCTTTAAGGTCCCTTCCAACCCAAACCACTCTGGAATTCCATGATTCTTTGATCTTCCCACCAGTGGCCCTCTGGCCCAGTCTTGATTTTGCTGTGCTCTGTCTCTGTGGAACAACATAATAACCCTATTTCCAAGCACTTTAATTTTTTCCTGAGGTTTTTTTTGTGCAACAAAGATAGACTTTCATTCGGTACTTTGCAGAACCATTTAATGTTGTTTGGTTTTAATCTGTTGTGTGATTAAAATAGATTAATGTTGTAGTAACATAAAAACCCTCAGGGGGTTTTGTTCTCTTTGTAAATATTCTCTAGGATCTCTTCTGTCTTCTAAACTGTGTGTAGGGAGAGTGTTAATGGGACCTGGGGAGAAAAGAGACGCATCTTAAACTTAATATAAGAATTTAATTTTTAATAGGTTTCATTTGGGGTTAGAGTACTCATATTGGAGTGGAAATTAAAATGTCTAAATGCTTTGTGTGTAAGCTGTTGGAAAGTCTATAAAGAGATGTGGAGGGAAAAAACTTTCTTTCCTTTTTTATCTGATCTCCAAAGTGTGAAACTGTAGAAGCCAGTGCTTGAGATCACACACAGATACTGAGCCTGGTTGTGCAAACTTGCCTTTCAGTTGTCTGCAGCTGACCCAGAGATGGTTTGCTGGGACCTTCCCTCCTCCAGCAGATCTCCCTGGTCCCCTTGGTCCCTGGATGGGTCTCTGGAAGGCTGTGCTGACATGGGAAGTTGTACAGGAATGAAGTCACCTGGCTGTGTGGAGCAGTGAGTGGAGATCCAAGCTGGATGTGGACAGTGGGGCTCACTGTGCTCAACTGACATGCCTGTGCATGAGAAGGGGGAAAAG
Organism: Pithys albifrons albifrons; assembly: GCF_047495875.1. Lineage (NCBI taxonomy): Eukaryota > Metazoa > Chordata > Aves > Passeriformes > Thamnophilidae > Pithys > Pithys albifrons. The sequence goes on along the minus strand of NC_092478.1, from coordinate 9,916,222 downwards.
AAGATTAGTTTCTTCATACCTGTTCTCTGGTCTTTACCTGGGAGCAAAGCTCTGCTGTTTTATTTCAAGTTCAGGAGGATTTTTCCTTTCTGCTGTCTAATAACAGGCATCAATCCCAGGAGCCTGGTGAGGAGCTGGAAGCTTGGCTGTAGGAGCTCCTGGTGTGGCTTTGGTGTCACACTGGCAAGGGAAAATTCCCTTCTCCATCCATCCAGCTGGAGAGCACCTGCATGCTTGTTGTCTTCCATCCATGGAGCAGTGTCATGGTTTGGGATGCCCCCTCTGCCCTGCACAGCATCCCCTGTGCAGAGCTGGCATTGGCAGAGGGCCCTGGCATGGCAAACACAGCCAGGCTGGCTGCATCCATCAGCCCTTGGGCTTTGGGGTCAGTCCCAGGGGGATTTGGGTTCTGCACAGGTGTCCCAGGTGAGCCAGGAGCCCGTGCTGGGTGTGCTGTACATGGGGCAGGGCATGCCTGGATTGCAGCAGCCTCCCCTCCTGCCTGCACTGCCCCAGCTCTGAGGGATTACTTTAATACCTCAGCCTTATCTTGGCACTCTGGACTGCTTTCTGTCTTCATGCAGAGGCATCAGAATGTCCTCAGGCCCTCTTGGAAGATTAAAAGCTTCCCATGGCATCCTGACAAGGAGGAAATTTAAGGAACAAGAGTATTTAACTTAAAGCTAATCTGGTCTTTGTGAAAGTGGGAGGATTAGCCCATTAAGTTCTCTGTGCCTGGCAGGTTTGTGCCACCATGGCATCGATGAAGGAGACACTGCAGAGAGGGGAGCTGGGGCCTGGTGGTGCTGGAGGAGAGAAGGGGAGGCATTTTGAGGCCAGGGATGAGTTGGGACGTGGCCATTGGTGTGTGCTCAGTGACTGCTCATTGCATTAGGGAAGAACAGAGCACAGGGATGGAGCCACGTGTGGATGAGGAAGGGTCTCTGCCCCACCACTCTCTGGGCTTTGCTGGGGTCATGTGTGAGCCCCAATGCCCAGCAATGCCAGTGCAGTCCTCCCCTGCAGGGAGCCCACAGGAAACATGGAGAGAGACTGTTCACAAGGGCCTGGAGGGACAGGCCAAGGGGGAATGGCTTCAAACTGCCAGAGGGCAGGATTGGGTGGGATATTGGGAAGGAATCCTTGGCTGTGAGGGTGGTGGGGCCAGAGAAGCTGTGGCTGCCCCATCCCTGGAAGTGTCCCAGGCCAGCCTGGACAGGGCTTGGAGCAACCTGGGCTAGTGGAAGGTGTCCCTGCCCATGGCAGGGGGTGGAATGAGATGGGCTTCAGGTCCCTTCTAACCCAAACCATTCCATGATTCTGTAGAATCACAGAACATAGAATGGATTGGGTTGGAAAAGACCTCCGAGATCATCAAGTCCAACCCTTGGTCCAACTCCAGTCCCTTTACCAGATCATGGCACTCAGTGCCACGGCCAAGCTCAGCTGAAAAACCTCCAGGGATGGGGAATCCACCCCCTCTCTGGGCAGCCCATTCCAATGCCTGAGCACTCTCTCTGTAAACCTCATCTTCTCCTGTACTAATTTCCTAGGCCACAGAGTTTTGTGTCTCCTGAAACCTTCTGTTTATCTCTAAACTCACTTTGTAGCCAGAACTCATTTTTCAGCCTTGCTTGAAGAGTAACTTGGAGAAAACACTTGATGTGCTCCTCGTGGCCCCACCTCACTCCTCCTGAGGACAAGTTGTTAAACGTTTTCAACAGCTTCCAGTAAAGCTGCTGCTGGCTGGTAAATGTTGAACTGTCTTTTTTTCTCCCTGCTAGTCAGAAACAAATTCCAAGTAAGCTTGAAGTGAGTGCTGGAGACCTTCCAACACAAATGGCAGCCTTGGCATCTCCCGGAGCAGGAGGGGTTGGATCCCTCCAGACGTGGAGGGCGAGGAGCAAATGTGGGGCCCGACCTGCAGCAGATCCATCTGCATGAGCTGCTCTGCCTCCTTCCCTCAGAATCCATCTGACAGCTCTGATTTGACAGGAAAATGCTCCCCATGGCTGTGTCCACGTGTGGCTGTGCACAGGGGTGAACACACACGTGTGGGAGAAATGTGTGTCCTGCACCGGGTCCATCTCTGCAATGGAGCTCGGGATGGTTTCTCTCTGAGTGTTAATGGGCCCACCTGCTTTGCTGTGTGATTTCTGTGTGATTGCTGTGTGATTTCTGTGTGATTTCTGTGTGATTTCTGTCTGTTTTCTGTGTGATTGCTCTGTGATTTCTGTGTGATTTCTGTCTGTTTTCTGTGTGATTTCTGTCTGTTTTCTGTGTGTTTGCTGTGTGATTTCTGTGTGATTTCTGTCTGTTTTCTGTCTGTTTTCTGTGTGATTTCTGTGTGTTTGTTGTGTGATTTCTGTGTGTTTTCTGTCTGTTTTCTGTGTGTTTGTTGTGTGATTTCTGTGTGTTTTCTGTCTGTTTTCTGTATGTTTTCTGTGTTTTCTGTGTGATTTCTGTCTGTTTTCTGTGTGTTTTCTGTGTGATTTCTGTCTGTTTTCTGTGTGATTTCTGTCTGTTTTCTGTGTGATTTCTGTGTGATTTCTGTGTGATTTTCTGTGTGTTTTCTGTGTGTTTTCTGTGTGATTTTTGTGTGATTTCTGTCTGTTTTCTGTCTGTTTTCTGTCTGTTTTCTGTGTTTTCTGTGTGATTTTTGTGTGTTTTCTGTCTGTTTTCTGTGTTTTTTATCTGTTTTCTGTGTGTTTTCTGTGTGATTTCTGTGTGATTTCTGTCTGTTTTCTGTTTGTTTTCTGTGTATTTTCTGTGTGTTTTCTGTGTGATTTCTGTGTGATTTCTGTCTGTTTTCTGTGTTTTTTATCTGTTTTCTGTGTGATTTCTGTGTGATTTCTGTGTTGCCCTGGAGGCCAGTGCAGTTTCCCTCTGCATGTTGTGTAAGGATTATGTATATATATGGCCATATATGATTGTAAGTGTTGGTGGCTGTCAGGGCCTCCTGGACAACCAGCCCCAGGAGCTCAGGACAGGATTTTTAAATGCCCAAGGCTCAGCCCCACTGAAAAGGGGAGAAACCCAGTGAGGCACTTCTGAAACATCCAGATGCACAACCAGGAGTAGCTCAAGGAAATAAATTGTACCTTAAATTTCCTTACTCAAATGAACAGGGTGAAGTTGCTGGCATTCTGCCAGGCTTGAATTTGACCTTTTTCTTTTAATCCTTATGATTATTCTCTTGAAATGAGAACAGAGAGGACTTTAGCAAGAGCTGGTTCTCATTTTACATCAGCCCCTGCCCTGGAAAGCTCATCTAAATCCCTGGAAAAGGAACAGGGCCAAGCACTGACCTAACTGTGTCTTGAGGGAGCTGGAGCAGAACTTTAATCTTCTAGTCTAGTGCACTGTCCCTGAATCACAGTGATTTGCCAGAGTTCACATCATTTTCTCTACAGGTTTGGAAGATGTTGCAAGATGAGTTTGCCCAATACATCCTCAAGGGTTATTGCTGAAAGCTCCTCACAGCCTTGCAAGGAGAATGTGCTTGGGCATATCTATTGCCCATTAAACCTGGCGAAATAATGGAGTTTTCCCATGTCATAACAAATCATGCCTGGGCTAAAATAGCTGCAAACATTCTCTAAGACTTAATGAGCTCTTGCTGGTTCACAGTGGTCCAAACAACTTGTTATTGTGGCTGTTAGAGAGTGCAGAATTATATTATCCAAAGAGTCTCATAAAAAGACAAGATGGGGTGTTGGGGGAGAAAATCCCACACTGCAGGGAAGGGTGTGGGGCACACAAAGGAACTTTTTTTTTCCATTTAAGTGGAAAAATCTTTTGTAATTCTGATATGATTAAACAGAGGGAGTAGCAGAAGGTGGTTTGCTTCCTAAAATCCCTTTAAGCTGAAAGAGAGGACAAAGCAGAGAGAAGGGAATATTTCCTGTTTCTCTTATGCTTTGCCCAAAGCAGCCCTGGATCCCAAAATGAAGCAAAAGAGGGAATGTGGGGAGTTAAAAGTGCACTTTGACTTTGAAGAGCTTCTCTGGAACAAGCTCCCCCACAGCACCATAAAAAATGTCAGTGTGAAATATCTGAACGAGAGCAAATGGAAGAGTTTGGTGATTCCAGAGCCTTCATCTGCAGCCTGGTGCCTGCAAGGGTGTGCAGAAGTCAATAACCTGAATTGGAGCTTATTGATTATCTCACTGGGCTGCTGTTGAAACATCATATGTGCTTCATTTGGTCTTCCAGCACCCAGTAAATGTTTGGGTTTAGTTTTACCTCCCTTTGTGAAAAGAATTGACAATACTATAAAAACTGAAAGTGGTTCGGGTTTTTTCCTCAATTTGAAAGTCTTTTTCTTAAACTTAAATAAATGTTATTTGTAAAGGTTTCCCCTTGCTCCAGGATGGACTTTTCATGCCACAGGTGGGGTCTATCTTTCATTTATAAGGAATTGAACTTTCTGATGGACACTGCCATCCGCAGCCCCATGGATTTTAGGATGCTGGGATCAGACCTGTGCCTCCATCAAGCAGCTTCTGAAGCTCCTTGGAAACTAAACCAGTTATGGAAATAGCTTTTTTTTCTGCTTTTAAGCTGAAAGAGAGTAAGTTTAGATGAGATATTAGGAAGGAATCTTTCCCTGCCTGGCACAGGGTGCCCAGAGAAGCTGTGGCTGCCCCATCCCTGGGAGTGTCCCAGGCCAGGCTGGACAGGGCTTGGAGCACCCTGGGCTGGTGGGAGGTGTCCCTGCCCATGGCAGGGGTGGGATGAGACAGTTTTCGTGATCCCTTCCAACCCAAACCATTCCATGATTCTATGTCCCAAAGCTGAGCACTGGGAGAAGAGCCAGCTGCCAGTGGAAGTGTTGGGAGGACAGAAACCAACCCCTTTGCCCACAGCTCTGCAACCCCCCACTCTGACCCAGACCCAGGGGTAAAGTACCAGGAAATGTCTCTCAGGCTCATGCTGGGAGTTCAGTGCGTGCTGTAACGTTCCCTCAGAGGGATGTTTTCCATCATCAAAGGCCTTGGACAGGAGGAACAGAGTGGGGAAAATAAATTAAAGTAAAATGTGGGCTGTCCAGGTGTTGAGATGAAAATCAAAGTGCAGCAATAAAAGCCTCTTTCTCAATGGTTCACCTGTGCTAAATGGAAGAGGTTTGGATACAGAGCACTGAGCCAAGGGAGGGGCTGGGGAATGGGTTTTTTTCCTCTCTCCCACCAGTTATTCAGACAAAGTGGGAGTTCCTGGTGTGCAGCTTTGCAGAGTTCAGGCTGCTGTTTGTCTGGGAGCAAATGGCTGGTTCCTTGCTGGAAAGGTTTGGAGCACAGGCTCCTGCTGGCACTTGGCAGAGCTCAGAGAGCATCTCCCCACCCAGGGCAGGCTGTGAGGATGAGGAGGGCACTGCAGCATCTCCCTGCCCAGGGCAGGCTGTGAGGATGAGGAAGGCACTGGAGCATCTCCCTGCCCAGGGCAGGCTGTGAGGATGAGGAGGGCACTGGAGCATCTCCCTGCCCAGGGCAGGCTGTGAGGATGAGGAGGGCACTGGAGCATCTCCCTGCCCAGGGCAGGCTGTGAGGATGAGGAGGGCACTGGAGCATCTCCCCACCCAGGGCAGGCTGTGAGGATGAGGAGGGCACTGCAGCATCTCCCTGCCCAGGGCAGGCTGTGAGGATGAGGAAGGCACTGGAGCATCTCCCCACCCAGGGCAGGCTGTGAGGATGAGGAGGGCACTGCAGCATCTCCCTGCCCAGGGCAGGCTGTGAGGATGAGGAGGGCACTGGAGCATCTCCCTGCCCAGGGCAGGCTGTGAGGATGAGGAGGGCACTGGAGCATCTCCCTGCCCAGGGCAGGCTGAGGGAGCTGGGGCTGTTCAGCCTCCAGAGCAGACACTGAGAGGGACCTCCCCATGGCTGGCAGTGCCTGCAGGGAGGGGGCAGAGCACGGACCAGGCTCTGCTGGGGGGGCCCAGCCCTGGCACAGGAGGAATGGGCAGGAACTGATGCCCAGGGAGTTCCAACTGGACAGGAGGAAGAACTTCCCTGTGCAGTGACCCAGCACTGAACAGGCTGCCCAGGGAGGGGTGGAGTCTCCTCCCTGGGGATATTCCAGAACCCTCTGGGCACAATCTTGTGCCATGTGCTCTGGGATGGCCCTGCCTGGGCAGGGAGGTGGCACCAGATGCCTCACTGTGGTCCCTTCCAACCTGAAGCATCTGGAATCCTGTGATACAACTGGCACCATGTGCAGTCCTGCCCTGGGGAGGGTGGTCACCACCCCCAACCGGAGGACACCAGGGTGACCCAGACCATGGCTGTGGGAGCCTTTGTCACCAGCAGGGGGGTCAGTGCCACCTTTGCTTCCCTGACATGAGGATCCCCAGCAGGCACATCCCCACCACTGCACCAGCTGCTGCCTGGGAGCCCAGGTGTCTGCATCCTGTTACTGCACAAATCAAATAATCAGCTGCTGCTTCATCAGGAATTGACTCTCTTCACATCCAGTTAAACATGTGCATAACTTGAGGGAGGCTGAGAGCTCTGAGCCTGCTGGTGCTTTTGGGGCTGCACTGGGTGCTCTGCCAGGGCTGAGGGACAGGGGCAGTTTTCCAAGAGTTTCTTCCAGCAGCAGGACTGTTTGATTGAAGGAAGCTTTGGTGGGGCTTTTAGAAAAAGGGAAATGAAGGGGGAATAGGTTACTTTGAATTCTGAGTGTTTCTCCAGACTGGCTTATAAAACATGCCAGGGAAGGGCAGGGTGGGAGGGCAGGGCCAAGGTTGGTTCCTCAAGCACTAGTTGCTCCCTGTCCACAGCACCACAGTTGAACAAGTGGGGTTTTTTTTTGAATTTTGATGTATAAATTATAAAGAGAGTTTGAAATATTCTGGTGAATTTGTAATACAGGAATTGGAAGACTATTTCTCATTTCTTTCCCCAACACATTCTAGGGAAGGTTCAGGTTGGATATTAGGAAAAAATTTCTTCACTGAAGGAGTGGTCAAGCACTGGCACAGACTGCCCAGGGTGATGTCACTGACCCTGCAAGTGTTCAAAAAATGAGTAGAGTGGCACTTTGGGATGTGGTTTGGTGGTCAAGGGAGGTCTTTGGTTGAACTTTTGACTTTATGATCTTTGAGAGCTTTTCCAACCTTAAAGATCCTGTGATTCTATGAAAAGGAGAAAAGGAAATTGTAAGTTGAGTTGTAGAGCTCCCTGATGCAAGATAATGTTATAGTGAAGAGCTTGAGGGAGGTCAGAGGATTATTAGATGTTTATAGAAATAATAATAACATTGTCACACTTCCACAGTGTAGGATGGGAGTTTTCTGGAGGCAGAAACCCTCAAAGGTCATCACATTAACCAGCCTCTTGCTGGGAGGACTTGGAGAGTTTTCCCTGGTAGCTGAGTGTGGGGCTCCCATCGTCCCACCACATCTGCACCTGGGATGGGTCAGAAGGAAATCCTGCATTAAATCCCGCTGAGTCCTGCCCTTTGGCCACCCCAAGCCCTGCAGCGCTCCAGGCTGGGCACAGAGTGGCTGGAGAGCAGCCAGGCAGAGGGACCTGGGGGGACTGAGGGACAGGAAGCTCAACAGGAGCCACCAGTGTGCCCAGGTGGCCAAGAAGGCCAATGGGATCCTGGCCTGGATCCAAACTAGCGTGGCCAGCAGGCCCAGGGCAGTGACCCTTCCCCTGGACTCTGCCTTGGGGAGGCCACACCTTGAGTGTTGTGTTCAGTTCTGGGCCCCTCAGTTGAGGAAAGAGATTGAGGGGCTGGAGCGGGGCCAGAGAAGAGCAACGAGGCTGGAGAAGGGACTGGAGCACAAGTGCTGTGGGGAGAGGCTGAGGGAGCTGGGGGTGTTTAGCCTGGAAAAGAGGAGGCTCAGAGGTGACCTCAGCACTGTCTGGAACTGCCTGAAGGGAAGTTCTGGCCAGGTGGGGGTTGGTCTCTTCTCCCAGGCACTCAGCAATAGGACAAGGGGGCACGATGGGCTCAAGCTCTGCCAGGGGAAATTGAAGTTGGAGATGAGAAAGAAATTCTTTACAGAGAGAGTGCTCAGGCATTGGAATGGGCTGCCCAGAGAGGGGGTGGATTCCCCATCCCTGGAGGTTTCTAAACTGAGCTTGGCCGTGGCACTGAGTGCCATGATCTGGTAAAGGGACTGGAGTTGGACCAAGGGTTGGACTTGATGACCTCGGAGGTCTTTTCCAACCCAGTCCATTCTATGATTCTATGAAATGGACCACTGATGTTCTGCATCTCCCTTGTGACCCTTCTGCCCATCCCTGGATTCTCTGTCTCTGCTGTTCTCTGCTCTGATGGGTGATGGTTTTGCTGCATTGACCCTCACACGGTGCCTTCAGCAGAGACAGGAATGCAAAGCTGTGTTTGTTTATTTAGAGGAAATCAATGGTACAAACCTTAGTGCTGGGAAACAGCTGCTGACAGCCTGGGACTGGCCAAGGGCAGCCCCCAATTCCTCCCCACTGCTAGGAAGGGGTTGTGGGGTGTGGGGGGAGCCAGGACCTGGGCAGGACTGAGCTCTGCTGAGCCACACACACTGTGTATCCCAACTGACAGCTGAGCAAACTTGTGAAGCCCCAGCTGAGGATGCTGGTATTGGTGCTGAGGATTAGCACAGCAGGTAGCTGTGTTGGCACAGGGCAGGGCTTGGGCTCAGGGATAAGTACACATTCTTCTATTATTGCAGCTAATGGGAATCTGCCAGGCTTTGAAGCCCAGAAAGGCTCACTGGCCACCTGTGAGTTAATCACACAGATTTGCCTCATTCTGTGTCTCAGCTCACTTGGAGCCTGTAATCTAATTTCCAAACAGAGATGAGAAGAGTGAACAATTCACTTTCTACTTTGTGTGGCTGTGCTGGTAAACTTTTAATCCTTTCAGAATTACAGTCCCTGTGCCGTGGAGGCAACACCACCAAGTCCCGTGCGTGAGGCTGAGGCTTTGATTGCACCAGTGCTGGGTAATAATTAGCCCAGCAACAAGGCACAACATGAATCAAACTAAAAGTGAGGAGTACAGACGGTATTGGAATCATACACAGGCTAATGATTCCAGTTTGTGGAAAACCCCCTGTGTTTGGGGCTGCTGCAGGGCTGTCCCAGCCTCCCATCCTGAGCTGGTGAACCTTCTGCTCGTAGGAAGCTGTTGAGTCAGCCCCATGTCCTGCCAGCTCATTACCCACACCACAGGGACAGTGGAAGGGGATGTGTGGCAGGTCTGACTTCAGTGTCCTCTTCATTGCTCAACCAGTCATTTTGGGATGGTTATTTGGATTTTTGAGCGTGGTGCTGAGTGGACACTGAGCTGGGGGTGTTTGTGTGAGCCCAGTGGCCTTTCCTGCTGAGCTGGGGGTGTTTGTGTGAGCCTGGTGGTCACTCCTGCTGGGCTGGGGGTGTTCGTGTCAGCCCAGTGGTCGTTCCTGCTGGGCTGGGGTTGTTTGTGTGAGCCCAGTGGTCACTCCTGCTGGGCTGGGGGTGTTCGTGTCAGCCCAGTGGTCGTTCCTGCTGGGCTGGGGTTGTTTGTGTGAGCCTGGTGGTCATTCCTGCTGGGCTGGGGGTGTTCGTGTCAGCCCAGTGGTCGTTCCTGCTGAGCTGGGGGAATCTGTGTCAGCCCAGTGGCCATTCCTGCTGAGCTGGGGGTGTTTGTGTCAGCCCAGTGGCCATTCCTGCTGGGCTGGGAGTGTTGGTGTCAGCCCAGGGGTCACTCCTGCTGGGCTGGGGGTGTTTGTGTCAGCCCAGGGGTCATTCCTGCTGGGGTGGGGGTGATGGTGTGAGCCCAGTGGCCATTCCTGCTGAGCTGGGGGTGTTTGTGTGAGCCTGGTGGTCATTCCTGCTGAGCTGGGGGAATCTGTGTCAGCCCAGTGGCCATTCCTGCTGGGGTGGGGGTGATGGTGTGAGCCCAGTGGCCATTCCTGCTGAGCTGGGGGTGTTTGTGTCAGCCCAGTGGCCATTCCTGCTGAGCTGGGGGTGTTTGTGTCAGCCCAGTGGCCATTCCTGCTGGGCTGGGGGTGTTTGTGTCAGCCTGGTGGTCACTCCTGCTGGGCTGGGGGTGTTTGTGTCAGCCCAGTGGCCATTCCTGCTGGGGTGGCTCAGGATGTGTCCATGTGGCAGCTTCTCTATCATAAAAAAACCACACCTGATCTGCTGCTCTGCAGTTTTCATGATGGGCAGGTCAGTCAGTGATTGTGTAGTGAAGATGAGCACTGATGATGGTCATGTGCAAAGGCACTTTCACAGCAACTCAGTGTCTTTTTAATGATCTGTGTGGACAGTGCAGAGCTTATCCACATCTCTAGGAAGAAACAGTCAGAGCTTCCTTCAAGTCAACATCTGTCTCAGCAGTGAACAAGCAGTTCACAAGCACCTTTACCCTGACTTTGCACCTTCACTCCAACTTTCAGGTTGGTGATAAAAAAGTGTCCCAAACTGCATTTTCTGCAAACTTCCATGGCCAGTGTTCACTGACAGTGGAGCCAATCTTCAGCAAAATGGGACAGTGGCAAAGTGGTACCCTGAGATGATGAGCACTGCCTGTCCTGTGTTCATGCTACAAGTGATCATCCAGAGGGATGTGCTGGTATAAAGACAAACCTGCAGGAGAAACAAACCCAACACAGGAGAGATTATAAGTCAGAGTTACAATTTAATAACAATATCCCAAGAAATGCAATGGCACAAAGAGAAATTGGGTTTAACCCCCAAGCCCAGCAGTGTAACCCACCCCCTGGGGCACAAACACAGGGGGGTTTGGTGGCCCCTGTGCTGAGCCCCACGTGGTTCCTCCGAGTGCAAAGGCAAAGGAAGGGACAAACCTGTTGGTGCAGATGATGGCACAGTCTGGTGGAGAGTGGGGGGCTCCTCCTGGCCAGGGGCTGCTCCTCCTCTGCATCCAGTGAGTGGTTCCCCAGTCCCCAAAGCCCAAGACTGTCTCCCCTGAGGTTTGGGTGGGAGCCCCCAGTGCCTCCCCCAGGGCAGGGAGTTCCACACTGGGGGACCTGACTCTGGCAGTCAGGGGGGATTTTGGAATGGTTGCTGGCCCCTGAGCAGAGCTGAGCCCTCAGGTGGGTGTGGAGGTGCCAAGGAGTCCCTGCAGGGCAGTTCTCCCAGCTCCTCTGCCAGGCTTCTTTCCCAGCCAGCTCCCAGCCTGAGGGCTCAGCTGTGCCCTGGGCAGCTGCTGCCAATGGGCCATTGGGAACAGTTGCTGGGCAATGGCCCAGAGGGTTTAGAATGCCCAGCTTTGGGCACACCCACACAGGGACAAACTGCTCCCACCTGCTCAACTGGGACAAGGGCTTAAGAAAAATATTTTTTGGTCCCATGGAGCTGCCTGGTTGACCTGACATGTGCTGTTCCTCCAGGTCTGTTAGAGGGCAGGCACAGTGCTCAATGAGTCCATTGCCCTGTCAGAAATCCCCTTTCACAGAGTCCTGCTGGGTATATTTATAAGGAATAAAACCCCCAAGGTCATGGATAACTGTAGTGAGAGGAGTTCAGTAAAATGTGTGGAGCAATTAGGACATGAGGGACCCTTTTCTGTACCAAGATTGACTCTGCCAGGAACCACCAACTGACCTGACACATGTGAAAGCAGAGCTGGTTGGCAGCACAGCCTTTCCAATTGCCATGAACTTGGAGAAGAGCATCTCTGTGCCAGGCTGAACAGCTCCCCACGTCCTGCCCAGACATGGGTTGGATTTGGGCAGAGAGTCCCACTGCAGTTGTGTCTCTAGGGTGGGTTACTGGTGGGCTGTGGTCTGACTGGTGGCTGTGAAGAGCAGGTTTGGAGAGACACAGTCAGGAGCACGAGTTATCAATGCCAAGCAAACCTGTTGCAGCAGTGAGGGAGGGGTTTTGCTGAGGGAAGGAGGGCACCAGGAGGTGTTTGGACCAGAAAAGGCCCCAGTACCTATAGGAGACAGCAGTGGTGCTGGATGAATGGTTGGAATACAAACCTGGAGACCCTTCAGTTCTGACTTGCCATATTCCTGTAGGGGAATATTCTATTCCTGTGGAGAAACTGCTGTGGAATTAATGCAAGAACAAAACATGCCAAAGAGTCCCTGGCACTGCCATACCTTTTTCTCAGTTTCGTATTCTTTTCTATTTTAGTTTCTCTAAAGTCATTTAAGTCCTGTACTGCTGTCCCTTGCAGGAAGATTTTGGTGTGCAGAGTTATGTTACATACAAAGAAAACCTTTAGTAACTCTGTTGTCAAAGGACTGAAACACAAATGATAGGTAAATCCTCTGTTAAATATTTTAGCCAGTTCAGTAACTTGGCCTCTTTTCTTCATTCCCCTTTTAAACAAACCAAATTCATGGGATATGTTTAGCCTGATACAAGAAATTCAGACAATTTACAGAGGGAGTCATTATTGGACATGTATAATTGACACATTTAATGAGATGCTTTGTTGACCAGGAATAGCAAAATGTCATTTCTGCATTTACTGGTGTGACCCAGAGCAGAAGAATTCCTCCTCAGCAGGGCTGTGTTAGAGCAGATGGTTGGGTAACTGTCTTGGTTTGAGATAAGCAACTGCCAACTCCCCCAAGCACAGAGAGAAAAGCCTCCCTCCTAACACCAGGGAGAGGGAGGAAAAGAGAGGGGAAAGAAAAAAAACACTTCAAACTGCGTTTATACTAAATCTACATATATTTTTCACAGGAAGAAAGAGACAATTAGAAGAGAGTACAAATATTCACTCACACAAGTCTGCAACAACAAGTTCCCCACCTCAACTTCATAACGAACACACAAATTCTACTGTCTTAACTACACATTACTTAAGAAGAAGCTTATTCCCCAGGGAGACAAACTCAAGCAGAAAGGAGAGACCCAGAATGGCACATTTTACTTTCCTGAGGTACCCTGTGAGCCAGTGGTGGGCCTGGTCCTCTCCATCCCCCCTGGGACAGCATCGTGTGTCCTCCCAAGAGGAGGGCTGAGAAGCGACTGCCTTAACCACTCCCACACTGGTTCCTACTGCCCTGGAGATGATGTCATAATGTGGTATGGAATACAAAATTACTGGCTAGAAGAGGTCAGCTGTCAGCTCAGCCCAGCTCAAGTCAGCTGACAGCTTCAGCCTAGTCCAGACTTCAGAGCCCAAATCCAGGCCCACCTGGGTGAACCCATAACAGTAAGCCCTGGCACAGCTGCCCAGACAGTGGTGGAGTCACCACCCCTGCAGGGATTGAGCAGCCATGTGGATGTGGCACTTGGGGACGTGGGTCAGTGGTGGCCTTGGTAGTGCTGGGGGATGGTTGGACTTGATGATCTCAGAGGGCTTTTCCAACCTAAATGTGATTCTGTGATTCCATGATACCCATATTTTTCTCTGCAGCATTGGAATAATGAGTGAAATAGTGCCAAGCATGAGAAGAGTACAAAGCAACCCTGATGGGTGGAGATGGGACGTGTTAGCTCAGCAGAGTTTTCTTGTAGACACCAATGAGCTGAAGTAGTTGGAATTAAAACTAAGAATTTTCATGGTCAGGCTGAGCTTCATCTTGGAGTTACCAAGAGTTTTTAAGCTCTCTGCTTATATTGGCATCATGCCTCTAAAATCAGAACAGAACTTCTTGGCTCTAAAGAACAAATTCCCAAGGGCACCAGGGGGATGTGGCTGGTGAGTGGGGGGACCCCTCTCACAGGGGGTAGATGGGTTGTTTTTCTGTACAAACATATCACACAGATCTTTTCTGGCCTGGGTACATCAAGCTGAGCTGTCAGGCTAAATTTGATCAGTGTTCATAAGGTGATACTTTTCAAGCTGCTTTTGAAAGCTGGTTTTGTTCAGGCTCATTCAAGTAATCCTGTCACATTGGAGTGGGATGAGCAGCTGTCATGGGATTTGAGGGAATATTGTGCCTATGTGGCCAAAGCAAATATATTGAATAAACCCAATATATTTTCCTTCCCTTGCCCTGTCATGGGGTTAACCTTGTGCTGAGGTGATGTCCCTGTTGGTTATTGGAGAAAATTATCAAGCCTTGATGTGTTTTCTTTTTTTAATTCATTATTGCCCTTTACAGCCCCCTCATTTACTCTGGGCAAGTTTGAAATGCTCTCACCACTGGGAGGGTCACTGAGTGTTTCTGTAACAGCCAAAAGAGGAGTGGGGAAGGCAGAGAGGGGCTTTGGACAGGAAATGACAGGACAAGAGGGAATGGTGTCCCACTGCCAGAGGGCAGGGTTGGGTGGGATATTGTCAAGAAATTCCTCCCTGTGAGGGTGGGCAGGCCCTGGCACAGGTGCCCAGAGAAGCTGTGGCTGCTCCAGCCCTGGGAGTGTCCAAGGCCAGGTTGGACAGGGCTTGGAGCACCCTGGACTGGGGGAAGGTGTCCTGCCCATGGCAGGGGTGGCACTGGGTGGGCTTTAGGGTTCCTTCCAACCCAAACCACTCCATGATTCTGTGACACTTGAGGTTTAGGTACACAAGAAACCAGCCCAGGGTTGTTACCACAATTACAGAGAATCTTGGCAGAAAACCTCAAGGTTTTTGGTATAAGCCAATCTTTGACCAGAGACCAGCACAAGAGCCCATGGGTTGGGTGGGGGGGTTCTCATAAACTGGCACCAAGGGCTGTGCACCTGATGTGGAAAAGCCTTGGGCTGGTGCAGGGGGTGGTGGGAAGCACAGAGCACCTGCCTGGCTGAACAAGGTCCTTCTGTGATTCTGGGTGTGCTTCAAAAATATCTGTGGTGACAAGGCCTACATTTCTTTAACTGAAAATGCAGAATTGAGACAGGAAGTTAAAACTCTTTGAGCTCAAACCCAGTTTTATTAAACAATATCCCTCTGTGACTTGTCAGAGTCACTTGCCACATGGGAAGTTTCCCAGCCCCTTTGAGGGAAGTCTCCTTCAGTCAGCACTGGAGCTGGCCATGGAATACTTTGGGGTTGTGCAGTTAATGGTGTCATTTATTGATTCTGAACTGGAAGGGTTAGGAAGTCAAGAGATATTCCCTCCTGGAAATAAACCTTTGGCTGTGCATGTCGTGTCTGTGCATTGAAGCAGGATTGAGTTCTCCCATGCTGAGCCTGCAGCCCCTCCCTGTGCCCCACAGTGCCAGGATTTCTGAGAGAGAGATGTTTGGATGCTCTGCACTTTGCTTGCCTCTAGAAAGCTTTATCCTACTTGTTCCTCAGTAAAGAGTACTTAAAAAAAAGAACTAAAAGTGCTGTCAGTGTTACACTCCCAGTGTATGGGCCATGGGGATTGCACTTACAGACCATGTTCTGTTTAACAGCTGGATGAAATAAATTATTTCATGTGCAGTGTTTGGAGGGCTCTTCACTCTCAAATCAGGGCCAGAAGCAGCTCAATGACTGAAGAGTTGTCAACATCTTGTGCAATCCCACTAAGTGCTTCTTTTCATTGATCTGCAACTTCATTGTCGACAATTAAATCCATTTCAACGCAGAAGAGAAACATTTTTAACAGGAGGCAGCAAACTCTTTTGTCCTGAATGGTTCTCTTTGTTTTATAATTAAGTACAAAGTGTGTCACCAGCCTTGCTGCTCACTTGTACTAAATACCTGCTTGCTGGGGAGTAATTGCTATCAGCAGATGACAGAGCTGCAGTAACTCTGCTTTCCAAGGCATGTTCCTCATTTGCATAATCAAATGCTTTGTTAGTGTCCTTGGGAATTAGGATGAAAGATGACTGTGTGCTAAAAATGAGGAATTGTTTTTAGCAAATTCTGTGTATCCAGCAGAGCAGCTGAATCCCTCTGGGCCTGTGTGATTATGTGTTGGCTGCTGCCCCCAACACCCTCCTCCCTCCTGGGCACCAACAGCTCCTGCCCCCCTTATCCAAGTGTGGCACTGACCAATGTCTAATCAATATGGAGTGGACAATGAGGTCTTAAATCTGGTTAATTATTTCCAGGATTTGTTGAGGTGAACCTCCCAGGGCTGGTGGTCTGCAGGATAGATCTTTCCTTCACTCCCTGACTCCAGAGATCTTTTAGGGGTTTGTGTTGGTTGTGACAATTTGCACCAACTTTATCCAGGGTGAAGCTGAAGAAAAGTTTTTCTGGTTTTGAAGGATCTGGGGTTTTATCTTGCATTAAGAAGTTTGCAGAAAATTGGAGTTAAGCAGAGACAGTGTTCTCAAGAGAAGAGTTAACTCAGCAAAGTAGAAAAAGAAAGTGAATACTATTTTTAAATTAGATAATGTTATAAAATATGTCTTTGGTAGGCTGGAGGCTCAGTCCCAAAGATAATGCTGCAAAACACTGAAAACTCCTGCCATTTTCCTACTTGTGCACAAAGGACTTGGAGCTTAATTGAAAACCTCCCTCTCAGGAAAGTGGGAAATTCTGTGCTGGTTCTGAAATGCTCTCTGAAGATGCCTGAATACACCCAGGCCAGATGTGGAGAGGCTGAACCCTCATGCAGGCAGAGGGGGGAGTGACAGCACAGGATACAGCCCCGTTTCTGGGTGACACTCTGCAAAGTTCACAGATCCCCAACAAGCCCACCCTGTCCCTGAGGTGTTGTCCAAACACTCCCTGAGCTCTGGCAGCCTTGGGGCTGTGCCCACTGCCCTGGGGAGCCTGAGCAGTGCCATGGGCAGCCCTGGTGAGGGCAGTGATGCCACTCATTTAGATGAAATGTGCCCCACCAGTGAGTGCTGGGAGGACTGGGAGCCCAAGTACTTGTAATTGGGGGTGTTCATCACTGAGGGGGGATTTCAGCTCCCCAGAGAGATACTGTGGGATGAAGAATGTCTGGTTTATACATCATAATTATCACCTGTGCAGGGATGTGTGAACTGGGCTTACTGGTGTTACTGGGGACTCCTGGACAGCTGACCCTGTGTTGGGGGGACTGTGGGTGCAGCGGGTTGGACAGGGAGAGGGAGAAACCTGGGCATGTTGGGTGTGAGATGTTTGGAGTAACATCATGTGCTGGTTTAAAGGTGAACCAGCAGGGGAAAGGAACTCACCACGAGAGAGATTATAAGTCAGAGCTAAAATTTAATAATAATATTACAATAACAACACTGACACACAAGGGAAATTGCTTTCAACTCACAAAACCCCAGCAGTATAACCCAGTGTCCTGGGGCACAAACCCAAGGGGGTTTGTTTGCCCTTGTGCTGAGACCCCTGTGGTTCCCCCAAGTCCAAAGCAAAAGGAAAAGAAAAACCTGTTGGTGCAGGCGAGGGCTGTGGTCTGGGCAAGAGCGGTGATCTCCTGCTGTCGAGGTCCTGCTGCTCCTCTGGATCCGACGAGAGGTTCCTGAGGTCTTCTTACCCACCACTTATGTACCCTCAGGGAGCACCCAGTCCCTCCCCCTGGGCGGGGACTCACACAATGGGTGATTAACTCTGGGAGCCAGGGGGTGTTGAACTGTTGATGGCCCATTGGCAGCCCCGCCCCCTCATGCTGGGTGTGAAGGTGATAATGGCTCCCTGGGCAGCTGCTGCTAATGGCCCATTGTCCTTGGGGAATGAATAGAGGGGGTAGAATACACAGCTATCATCACCCCCACACAGGGTTAGCTGGTCCCTCCTGCTGAACTAGGACACATCATCTCCCTGCACAGAGCACCTTCCAAGTGCAAACTCCCAGCAATGGTACTTGGGGTTGTGTAAAGGGGCTGTGAGCAGCAGCAAAACATCAGCTCAGTTGGTTAAAACTTGGCTGTAATAATGCCAAGGTCATGGGTTCAATCCCCTGTGTGGGCCATTGACTTAAGAGATGGACTTGATGGTCCTTGTGGGTCCTTCCAACTCAGAACAGTCGGGGATTCTGTAAATCCTCAGGAGGAGGCAGTGGCATTGCCAGCCCCTCTCTGCTGTGAGAGGAGCAGATCCCCAACACAGAGCTGTGCCCAACGAATGTTCCACATACGAGAGGGGCTAAAAATACCAAAGGAAAGGATTTAATGAATGCACTCAGCGTTCCCTGGAGATTTGGAAGTATCACCTCTGCAGGATTTCCAGACCACCTACTTCATTCATCTAGAAGGGAATTTCTAATGACAATGCTAAGCCCTCAAAGCCCTAATTATTATGCCATTGTTCCAAAAAAAAAAAAAAAACAAAAAACCCCCAAAACTTGTAACTCTTAGTCCCATAAGGACTAGGAACTGCTCCACCTCTTCTAAACAAACTGTTGCTCACTTCTTTCCTCTCTGGGGACCTGCCTTAACACATGTGCAGATCACTCTCTGTCTCACTTCTATAGCTGTTTGATCAAACGGGATTGAGCCAAACAATTCATGCAAGCCAAGTTCCCTTTGTGTAGAACCTGCAGTTTGATTGCAGGGAGATGGACCTTGAGCATACGGCAGAGTAATTATTTTTATCCCTCTCGAGCCCCACTCTTGCCTCCAGAGTCTTCTGATCCAAATTTGTGGAGGAGCCTCTGTGCCTGTTCCAGGTTGCATATTTCAGAGGTGATTAAAGTAGGTCCTCATCAGATAAGTCTGCTTACTTTTTTTCCTTCCTTCCTTCCTTCCTTCCTTCCTTCCTTCCTTCCTTCCTTCCTTCCTTCCTTCCTTCCTTCCTTCCTTCCTTCCTTCCTTCCTTCCTTCCTTCCTTCCTTCCTTCCTTCCTTCCTTCCTTCCTTCCTTCCTTCCTTCCTTCCTTCCTTCCTTCCTTCCTTCCTTCCTTCCTTCCTTCCTTCCCTCCCTCCCTCCCTCCCTCCCTCCCTCCCTCCCTCCCTCCCTCCCTCCCTCCTTCCCTCCTTCCCTCCTTCCTTCCTTCCTTCCTTCCTTCCTTCCTTCCTTCCTTCCTTCCTTCCTTCCTTCCTTCCTTCCTTCCTTCCTTCCTTCCTTCCTTCCTTCCTTCCTTCCTTCCTTCCTTCCTTCCTTCCTTCCTTCCTTCCTTCCTTCCTTCCTTCCTTCCTTCCTTCCTTCCTTCCTTCCTTCCTTCCTTCCTTCCTTCCTTCCTTCCTTCCTTTTCCTTCCTTTTCCTTCCTTTTCCTTCCTTCCTTCCTTCCTTCCTTCCTTCCTTCCTTCCTTCCTTCCTTCCTTCCTTCCTTCCTTCCTTCCTTCCTTCCTTCCTTCCTTTTCCTTCCTTTTCCTTCCTTTTCCTTCCTTTTCCTTCCTTCCTTCCTTCCTTCCTTCCTTCCTTCCTTCCTTCCTTCCTTCCTTCTCTCCTTTGCCTCCCTTTCTACCCTTTTTTTACCCCTTTTCCCCACCTCCCAGTGAAGGGGGCCTGCCATGGGTTAGTTATGATGTCTGAATTAAATCAAACCCAAATGATGCCATGTTTGTGACACATTGCTGCCAGGCTGTCTCCAGTGATGTGATGGTCAGGGAATGTGTGTGCCTGGGCAATGGGTTGGCAGAGTTCACTCCCCATGCTCTTAATTGCACTCCTTTACTCCAGGCTTTGGACAATGGAGCTGTTGGCAATTTTCTTCTGAATTTATCATGCATTTAGGCATTTACCCCTAAAAACTGGCAGAAGAAGGAATGAAGTTTTCCTGTCTTCAGGCTATTTAGAACACTGGACACTCTTACAAGTTTGTCCCAAGTCCCTCCAAGCCTTGTGTGTTTCCCATGTGCAGCTATTCCGTAGCTGCCGAAGGTCCAAGTCCAGCTGTTCCAAGTCCTTGTGTGATCTGCCCCAAATGGTGCTCCTGGTCCCCCACCTGCAGGCAGCACCTTTGCCAGTCTTGAGTCAACAGTGTTCCCCCAGGTTTGTTCCATGGACTGGATATGCTCTGCCAGAAGGTCTGGGGAGTGATTCCAACAGGGAATTGCTGTAGAGCCTCAGGGAGGAAAACTCCACTGTACCAAATGTTAAAATTATAATAATATTCATTATTCTTATTAAAGAGCTGGAAAGCAGAAATAAGTTGTTCCATGACCCAAAAAAGGCAGAGTTCCTGCCAGTGGGTGCTTTAATGTTTAGGTCTTGTGTCATGGTGAAGGGTCTGAGTGGCTGAGGGAGCTGGGGGGGCTCAGCCTGGAGAAAAGGAGGCTCAGGGGGGACCTTCTGGCTCTGCAATCCCTGCCAGGAGGAGGGAACCAGGACAGGGGGTCGGGCTCTGCTCCAGGGCACAGGGACAGGAGCAGAGAGAACAGCCTCAGGCTATGCCAGGGAGGTTTAGGTTGGATATTGGGGAAAATTTCTTCACTGAAAGGGTGGTCAGGCCCTGGCACAGCTGCCCAGGGCAGTGGTGGGATCACCATCTCTGGAAGTTTTCAAAAAACTTGTGGATGTGGCAGTTGAGGACATGGTTTAGTGGTTAATGTGGTGGTGGTGATGGGTTGTTGGTTGGACTTGATGATCTTAAAGGTCTTTTCCAACCTTAATGTTTCTGTGATAAGGCCCAGAGCTCACATGGCGTTTGTTCCCTCAGGGGGTCAGTGAGGGAGTGATGGTGAGGAGCAAGGACAGAACAGCAGCACCAAACAGGGTCTCTCTTCTACAGGGGGTGTGTTTGGAGGAGGGTTATCAGAGAGAGAGGATGAAAGGCAGATGGATTTGATTTAAGTAACATATATAAAAACTTCAGGTTTTTGACCCAATGTAGAGAGAAAATCTCAACATGAAGAACTTTCCGTGGAAGGTGGCAGAGCCCTGGAACAAGTGCCCAAGGTGGTTGTGGAGTCTCCCTCTCTGGAGACATCCCAAACCCACCTGGATGTGTTCCTGTGTCACCTGCTCTGGGTGGCCCTGCCTGCGCAGGGGGTTCCACTGGATGATCTCCAGAGGTCCCTCCCAACCCCAAATACTCTGTGATGCTGTGATTTGGTTTCATGTTGGCATGGACAGTTCTTGGTGAGAACAAAATGGACCTGCCCAGAGTGTGACTGCCCAGCAGCTCTCTTGGCTTGGCCTGTGTCCTCCTACTTGACCCACTGTCCTCTCTCTGGCTGTTGCAGATAAGGAGTTCGGAGTTGGCACACCCGCTGAAGATGACGCCCCTGGCGCTCGGGGCCCGACTGTCCCGAAAGTATCAGGACTAGAAAGGAGCCAAGAGAAGAGCCAGGACAGCAGCAAAGACCCACTCCTCGAGCCCGTGGTGCCCAAAGACCCCTGTCCTCAGGTGCCACAGCCTCTGGCCCCGCCGCCCTCGGAGCCGCCGCCCGGTGCCCGCTGCCCCAGCCCTGCGCTCGCCCCGCGCCCGGAGCTGCCCACGCCGCTGCCCCCCGAGGAGCCTGCACGGCCCCCTGTGCCCCAGCCCGGACAGCACCCCCCGGGGCAGCACCCTGTGGGACAGCACCCTGCTGGGCAGCACCCTGTGGGACAGCACCCCACTGGACAGCATCCCTCTGGACCTCATCCTGCTGGGCAGCATCCCACTGGACAGCACCCACCCGGACAGCACCCACCTGGACAGCACCCACCTGGACAGCACCCACCCGGACAGCACCCACCTGGACAGCACCCACCCGGGCAGCACCCGCCTGGACAGCACCCACCCGGGCAGCACCCGCCGCGGCCGCAGTCACCGCTGCCACCTGCCCACCCGGCCGTGCCCGCGGGGCAGCCCCACGCTGCCACCCAGAGCCTGGCACAGCCCCTCTCTGCCTACAACAGCAGCAGCTTGAGCCTCAACAGCCTCAGGTGGGAGGATGGAGACGTGGATCCAGGTCACTGTGCCCGCGCTGCCCGCGGGGGGCTGGGGTGGGGTGTGGGGCTGAGCCTGAGTGGGGTGCTGCGGGGAGGGGGGGCAGCTGAAGGAGACAAGTGCCAGCATATCCCATTCCATGGGCAGCTGTGCCAGGGCCTGACCACTCTTTGAGTGTCCTGATATCCAGTCTGACTCTCCACTGGCACAACGAGGCCATGCCCTCTCCTCCTGTCCCTGTGCCCTGAAGCAGAGCCTGACACCCCACTCCCCCCACCCTCCCCAAGTTCCCCCCTCCTGGCAGGGATTGCAGAGCCAGAAGGTCCCCCCGAGCCTCCTTTTCTCCAGGCTGACCCCCCCCAGCTCCCTCAGCCCTTCACCCTTACACAAGATCTAAACATTCAAACCCACTCTGGCAGGACCCCTGGCTTCTTTGGGTTGGCAGGTGATAGAATGACTTACTCCTATTTTCCAGCTCTTTAATAGTATTAATAAATGAATATTATTCTAATTTTAACTTTTGCTGCAATGGAGTTTTGCTCACTGGGGCTCTGCAGCAATTTCCCATTGGAATCATTCCCCAAACCATCTGCCATGTCCAGAGTATGTCCAATCCATGGCACCCCTTGGAGGTAATTTAACTTCCCAGTGCCTTTAACCTCAGTTCCTTCCCTGAGACAAGCCAGGACCACTCTGTTTCTGACCTGGCCATCCCATAAACTCTGGGTATTTTTAAATTAGCTTTTTCTTTTCCTGCCTCTCATACTTGGGGATTCTTGGGGAAAGAAAATCCCAGTTCCTGCAGGCTGGGCTGCTCTCTGAAGGCTGCCCATTTTACCCTCCCATGCCTGTAAATCTGTGATCTCTCCAGCCACTGCCATGCCCTAGAGCAGGGAGGCTGGTGCAGCTCTCAGCCCAGCACCACCAGTCACACACCAGGGCTTCATGTTTTCCTGCCCTGCTGGCTCTTTGCAGTCTTCAGTGTTTTTCTCTCACCTGGCCACAGCGAGATCGGCCTCACCTTTTGTTAACCCCTCAAAAGATGAGCAGTGAGATTAAGCAACACTTTCACAGGAACCTGTGATGTCTCTGACTCAGAGACCTCAAGTTTCCCCTGCTCTGAGCTATGTCATCACTCCCCAAATCTGAGACAGATGGTGACCTTCAAGACCTGGTGAACCAGCATTGTGGTCGCTTCATGGTTTGACTCTGGAGGTGTTTATTTTTAACCAAGCTGGTGTTGCTTGTCTTTGAAAGCCACTGCAATAGGAGCATGTTGTTACTTGAAATAAAGACAAGCAGATTTAAGCCCTACATGAGTGTACTTTAAATACTCATCCTTAGGAAAAGAAACCTGAAAAATTGCAACCAGTGTAATCACTAATAGTTATTTTGTTGACTGTCTCATCTCTTTATATTGTGGGGGGAGAGAGAGACATTAACTACACAGTAAGCACATCTTTGTTGCCTTCTCAGCTTCTTTTCACATTTGCTGCAGTCTTTTACTGATTCATATCAAAAAAATTAAACTTTTACTAATGCAGTGATCACTGATTTTGAACTTCATTTGCCTGAAAACATGAATCAGAAGCAGTCATGTGGAAAGGACCTGATAATTAAGTAATGAATGCACAGAGCTGATTACTCCTTTGTGTGTCATCCCTGTGTTGTTGGGGGACAGACTACCAGGCTCCCACAGGGAGGGACAATGTCTCAGATGCTGCTGTACAGAGAGCAGGGGAAGGAAAAGATCCCAGCAAAGATCCAGCAGGTGTTGGGAGGAAAGTCAGGGACAGTGTGTCTCAGGTGCTGGTGTGCACAGACCAGAGGAAGATCCCAGCAAAGGTCCAGCAGGTGTTGAGAGGAAAGAAAGGGACAGTGTGTCTCAGGTGCTGTTTGCATAGACTGTGGGAAGTGAAAGATCCCAGCAAAGGTCTGTTGGGGTCCCCTCATCCTGAGTAAGGGGCAGTGTGAATGATAGAAGAGCTCAGGCACAGCAGGCAGCAGAAGGTTTGATCAGAAGGCTTACAACTTAGAGAGTTTGCAAGAGTTTATTCAAGATAGTTTCATCTCGGAGAGATTCAGCTAAGAGAGAGTTTCACAGTTTCCTCATAGCTCATAGATCTATTCTCAGTAACATCCACTCCTTTTATATCCTCTCACATCCAACATGTCATGGCATTATTGGCTGGCCCCTTCACCTCACATTCACCAAAGCATCTCACTGGTCACAGGACCCCACACACCACAGGTGTCTCTCTTCTCTTTAAGGGAGAACTCTGAACTGCTTTCCTTAAGGGATGCACTTACAGTCACCCCTACAAAGGTCCAGCAGATGTTGAGAGGAAAGAGAGGGACAGTGTGTCTCAGGTGCTGGTGTGCAGAGCCCAGGGGAAGGAAAAGATTCCAGCAGATGGTGGGAGGAAAGACTGTGACAGTGGTGGGGCTGGAAATCAAAACGTACCTTTGTAACCCACGAGTTGGCTCCGTGCTGTGCCCACCGTGGGGCTGTGTCTGGAGCTTTCCCGTGCTCCGTGCAAAGCCTAATGACTTTCCTTCTCCTTAACAGCAGCAGCAGAAGCAGCACCCCTGCCAAGCCTCAGGCCCCCGCTGCCCACGTGGGGCAGCACCCGTCGGCGTCGCCGTTCGCGCTGCCGCTGCCCAGCCCCGGTGCCCTGCACAGCTTCGCGCCCGCGCTGCCGCCCCCCGCCCACCCGCACCACCCCAATATGTTCGCCCCGCCCGCGGCTCTGCCCCCTCCGCCGCCGCTGACGTCGGGCACGCTGCAGGTGCCAGGACACCCCGCTGGGAGCACCTACTCAGGTGAGAGCCGTGGTGGGGGTGGTGGCCCTGGTGAGGCTTGTGTGGCGTAGGAAGGCGGTTCTCTGGGGTTAGTCACTCGGGCTGTTGGTTTGGGAGAGGCTGGGCTTGCTGGTGAATGATTTTGAGTTGTATCAAAGCCAAAAATCATCCAGACTTACCCCATCCCTCTGCCCTGGGATTGACTGTTTTTGTAAGGCTGTGCTTTCATAGAGTCATAAAATCATAGAATTGATTGGGTTGGGAAAGACCTCCGAGATCATCAAGTCCAACCCTTGGTCCAACTCCAGTCCCTTTACCAGATCATGGCACTCAGTGCCACGGCCAAGCTCAGCTGAAAACCCTCCAGGGATGGGGAATCCACCCCCTCTCTGGGCAGCCCATTCCAATCCCTGAGCACTCTCTCTGCAAAGAAGTTTTTTCTGCTCTCCAACTTCAATTTCCCCTGGCAGAGCTTGAGCCCATCGTGCCCCCTTGTCCTATTGCTGAGTGCCTGGGAGAAGAGAACAACCCCCACCTGGCCAGAACTTCCCTTCTCCATGTCTGTTTTGTACAACCCATGGTAAAAATGTGGTGGAGTCCACAATCTGTCCACAGGGAATCTGTGACCCCTGAGTGGAGGTCATCACTGCAGTTGTGGTCTGAGCCCATCCTTGCTGCCCTGACTGGAGAGAGGCTGTGCAGTGGCTGTGAACACCAGCACTGCTGACCTTGGGTGTGTGCAGGATGGTGTGGGCTGAGATGGAGAGATTTTCATCAGTGGAGAAGGCTCTGCTCTTTTATACTTTGATTGTGGAAAGGTCATCGAACCATGGAATGGTTTGGGTTGGAAGGGAACCTAAAGATCATCTCTTTCCACCCTGTGCCATGGGCAGAGACACTTTCCATAGCCCAGGTTGCTCCAAGCCCTGTCCAACCTGGCCTTGGACACTTCCAGGGATGGGGCAGCCACAGCTTCTCTGGGCACCCTGTGCCAGGGCCTGCCCTGGTCAGTGAGAAGGAAGTAGGGGAAAAAATGGAGGAATATCAACGTTTGGGTAACATCAGTTTGTACATCAGGGCAATTCACATTAGCAGCAGCTCTTGTTTGCTCACTCCAGCTTACTTGTACCTCCTCACCTGTGTGGGACTGTGTCCATGTCCATGGAAATTTAGGGAGAACTCTTGGGTTAATGTTCAGAGGAATGTGAAAACAGGCCTGGTGAGAACAGGGAAATGGAGACTTTGTTCTGTCTCAGGCCTTTGGGGAAGACCCGAGGGAACCTTTTCCTGCTGTACAGGGAGTTAAACATGGCATTGCTACCCCAGCCAGCAGAGTTAAGTGGCACAAGGTGTGGAGAAGTCCCAGAGCTGACAGGGGGTTCGTGCTGTTGTTTTGTGTTTCAGAACAAGACCTCCTGCGGCAGGAGCTGAACACGCGGTTCCTGGCGTCGCAGAGCGCGGACCGCGGCGCCTCCCTGGGCCCCCCTCCCTACCTGAGGACAGAGTTCCACCAGCACCAGCACCAGCACCAGCACACACACCAACACACTCACCAGCACACCTTCACGCCTTTCCCCCACGCCATCCCACCCACTGCCATCATGCCGACGCCAGCACCGCCCATGGTGCGTACCCCAGGCAGAAATGTGAGGATAAGTAGAGCACAACTCTATTCTTTGTTCACAAAAAAGTGTAAGAATTTGCCAGGGTTGTGGGACAGGGGCTGCCCAGGTGTGCCAGGGTCAGATGCCAGGACGGGAGCTGAGGGTGCTTGGAGTGTGCACTCTGGAGCCTCCTCCCTTTTCCTGCCTTGGAAAGACCTTGATTTGCTTTGAAGAAAGAAAATCCCAAACAGTTTGATTGGAAACTAATTTTCCACATATTTTTTTCTCTCTGTTGGTTGCCAAGTAATAGAGAAGTTGTCTTCTATTTTGCCAACAGAAGTAAAGCAAGGAACTATCCAGTAACTAGTCTGTGCTTTGATCCCTTTGCAGTTTGACAAATACCCTACAAAAGTTGACCCCTTCTACCGTCACAGTGTGAGTTTTATTGCTGTGTTTCAAACTGACTTCACTGCTTTTCTGTGGTGGGTTGGGGTCACCACTCAGTCGATGGCACAGTGTCCAATCTCTCCCTAATCATCAACTCCAGGATTTACCATTATCGTTGCTTTGGCTTTTCAAGGCTTTGTGTTCATGGTGCTTGTTTCTGGTAAAGATGCAGTATCAGCTTTTCCAATCAAAAGATCTCTTGCTCACACACCATTTGGAGGCAGGTTTGATGTGAACAGATGAGGCAGAAGAGCTGACTGCTCCATGAGGCAGGAGGGAGCAGTGATTCCATCACGGTGTTTCAGTTGTGCCACAAACCCTTAGGCTGATATTTTCCCTAAGAAACTCGAAATGAACTGACAAACTATCACACAAACCCTCCAGGGATAGGTAATCTAATAGTTTTCCTAATCTATCATATTTTGTTTGATAAAATCTGAAAACCTGTCTTATTCTTCATATTTCAAAGGCATGGCTGATTCACCAGGCTTGTTATGTTTTGAAAGCTCTGGGTGATGACAGCAAAATGAATCCAGCTATGCACTAGATGTGTTTATCTAAGCTACCAAAAATGTTACTTGTCGAGATGAACTGATTTTTAATATTCCATTCAGTGTAAACCTTCTGCTCTCAATCTACTGATTCATTTGCTGCTGAAATCTGGGTTGCATTTGCTGTATCCTACTGGCAGAGGCAGGGACCTGATTGAATATGGCAAGAGTTTCTAAATCCACCAGTGATATTTTGATGGGAGAAGGAGTACTGCATCAGCACTCAGAAATCTGCAAAGCACTTGGCTTTATGTGTTGGTTTTGCTTAGAAGTGGGACTGGGCAAAAAAAACTGGTTAAGATGATGGTGTGGTGCTTTCTGCTGTCCTGATCAAACACAATCCCTGCTCACAGCCTGTCCTGCACCTGGAGAGCCCTGGGCATTTCTGACACCTCATTTAGAATCATAGAATGGATTGGGTTGGAAAAGACCTCCAAGATCATCAAGTCCAACCCTTGGTCAAACTCCAGTCCCTTTACCAGATCATGGCACTCAGTGCCACGGCCAAGCTCAGCTGAAAAACCTCCAGGGATGGGGAATCCACCCCCTCTCTGGGCAGCCCATTCCAATCCCTGAGCACTCTCTCTGCAAAGAAGTTTTTTCTGCTCTCCAACTTCAATTTCCCCTGGCAGAGCTTAAGAGTAACCTGAGCTGTAACAGGGTGTTTGCAGGCTCAGAGCTGGAGGAGTATTGGGCAGGATTTAAGCCTGTGCTAATCACCTTCACTGCAAAGGGTAATGCTGCTCATTTGCATCACTGTTTGCAAAATCTGCTGAGCTTTCCGTGGATTCAGAAGATACATTGTCATCACTGAGGCAGGTTGATCCAAGCAGGAACATGCCTGGGAGACAGGAACAAGGATTTGAGACAAATAAAGCCCAGAAGTGGACAGGTACTACAGGAAAAGCAGCCTCTGGCTGCTGGGCAGGAGCAATAGGAGCAGTGTCCACCTGTGGCACTTCACATTCCTTTTTCCCAGGGATAAGAGATTCCATTACAGAACCAGACCAGGAATTGGGATTCCTCAAAAACAGCTGGCAGGGGCTGTAATTGAGCTTTGCAGGAGGGCAAGCTCTGTTTGAGGGTTAGAACTCCTCTGCTGCAGAACAGGGAATGCTGATGTTGAGTTTGAAATCGCTTTTCTTTCTGGGCATCTTGGATTTTACAGCCTGTTTTAGTGACCTACAGCCAGGTCTAGATTAGCCCTGCACACACCTGGCCAAGGAAAGCTGTTATTGTGTTGTGCCCTGAGGAAAACTGAAAAGGGAAAATGCTGCTCCAGAGGGAAGGGACACTGGGGAAAAGGGAAGCACTGGCTGGGAAAGATGTGTTTTGAAAGCTGGAGGAATTGAACTGATACAAAGAGATCATGGAGATATAGTATTTATATTTCATTAATAATTCTGCCCTTGAGGAAAGGTCACTCTTAATTAATTTACCAGTTGTTATAAAACCCTAAGGAAAGAATTCCTCATTATTAGTTATAGCCAATAGAATTCAAAGTATTACGTCTTTCTCCATCATTTAGAATTAATCCATTACACAGAGAATTAAATGCAGAAGACACTGGAGGATTTAAAGCACATTTTACTCATTAAAAGTTATTGTAAATGAGGACAAGTGTCTCTTAATGATTCCTCAAATGCCTACAGTTCACCATCAGCTAAATCTCAAAATGTTTTCTGCACCACTGGATGGGGCAGGTCCAAATTAAATAGAATTACAAACAACAGCAGCAACGTTATGAACAGAGGTTTGATACCATGCTCTGAAACTGAGAAAACCTTCTGATACCTCTGAAATACTGAAATATTTTCTCAGTGTTCAGTGAATATAATATGGATAAATGACCTTGCAAGATAAGCTGGTGGAAGGAAAAAGGGTGAAGAAAAGCAGACGTGTGTGCCTGGCACCAAATCCATCAAAACTTTGTGACACAATTCACTCTGGGATGGGTGACAGACCCTCCTGGCCAGTCTTTGACTTTGCCCAGTCCTGCTTCTGTTCAACTGGCCATTAACTCATTTTTTTGATCTTAAAAGTAGCAGACAGTCTCTTGGCTGTGACCAGCCCAGTTCAGGGGGTTGGCTCGGCCGGAGAGCCCGGGTGGGTTCCTGGGGGCAGTGCCAGGGGAGGTGGCAGCCATCCCCTTAGATCCAGGGCTTTCACAGGGACAGGGTGTTTGGAGTGTGGTGCTTTGGGTATCAGCTCCTACCAGAAAGCAGTTTGGGGTGTAATCCCAGAATTTGCATGGAATTGGGCAAGTTAATCTGTTATAGCAACGAGGCAAAGGTTCCCAGCCATGGCACAGAGACAGGATCAGACTGGGATGTTCTGCCTTATCCCACAGTGGTCTGGGTTGGAAGGGACCTTAAAACTCATCTCATTCCACCCTGCCATGGGCAGGGACACCTTCCACCAGCCCAGGTTGCTCCAAGCCCTGTCCAACCTGGCCTTGGGCACTTCCAGGGGTGGAGCAGCCACAGCTTCTCTGCCCACCTGTGCCAGGGCCTGCCCACCCTCCCAGCCAAGGATTCCTTCTCAATATCCCACCTAACCCTGCCCTCTGGCAGTGGGAAGCCATTCCCCTTGTCCTGTCACTCCAAGCCCTTGTCCAAAGTCTCTTGTTCCCCTTGGATGAGTCTGCACTAGTACAGGGCAGCCCTTTGTGTTTTTTTCCTGAATTCCCTTCAAACACAACAGGGGGCACTGAGGGCAGTGGGTTTGTGCTCAGCAGTCTCTCCCTATACAAAATTACCCTCCATTTTTGGAGGGTTCTGCCTTACCAGTTTGTTTAAATACTAATTTTTACAAATCTGATTGTCTGCCTGCTAATATTAGATGTGGCAGGATATCCTCTCAGGCAGGCTAATGAAGTAAGAATTGGGCATATTTTCCTCATTTCCTACAGATACCATTAAAATCCCAAGGTACTAATGGAGTTTTAATGATACAATATCCTCGAACTCGTAAGGGTTTTTTCCTCTTAAACAGCAGATTTCTGAGTTTTGTTCAACTCAGGATTCTGCCTTTCTCACAGACTGAAACCACTTAAAACCTCACTCCAATTTAAAAATTAATAATGGAAGGAACAGAGGTGTGTCTCCCGCTCTGCTGGGCTAATGCAGGGACAGGTTGTGGCTGCCTGAGTTTGGAACTGCTTTTAAGCTCTAAACATCATGACATCTGTGAACATCTCATCGACTGCTCTGACTAACATTGTTGCAAGGGGATCACTTGGATGCTTCTCAGCTTTCCCCATGTCCCATTTTGCTGGTGTTCCACAGGAATGTTTGCCCCGTGTTGCTCAGGCTGTGCCCTGGGCTGGCACTGATGTTCTTCTCTCTCTGTTGCAGCTGTTTCACTCCTACCCTCCAGCTGTATCAGGGATTCCTCCCATGATTCCTCCCACTGGCCCCTTTGGATCACTGCAAGGAGCTTTCCAGCCCAAGGTAAGGCAGGAATTCCCTGGTCCTGCTCACACCCCCCCTGTGACCAGGCCAGGGACAGGGTTAGGATGTGGGTCACATTCTGGACCAGTTAGCTCTGACTTACAGCCTAATTCCACAAGGCACAATTGGCTTTTTCCAAATTTACCACAAAGAGAAGTTATTTCTCATTCATTTCAGATACATCTACAAACATGTTTTTTTAAAAAAAATTATACATATAATGGCATAGTTCACTTCAGAAGCAATATAATTAGTTCTGAGATACTGTGCATTAATGAAAGGTCATGTAATAATCAGGACTTTAAGAAATGGTGATCATCATTGTTTACTCATTTCCATAATTAGCTGCAGAACACTGATTTAGCTCTCACATGTGAGAGCTGGGAGAGAGAAATGTCAGGAGTTCAGGGGGGTTTCTTTTGTTTTCCTGGAGTCACTCTTTATTTATCAGTGGGAGGAAATCACAGTCTGTACCCTTTGCAGCTGAAGGCTGGAATCAGGACTGCAATTTCTGCAGAGGAGACACCTTTCTCCTTAAATTGGCCCATCCACTCTAATGACTGAATATGTAAATTGCAGTTCATTAGTGGGATTCTTCGTCTGTATGGTAATCAGCCTGTTAACAACTCTGGTACTTAATTGTTAGTTATGCTGGAGCTGATTTCTATTTTCTTCATTTTAACATAGGAAGAAGCTCTGTCTAAATGGAGGGAGGGGGTTGGGTTGATTTTTTTTTGTTTTGGGGTTTTTTTCCCTCCACAAAGCTGCGTTTTGTTTTATTAACTATTTGCATGCAAATCATGGGGAAAGCTGTCATTTTTTTTCAACTGGATGTTACTTTTCCTTGGACTCCATGTGGTGGCAGTTCTGGGGATGGAGTTGAGGCCCCTGGGCAGGGAGTGAGAAGGAGTTTCCAGTGTCAACAGTCACTGTTCCCTCATTGTTCTGGATTAAAGTAATGGGAAGTTGGTGCACAATGGAAGTTTGGAAGTTGAGATGATAATAGATATATTACCAAGCAAACTGGGATGGTTCTCCTTTCCCCTTTAGAAAGTTGGTCTCCATTGCTTACACAGTGATAATGATTCCTGTTATTCTTCACATTCTGTTGCTTGTGTCACTCATCAATCCTCTTTCCCTGTGGTGTTTCTAGACTTCCAATCCTATTGATGTTGCAGCCAGACCTGGGACAGTCCCACATACCCTTCTCCAGAAAGATCCACGGGTCTGTAAAAACTGTTTTATTTTTCTCAAATAAATCCCTTCCTTCTGAAAACCTGAGTGCTAGAGCTGCCACCTTCAGTGTGTCCAAATTAACATCCTAAAATAAAGCTGTCTGAGCTGTTTCAGGGCTAGAGAAGGTGTATGGGAACAGTTCCAAGCAGATGCTGTGCAAGGGCAGAGCTCCCTCCTTGCTGGCAGCTCTGCCCCCACAGCCCCGGGGGTGAAGGAGTAAAAGCCCAATTGAGTGTAGGATTGTACAAACCTCTCCAAGATTTGTGTTTGTGCTCTGTAATTGTTTCTAATGTGGGTAATGGCAGTTATTCCCTGGGTTAGTGTAGCATTGATTGCACCACTGAGATAGGGATGCACTTTATTGATCACTCGGTGCCTCTGGATCCCTGAGTTCAGTGGGTGTGAACAGCATTCCTTGCTCTCTGTTCTCTGCCCGTGGGGGTGTGTGTGTGGATTCCTGGGCACGGATTGCAGTGAGAAACATCACACAGACCCATTTCCAGCAGAACCCCCTGACAGCAGCAACCAGGAGCTTTCCCTGCAATTCCATGTCGTGCTGTGGCTTCACTTTAAAGTGCAGCAGAGCTGTTGGGGTTGGGTTGGGCCAACTTCCAGCACTTTAATTTGCTTGCAGTTGGTGCTCTGGTGGGGCTTTACACCAAAAGGAGCCCCGTTTTTGTTTGTGTATCTAATTGCAGAGATAACGGGAGCCTCCCATCATGAAGTCATTTAGCTTTATGTTCCCTTTCAACTCGAGTTTCGATTGTTTCAAGATGATGCATTGTGCCATCACTGTGTCTGCTGAGTACCTTTTGCACCTATAAATCTCCTTTAGGGCTGCGTTTCAAAGCAGAAAATCCAAACCAAATGAGCAATACCCAATAAATGGAATTTATTTTCCAGCCTTAATTGATGAAATATGAGGAAAAAAATGAGACTAAGAAAATAATCGACTTTTTAAAAACCCCCACAGGCCACATAAAAAATAGTAACAAGAAAATGAGCTTTTGATGCAGCCCCTGTTTACCAACATCTGTGAAAAATAAGTAAAGCAAAGCCCACTTGTGGCAGAAAACCCCTCGGGCAGTCAGTCAGTGCTGGCTGTTGGGAGGCACAAGGCAAGGACCTCATGCCATGGCTGGGGATGGGATGGGCTCACTCTGGTGGGCAGGGGCTGCCACCCCATCCCAGCCCCTTCCACCCCAAGCCTTGGGGTCAAGCCTGTGGAAAAGGGCCCTCCCTGCCCTCCAGCCTTGGCATGAGAGATGGGAACAGAAGTTTGCCCAGAGCACAGCTCTGTGCTTTCTGCAGCACAGGCAACCAGCATTTTGGGAGCATTAAATCAGCAGCTGGATGGTGATGCCAGAGGGCAGAGGGCTCTGGGTGAGCCCTGGGGTGGTTGTTGCCAACCCCCAGGTGCCACCCTGAGGGGAGGGCCGTGGTTGGGCACGGGGGCCAAGGGCTAATTATTATCCAAAAGGGCTTCATTTGAAAGTAAAATTACAGCGTTTTAATTTTGTCTCTTAATGAAGCAATACAGATTTGTTAATTAGAGCAATTGTTTGAGTGACAGGCATGTAACCAAGCTGTCATTTCTTCTCCACAGTTGACAGATCCCTTCAGGCCCATGTTGAGGGTAAGAAACCTTCTTGTGCTGAGTTTGTCGAGCTCAGCTCAGTCCCCCAGGGCTGGAGCAGAGGGATTGCAGCTCTGGGGTGCCCTGGGCCATCTGGGGGGTGCTTTACACCACCTTTGGGGGCAGCATGGCCAGGCCTGCAGCCTGGGATCCCTCAAGGACAATGCACACCTTCCAAGTTGGAAGTTTTGCTCTTCTCATGCAGCTCCTCATGTGAATACTTGAGTTTAAATTGTGATAATCCTTCTGTCATCTCCTGAGCCAAATCCCAGCAGTGATCCCCTGTCAGTTCTCTGCACACTCAAGGATTTGGCTTTTTATTATTTACTGGGTGTTTTCAGTGGTACATCCCACCCTGTCCAGTGTAGACAGACAGTCCACTTCAAACACAAAATATTTTAGAAATAAGAATCTAAAGATCTCTGTCACCCCAAAGGGTTTTTTGTTAATTTTTCAGTGTATTCAAGAAGGAGATCTAGATTTCCATTGAACAAACCAAGTCACTGGCACAGCAAAAGTAGCAAAAGGCCTGAGTTTAGGGGAGTTTGTGTGTGAGATGGGGTTTAGATTTTTGTGTGATTTAATTAATGGTCAATACTCACCTAGAAATAGAAGGTGGACCACGAGCCATAGTTTGTGAAACATTTAATTTACAAGTAGCTCATGTATTCCTGCAGTAATTTTAAATCTGCAGGAAGTATTTGTTGTGTGGTTAACTACAGACCCCAAAAAGACAAATTTGGGAAAAGTGTATTCTCAGTGAGTCTTTTCCAGACAGTTTCCAGCTGTGCTGGAAATGAAATTCAAAATCAACAAGGAAATGTAACAAACACTCTGGTTCTTCCCTCCTTCTCCTCCCTGTGGTGACAAGGAGGATGCAAAGACCCTCCCAAACAGAGTGCATTGAGTGACCTCCAGTGTTTTCAGTACACTTGTGAGCTAAAGTTTTGGAGGTACAGACCAGCAGTTACATGAGGGATTAGATTAGTTTTGAAAACTGGAGTGACCTTTTAAACAGCTTTAATTTTCCTCTTTTGGTGGAAATGCCAGTCTTGGGAATGAGCTCAGTGTGCAGTTGGGAGAACTCCAGCCAGTGGCTTCAGAGGATTTACAGGAGTGTGGAAAACAGGAGCATTCCTGGATATCCAGATAAACTTCTCAGCAAGGGACAAAGAATTTGCATTTCTGGTTTCCCAAGAGGATGGGGAGGGAAAGCACTGGAGGGAAACCCTTTGCTTTCAGTTGTCTTGGTGTGGGGATCCCCTGGACCAAACCAGTCTGGGTTAAGGGTTGGTAATGGTTTGAGAACCAGGATGGGCTGTGCAAGTGGCTGACTCCTGCCTTTTGTTTCTGCAGAAGCCTGGGAAGTGGTGTGCCATGCACGTGCACATCGCCTGGCAGATCTACCACCACCAACAGAAAGTCAAGGTCAGTGCTGGGGGACAGTGCTGGGGGACGAAGGGCACAGTGCCAGCCTGTGAGAGGGAGGGTCTGGCACTCACTGAGCAGTTCCATGCCATGGCCAATGCCCTGTTAGAGGAACCATGCACAGCATTCCAGCATAACCCTCCCTTTCAGAGAGTTGGTGTATGGGAATGAAAACCTCAAGGTGGAGTCCCTGTGGAGTGTCTGGGATGCCTCAGAGGCAGGACATCAGATCTTGGGCCATAACCACCAGTCTGGAGCTGGGAAGAGCTGAGTGGGTGTGTCTGTGAGCTACTGCAGTGCTTCTGTTTGGGGCTGAGGACACGTGTGCATCCCATCCCTCGTGTCAGGAGAGGGCACAGGAAGATTTCTTCTGTGCTTAGGGGGCTTTACCCAGTGAGGCTGCACCAGGGCCCATCAGTTTCCCTTCATCTCCTGGCTGGAGGTTGGCCCTGGAGGTGTCCAGGCTGCTCAGGCAGACACAGCCCCTCAGGTGGTGGTGTGTTATCAGACACTGTCTCACTGCACTGGAAGTTAAGGGATGGAAATATTTCCTTTGTTATTTTTGAAGCTTTGAGGCTTCAGGGGTAAGGCCATTGGCAGAGAAAAACAATTTATTCATGTAATAACGTGGTGTTTCCATTCCAAGGGTGTTTCCAATCTCACTGTAACTGTCTTTTCACTGCACCAGGGACTCTGTAAAAGTTTCTTTCCCTTTGTAGTATTTTCATTGTACTTATCACTGAAAAATCCTGTGTTGCTCCTGAAGTTTTTCACTAAGTCAGGAGAGGTTGTTCTTCTCTGCTTGTACTTGAGGAGTCAATAACTTGTGTTAGAAACTAAAATTGCCAGGGAACCCACAGCACTTTGCTGTCTGGGTGTGAATTGAGTTGGATAAAGTATTGCCATAAGAATATGAAGATGTTGAACAGCTACCAAAACCTGCAGCTAATAGAGTTTAAAAATAACCCTTTTAAACAAGGCTGACAGGTTAATTTGCTG
Source organism: Pithys albifrons albifrons (assembly GCF_047495875.1). Classification (NCBI taxonomy): domain Eukaryota; kingdom Metazoa; phylum Chordata; class Aves; order Passeriformes; family Thamnophilidae; genus Pithys; species Pithys albifrons. Next base: position 9,880,526 of record NC_092478.1, on the reverse strand, counting down.
CAGTAGACAGATCTCTCTTCTCTGCTTCCTTATGTTTCCCCTGCTAGTGATCTTCATTCATCTTCCCATTATCAAAAAAGACAAGATTATAGACCTAGAGAATTATATGTCCTTCTTTTTTATTTTATTGAAAAGGTATTTTCTTGAAATGAAATTATTATTCCCATGCTGTCTATGTCCTTTGAATCTTCCTTGATTTGATATTCAGAGAGAGGTCAGACCACTGTATTTATAACTCACAGTAAATTCCATTTTCATGCTGCCATTTCTTTTACCTAATCCTTTTCTACCTTGCATGTAAAAGAAAAAATAAAAACAGGAATAAAGCTCAGAAGCACAGGAAAGGATGTTATTTGGCTTCTTGAGGCTGTGCATGATGATAATTTCAAGAATAATTGAGAAATGTGTTTCACTGCCTCAGCTCAGTCAAAAACTGAGGTGTGGTGTGGAGTCAGTGAGGGGAGTTGTGTCCCTGGGGGACAGGACACCAGGTCCTCCCTCAGCAGAACCACGGAGGGGCAAATCTCTGCCTGAAGGCTCAGACAGGACCATTTCTCCTTCTAACCCACTGCTGGGAAGGTGCCTTTCCTTCTGCCCAACTGAAGGTGCTGCCTGAGCACAGAGCAGGGAATGAAGCTGGTGTGCTCAGAGATTCCAGGTTGCTGCAGTGCCACCAGCCTGCCTGGGAAGGGTGGGAGGCTCTGGAACAACCTGGCCTGGTAATTGCTTGCAGAGGGTCACAGCAGGCACAGGAGGGGCAGGCAAGGTGGGAAACTTGAGAACACAACCTTCCTGAGCTCAGGAAAAATTTGCTGTTTGTCTGCCTGTGCCTCTGCAGGAAGACCTGGCTGACCTTTGTGCCCACCTGGGGAGTTCTGCAGGCAAAGCTGGGGCTGCACAGGGCACATTTACACCCCTCCTCAGACTGACCAATGCTCAGGAGAGGATTTGTGCTCCATAATTGGCCCTCCCTCTTGTAGGAAATGTCTTATGGCCCGAATTCACAGCAGTGCAGACATTGACACTGATTTCAGTGGGCACCAGTGAAGGTGTGACACGTTTTCTGGCCTTGAAATGCTTTAGTAAGGACTGTCAGCAAAGGGTTGCTCTCCTGAGCAGCTGCTGGGGAGGAAAGAAATCTCACTGTGTTTTCTGGTGCTATTTTAAGGTAACCCAACACATTCAAAAATCTTCTAACACATCCCTGATACTCCTGTTGCTGTTCAGGCAGGGATTTGTTCATTATTTAGAACAGCACTGTTCATATGGCTGCAATTAAAGCTTCAGCCAGCTTTGGCTGAAATGAGTAATGCCTGTCAGGGGTTTAGAACTTGGTTGTTAAAAAGAAGAATAAAAAGAGTTCACAGCATAAAAATCTGGCACACAGGCTTCAACTCAGGCATTTGTCTTTTCTGAACTTCTTTTAACTGTTAAAGCACTTCAGTGTTGCTTTCTTAGAAGACATGACCTTAACTTGGCCATCCTTTTCTTGCAGGCCCTTATCTCCCACCACAGATAATGCCTTTGTTTCTCTTCTTTTCTTTCTTTCTTTCTTTCTTTCTTTCTTTCTTTCTTTCTTTCTTTCTTTCTTTCTTTCTTTCTTTCTTTCTTTCTTTCTTTCTTTCTTTCTTTCTTTCTTTCTTTCTTTCTCTTTCTTTCCTTCTTTCTTTCTCTTCCTCTCTTCCTCTCTTCCTCCCTCCCTCCCTCCCTCCCTCCCTCCCTCCCTCCCTCCCTCCCTTCCTTCCTTCCTTCCTTCCTTCCTTCCTTCCTTCCTTCCTTCCTTCCTTCCTTCCTTCCTTCCTTCCTTCCTTCCTTCCTTCCTTCCTTCCTTCCTTCCTTCCTTCCTTCCTTCCTTCCTTCCTTCCTTCCTTCCTTCCTTCCTTCCTTCCTTCCTTCCTTCCTTCCTTCCTTCCTTCCTTCCTTCCTTCCTTCCTTCCTTCCTTCCTTCCTTCCTTCCTCCCTCCCTCCCTCCCTCCCTCCCTCCCTTCCTCCCTCCCTCCCTCTCTCCCTCCCTTCCTCCCTTCCTCCCTCCCTCCCTTCCTTCCTCCCTCCCTCCCTCCCTCTCTCCCTCCCTTCCTCCCTTCCTCCCTCCCTCCCTTCCTTCCTCCCTCCCTCCCTCCCTCTCTCCCTTCCTTCCTCTCTTCCTCTCTTCCTTTCTCATTCTTTCTTGTTCTCCCAACTACACAGACATGTTAGTAGCACTTAAAAACCAGCTCCTAGACATGCACATTAACTTGAACATAACTTTTTAATATGCATATTTATTTCATTGTAATAGTCTGCACTCTGGGCTGGCACAGCATTAAATCCTGATTTCTAAAGCACAGCTTGCTCCAGAGTTACTGTTCAGATCTCCTGGTTCAGTGTCAGCCCCTGGTAAATCCTTCCTGACCTGCACAGTTAATCAGCAATCTGTGTTTGGGCAGTTCTGGCAGCACAGCTCGTTGGCAATTTGGGTTTGCTCTTCCTTCATTCTGTAAAATTACTGAAACAGGCACCCCTGAAATGAGGATGGGGCACGAAGAAGAGCCCATTTCTCACCCCCTTACCAGTCACAATCCAGCAGCCTCAGCTGGGTTATCTTGCAGAAGAGAGGCTGCTGGTTCTCTCACATGTAAATAAAGACAGGGGGACCTGCAGCACTTGGAATGTGGAGTGTCAGCACCAAAATGGGGCTGCACTGCCTTAGATTTCTGGGTCACTTTAGCCCCTCACTGCAGCCCAAGGGGCACTGAAGGCTGCACTGCATCCAGTGCTTCTGGTGGCAGCTTCACAGCCCAGTTCAAGGTTCTGTTGGCGGGTCTGTGCTGGCACAGTGTGGCCAAGGGGCCCCTGGCACAGGGGCAGCTCTGCCTGGCACAGCTTGGGCTGGCTCCCAGCTTTCAACACACCTGCCCACCTGGCATCAGGCCAGACTAACAGTTCCATTTATTATTATAAGACAGACCTATCCTTACAGCTCAGCAAGTGTCTGAGGCCTCCTCAGAGCTCTTTAGGGTGTGGTTGAAGGCAGGTCTGTGCTGAACACCCAGAGGGTGGATGGGAACAGATGGGAAAATATGGGAGGAATTTGCAGGAGACAGGCAGGAGCTTTTCCCTCTTTGCCCTAAATGTCCCTTCCAGGACAGCAGCTTGGGCTCCCAAAAGGTAATATTCCTGTTAAAACATTGGTATGAATGAACTGCCACACCCACAGCATTCAGAAAAGGACCTTTGGCTGTTACATTTTTGGACAGTCTCTTGCACAAGTGCTGTGGGGAGAGGCTGAGGGAGCTGGGGGTGTTCAGCCTGGAGAAGAGGAGGCTCAGAGGTGACCTCAGCACTGTCTGGAACTGCCTGAAGGGAAGTTCTGGCCAGGTGGGGGTTGGTCTCTTCTCCCAGGCACTCAGCAATAGGACAAGGGGGGCACAATGGGCTCAAGCTCTGCCAGGGGAAACTGAAGTTGGAGAGCAGAAAAAAATTCTTTGCAGAGAGAGTGCTCAGGGATTGGAATGGGCTGCCCAGAGAGGGGGTGGATTCCCCATCCCTGGAGGTTTTTAAACTGAGCTTGGCCGTGGCACTGAGTGCCATGATCTGGTGATCAAAGTGGGGGTTGGACCAAGGGTTGGACTTGATGATCTCAGAGGTCTTTTCCAGCCCAGCTGATTCTGTGATTCTATGAAATCCTGTTTCTCCCTTTTCAGAAACAGATGCAGTCTGACCCACACAAGCTGGACTTTGGGCTGAAACCAGAGTTCCTGAGCAGGCCACCAGGCCCCAGCCTGTTTGGAGCCATCCACCACCCCCACGACCTGGCCCGGCCCTCGACACTCTTCTCCACAGCCAGTGAGTCCTGAGGAGGGAGTCCCCTCCTTGCTCCATGCTCATTAAAATGCTAATCCTTGCCATGAATTTCCCATATGCTTTGGCTTATGAACCCTCTGCAAGACATGCCAGGGGCTATTAGTCTATTTGATAAATATTTTAGAGTTATTCTACTCTGTTGATAAATATTTTAAAAGTCATTCTGCAGGTTTTATAAAAAAAAAAAAAGCCCAACCTGCTGAAATGATGTGGGTATTTAGAGACAGTAAAATGGAGAAATGTTTCTTCACAGAGTGATGTCTGGTGCATCATGGAGATGAGATGCTGGAAATAAGCTGAATTTCACATGTGTTTTCTGGGTTTTTTCCACACTGAAACATTCATTCCCTCCCACCCCTTTGCCTGGGAATTTCTGTTGGGAAAAGCAGCTGCTGTTTGCATGAGATCCAGTGTGAGCCCCCACTCAGGGCACAGCAGTCTGGGCTCTCTGAGCAGCCACTTCAGAAATGATGCCCAAGCCCAGAGTCCCTGGGGGAGCTTTGGCAGGGAATTCACCCCTTTTGCTTTGTTTTGGCAGGTGGGGGGCATCCAGCTGGCACCCCTTTTGGCCCACCACCTCACCACAGCAACTTCCTCAACCCAGCTGCTCACTTAGGTAGGTTCTCTCTGCTACTACCAGTGAAAACCACCCAGAGACCACTCCAGATTGCCTGTGTGCAGTATCCTGCTTAACCTTTCCAAATTGCACCTTTCAGCCATTTAATTTCATTTAATTTAATTCCAAATACACAGAACAGTGTCACTGACAGCATGGTTTGAAATCCTTCTGTAGCTGAAATAGTTCTGGAAGCAGTCTGGGTGTTAGGGGAGAGGAGTGACAGGGCTGGTTGGGCTTCACTGGAGTTAGAACCACTCAAAAAATGCCTTAAAGTCAAGGCTTTGGATCATAGAGGTGTTTCCTCTACTAACTCCTACTTAGATGTCTGTTTTTCTGTTAGAGTGAGTGGAAAATAAATCCTTAAAGTCTTGTGATCTGGCCTCAATTTTAGTGAAAATTGGTGAATACACATTTATAACCAGAATCACCCAAGTTACCAGAGGTTGTTATTTCCCTTGTAACTTCCTGCTGTTGTGATAAGGTGGTCTCTGCTCCTTATGGGAGGAGCATCCAAGATCAAGAGACTCAAAACTGGCATTTTATTTGGAAAATGGCAGGATTTGGAAGGGTCACCAAACTGGTAAAGCAGGTTTGTCCTTTTGAACTCTGCTGCCTACAGAAAGTGCTGCCTTTGGGCTTCCTTCTCTCTGTGCTGTTATTTATCAGAAGTGGCTTCATCAAAACTGTTACACTGCTCCAAACAAAGGGAGAACTTGCTTCACATGACTTTCCTACAGCATATCTGCATTAACTGTTAACAGAATTGTTCCAGCATTTTCAGTCCACACTAGTTTTTCATGTAGGATTAGCAATAAATACCAAGGGAGTTACAGAATGGTCAGGCCAGCACGACAGATCAGTGTGATGGGAGATTTTATTTATATCCTGGCTCTGGTTTAGGAGACATGGCCTGAGGGTGCCTGGAGCACACTTGCCAGAGTTAATAATAGTCTTCCTAGCAAGGGAGGTTTCCTGAGGAAGACCATGGAATTGAACTGGAAGGGAATAAAAGGAAGCAAAAATGGAGATGTTTGCAGGTTTTAGATGGAGTGCCATGAGGTTTTCTCTGAAGAGGAGATTTTTCTGGTGGACTCTCCCAGGAACAAACCCATGTGTTTTCTGGTGGACTCTTCCAGAAACAAACCTACATGTTTTCTGGTAGACTCTCCCAGGAACAAACCCATGTGTTTTCTGGTAGACTCTCCCAGGAACAAACCCATGTGTTTTCTGGTGGACTCTTTCAGAAACAAACCTACATGTTTTCTGGTAGACTCTCCCAGGAACAAACCTACATGTTTTCTGGTGGACTCTTCCAGGAACAAACCTACATGTTTTCTGGTAGACTCTCCCAGAAACAAACCTACATGTTTTCTGGTGGACTCTCCCAGGAACAAACCCATGTGTTTTCTGGTGGACTCTTTCAGAAACAAACCTACATGTTTTCTGGTAGACTCTCCCAGGAACAAACCCATGTGTTTTCTGGTGGACTCTTTCAGAAACAAACCTACATGTTTTCTGGTAGACTCTCCCAGGAACAAACCCATGTGTTTTCTGGTGGACTCTTCCAGAAACAAACCCACGTGTTTTCTGGTAGACTCTCCCAGGAACAAACCTACATGTTTTCTGGTAGACTCTCCCAGGAACAAACCCAGTGAGAGCTATGCTGTGGGAGGACCATGTGCCAGCACTGCTGGGCACAGCAGTGGGGGGCAGAGGGGTAACACACAGTGCTGTGTCAGAGTTGGCACTGCAGGGAGCTGAGCTGTTTGTGTTGGTTTGCAGAGCCCTTCAACCGCCCCGCGTCCTTCAGCGGCCTCACCGCCGTGGGCAGCAACGCCTTCGGGGGGCTCGGCAACCCCACAGTCAGTGAGTACCTTTGCTTTGCACCTTCTCTTGCTGGGACATGCAGCATATGGACTCAGGGGGGCTGTTTGCTGCCTCTTTTACCAGTTGATTACACCACGTGCCACCAAGAGGTGGCAATTTGGAAGGCGACCTTTTGCACTCATCAGTAAATTGTTTTTTATTAATTACTTCATGGTTTGGGTTCAACGTGGTGCTAAATGTGACCATGGCATTGTTTATTTTAAAAAATGTAAAAATGCAGAACCTCTGAGTGTTTGTGAAATTGGCCCTGGGTGTTGCATGTTCAGAAGTAGTTAATGTGTGCAGCATCCCCAGCTGTGGAGGGAACCATTATTTTTTTTCCTTTCTCATCAGTAATCCAGGCCATGTGCCTGGAAAAGATCACTGACCTGCATTTATTAGCCCAGGATCATCAACATTTCTCTGGATTTGGCCAGTCACAAAAGATCATCCTTTTAAAACTCACTCTCTTTCTCCATACTTCAAACCTGGCATGATTTTGGTCACGTATTATTTTGTTTTGGCTCAGGATCAAATACAACAAGTTCCATTCTTTATAGTGCATATAATGGACATTTCCTGATGTCTCCAAAATATTTGGAGTAATGACCATTGCCACTTTGATCTTCCTCCTTCATCCCCTATCAGTTTTATCCACAGCATTCCCCTTTCCAATTAAAAGAGCTGTCACAGATGCCTGCCCATTTTTTAGGAACGAGACCCTCTAATGAATCTCTGTTAATCTCCTTTCCTTTTCCAGCTCCCAATAATATGTATTCATTTTAACTCTGAGTGTGCTGTAAAAGTTGTTTTGGTAAGTACCTTCACTAGAGCATACCTTTTTCTTAAACCTTTTTGTTTTCCACTTCACCATTTCAGCACCCAACTCAATGTTCGGCCACAAGGATGGCCCCAGTATGCAGAGCTTTAGCAACCCTCACGAGCCCTGGAACCGACTGCACCGAACTCCTCCTTCGTTCCCGACCCCTCCGCCCTGGCTGAAGCCAGGAGAGCTGGAGCGCAGTTCATCTGCTGCAGCTCATGACAGAGATAGAGATGTAGATAAACGAGACTCATCTGTTAGTAAAGATGACAAAGAAAGGTACGAAAGAACTTCCAAGAATTGTCTAGTTCGAAGCTTGGGGCTCCGTTCCGCTTTTAACCCTTCCCAGCCTGGCACATTGGCAACCCAGAGCTTGGCATGGGGCACGCCTGGAGCTGCCACTGGCACTGCCTGGGACACGTGGTGTGGCACAAGGTGCAGGGTGACAGCTCAGCTGCCTCTCTTCCCACTTGCACTGCACTCCCTCCAGAGGAACTCTGCTGAGCAGAGTTCAGGCAGTGCCAAGGGGGAATAGAACCAGACCCACCCACTCTGTTACCTTTGGGTCACGTTGTCATGGGCCTCTTGAAGATTCAACGTGTAGATAGTGCCTGACAGGATGGGAAAAAAGCCTTCTGAAGTCCATCAGACACGTATCTGCACCTTCAAATACTTAATCACTTTGTAAATTGGACCTTGTCTGCGAAACAAGTGACGCCTCCTCCCTCCTCAAAAGCAGCCTGAGCAGAGGGACAGTGATCAGGGTGTGAGGTGACAACACTCAGATGCACAGGGGGTGTCGTGTGCCAATGCCACAGGAAGGCTCAGAGCATTCAGGTCATGAAATGCACCTTCACCCCCTCCAAAAAGCCCCCCCACATGCACTGCTGTTCCACACCTTCCAGCACAGTTCCTCTGCAGTGGTTGACATGGACTTGCACACAAACATGTCCAGGCTGGGAAGGGTTAATGGAAAGTAAAACCTGGTCATATTTTTTTTGTCAGGACTGTTCCCATTATGCACTTAATGCAGTAACAATTCCTCTTAACAATGAAGTACCAAATTATAAGAATTTGCCATTCAGCAAGTGTCATGCCTTCCTTGAAAAATGTAGAGAGGCTGATTTCAGCTTTTTTCAGTTGTGGCTTGATGGCTTTCCTGTTGAGTTTGCTACATAATGGCTATTTGTTTCTAATTTTTTAACATAAAAGAATATTTAGGAGATGTGCTTTTCTGACTCCTCTGTCACTAACCCAAATATAAACGTTAGTAGCCTTTTCTAAAAGAAGTTATGCTAACACATTAGATATTCTAAAAATAGATGTAAGAGCTTTGCTGTGTTGTTGTAAAAGCAAGTCAAACTACAGATCTTTTCACCTACATTTTCCATTTGGAATATTTTCTGTTTGGTAGCATAGCTTCATTATTTTCATGTCTGGTGTTAATGCTTCAAAAGAAATTGCTGTTACAAATTGGGGATTCTGTCCTGCAAAATGCTGAAGCATGTGAGTAACTTTACTGGCTTGAATGGCAAAGCATTTGAGTTACTAATGATTTGGGTGGTCTGTAGTTATGTGATGATTTCAGTTGCTGTTTTGTTGTTCCCTTATGACATGTTCCTGCTGAAGAAAATGCCCTTCCAAAACACATTCCTTGCAACTGCTTTGGCATTGCCTGAACTCCATACCATAATAATTTGAGAGCTTCCCAGTAAAGCATCATTCATTCCTCATCCTTGTGCACAGTTCTGGCTTCCAGTGGAGTGCAGTGCTGGTTTTGCCCATCTGGTGCTGCTGTGCATCCTGCTGGGGGGGTTTGCAGAGCTGTACTTTTTGCAGCATGTTCACTCTGTTGCCTGCTTGGGAAGGTGCTGGGAATCCCTTCCTGGAGTTGTGTTCCCTGTGTAGGGAAGGTCTGGAGGAGTCTGGGAGCCTCTCCTGCCTCTTCTGTAACATTCAGTGGTGCCCAGTGGGGAGGGGATGCAGCTCTGCTTTCTAGTTCAGGGCCCAGTTTTGTTCTCCATTTTAAGCTAATTTGCTCAAACAGGAAGAACTGGGAATCCCACCCAGGGGTATCATTTAACCTCAGAATCATCCTGTCATCAAGGGTCTAAGTTTACCAGCCCCAGAATGGGCCATGAAGCCAAAGGCATTGATCTCAATTCCTCCTGCCTTCAGTAGGAGGTATCTCAAAGGTGTCTCTGGGCTTGGCTCTGCCCCACTAAGAGCAGTGTCAGTGTGGGGTGCAGGAGGTCACTCCTCTGGGATGAGCTGTGGGGTGCAGGAGGTCACTCCTCTGGGACGAGCTGTGGGATGCAGGAGGTCTCTCCTCTGGGATGAGCTGTGGGATGCAGGAGGTCACTCCTCTGGGATGAGCTGTGGGGTGCAGGAGGTCACTCCTCTGGGATGAGCTGTGGGGTGCAGGAGGTCACTCCTCTGGGATGAGCTGTGGGGTGCAGGAGGTCTCTCCTCTGGGATGAGCTGGGGGATGCAGGAGGTCTCTCCTCTGGGATGAGCTCTCTGGCCTGTGTAGCACGACTCCTTCCCAGCCAGACTGAGGGCAGGTAAACCCTCCAACACAGAGCAGACAACATGGAACTGCCTCTGTGAACCTCTCCTGGGCACAGAGCTGGCTGGGGCTGGCACTGCAACCTTGTGGGTCCCTTCCAGCTCAGGGTATTCTATGATTCTGTCATTGTCTGCAGTTATGGATGGGGTTTTTTTGTTGTTGTTTTGTTATTTTTTACTCTTATTCCAACTCAGCATTAGGAAGAAACCCAGTAAAAATAGCTGATGTGAAAAATGGGATCTGTTCCTTCTCAGTGGTGTTTTGTTGAAAAGATGTCAGGGAGCACTTCCAGTCTAGTAATGACATTTAAGCCTATATAGTCCTAGAGCATTAAAAAAATATAAGCAACCAAGACTCTATTGATCTTTTTCTAAACATAAAATGAGGTCAAGTCCTCAGCATTAGAAATTCAGTATTTTTCAGTGTAGCAAACAGCCTCCAAACTTCTCTTAATAGTAATAACTTCACTGGAGAACATGACCTTAAGTTTCTTTGTGGAGTCAGTGGCTTAGAGCTGTTCCCACATTTTTAGCCTAAGGAGCCCTTGATGAATCTGAGGATAAAAAATATTTTCCTTCTCTGACCACTGGACTACATGAAGTTCACTTAAATGAGCTGTGGGATCAATAGGCACTTGAGATGATACCAACACTGTCATTGAATAGGATGCAACTGGCAAAGGAATATGTTATTTTGGTTGCACATGTATTTTTCTTTAATTACAGAAAGTGCCTGTTATTTCCTCTTACATTTTCTGAGTCATTTAAAATATATCAATTACATGGCAAATTGATTAAATATCAGCAAAATGACTCAATGGGCTTTCCAAGTGAAATAAAACAATTCAGGGTGTCCTCTGAACTATTCCCATGAGCTAAATAAATACAAGACTGCAGGGCACACAAGCCACTGTTTTCCCAGCAAAGTAAAGGAATTGAGTCTCCAAACTGAGAATTCTTCATTGGAGTACCTTGACTTGGTCTCCCTGTTTCAGAATCTGGAAGCTGTTGAATCCAATGCCTCAACTCTTGGTGGAGAGCAGGAGGAGGGTAATTGGAGCCAGGATGGGATTTCCAGACTGTTTAGGCCACAGTCAGTCAGGGCACAACCTGATACCAAGGAGTTCATTGTTGGACAGGGCAGAGCAGGCAGTTCTGGTTTCAGATGCTCCATCTTCCAAATGTTTTCTAACAGTCACATTCTGGACCTCCAGAGGTCTCTCAGACATGGTCCATAAAATGACAGTCTCAACAATCCAGCCCAGACACAGCAAAAGATGCACCTGCTGAATTGTAATAATGAGAGTTTCCTTCTCAAAGTTTCACCATCCAAAAGTACCTGAAGGCAGAAATCTTAGACAGTTCAGCTCAGCAGCAAAAGGTAACAGAAACTGGGTAGGTGAAGGAGACAGTGTCCTTTCTCCTCCTGAGATGCCCTTCAGGCAGCCAGTCCTGCTGATCTCGTCCAGAGTGATGTCACCCTGCTGTCCTCACCCCAGCATGGTCAGGGTACACCTTGCCCAGCAGAGACTGCACCACCCAAAGAGAAACCACACAAGCTGGAGCTGGTGGGGACTTCAGATGCCTCACTGCTTACCCCTCACTTCTCCTAGAATCACAGAATCCTTAGGGTTGGGAGGGCCTTCTGGAGATCATCCAGTCCAGCCCCTTTAGGCAGAGTCACCTGGAGCAGGTGACAGAAATGTGTCCAGGTGGGTTTTGTCCCCTGAGAGACCTCCCTGGGCAGCTGTTCCAGTGCTCTGCCACCCTCAGTGGAAAGAAGTTCTTCCTCATGCTGAGGTGGAACTTCTTGTGTTTTAGTTTATGGCCATAGTAATTTTTGCCTTTACCAACACGTTGTCCATCATCCTGCAAGGAACAGCATTTCCATGCTCAGCAAACAGCACTTGTCCTACACTGAGAATCTGGAGTTGTCTCTATGGGGAGAGCCCAACCTGGAGATCAACTGAAATTAGGCAGAGGTTAAAATAATTGGAACTGAGGGATCAGATTGACCTTATGAATTTTAGTTTTAAATAGGAAAGCTCTTTCACTTAGCATGGCCCATAACAATTCCCAGTCAAAACTGCTGCCTGAAAATAATTGGTATGGAACCCCTTCCCATCCTTAGGTTTTTGTCCACCACCAGACAACAATTCCCTCATCTTTGTGCTCCATAAACAGGTTTGAAAGATGGGATGAATTCAGAGTATTTTGAGACTTCCTAGCACTGGCCCTGTCCCTACCTTAGAAATGGAAAGGGTTGGTCATCTGAAGAGCAGGTAACCCCAGAGGTGGGGTTTGCAGAGCTGGTCTGAATCACAGGCAGAGGGAGATGCTGGCACACCATCTGTGCACCATGGCCAGCTCTATTAAAGCACTGGCACTGAGGGCACTGCACACTTGGGGAACTGTCCACCTGTTCAGAGGGTTGGGTTGTCACCAGCAGAGCTGGTTTCTTCAGAGGCTTTTGTTTTCAGTTCAAAGAAGTAAATTGAATTGTGAGAAATACATTGAAAAGCTACATATTTGAAGAGAATAGAGGAGAGAAATTATAGAGGTCTACAAATGTTTTTAAAAATCAGTTGAAAAACAGGTCATCTATTTTCCCAAATGTATTCTTAATAGAAGAAGCAGGTAGAACACTATTAGCCATGTAATTTGGATTTGATTGCCTCACTTTTTTGGATGAAATGAATATATTTTTACTTTTCTCTCTCTTTGCAAACATTTAAGGCCATTTTCTTAGAAATACATGTCCTAGAGCCAGATTCCCATGGGAGCTTTCTGTGGCCTTCAGTGTTTGAGATCTCAACCAGATCATTCACAAAGCAGCTTTGGAGATCTTTGCTGGGATGAGAGAATAGAACAGGTGCAGTCTAGAGATGGGATGTTGTGGTGTTCTGGGTGTGCCAAAGGCACAGTGCATTTAAGGGTGCACGTTACCAACTCACTGCAAAGCCACCAGGAGAGAGCCAGACAGACACCCCAGTGCTTTGTTTTCTTTGCAGAGCTTCTCATGCCTTCATTTTCACACTTCTCTTTCTTGTAGGGAGAGCATTGAGAAAAGACACTCCAGCCATCCTTCGCCAGCCCCAATCCATCCAGTAACCTCCCTCGGCCATAACCGCAGCTCCAACGAGCAGATCCGGAGCCACCTGAACCCCGAGGCTCGGGAGAAAGAGAAACCCAAAGAACGAGAGAGGGATCACTCCGAAGCTCGGAAGGAAATCAATGTTGAAGAGCACAAGGTGAAGGACAACTACATTTCGGAGAAAGAAGGCCTGAGCCATGAAAGCCGAGTGGTGGAAGAGTCTAAGCAGATGCCCAGGGTTCCTTCCCCCTATGCCAGGCCCCCCGTGGTGGAGAGCACCAGGCCCAACAGCACCTCAAACCGCGAGGCCGAGAGGAAGAACGAGCCGGCGTACGAGAATCCCAAGAAAAGCAACGAAGTCAAAGTGAAGGAGGAGCGAAAGGAAGACCATGATGTTCAGCCTGAGGGACCTCAGACTCATCGGTCATCTGATCAGCCACCACCTATATCTACATCCAACGTCCATCCAAGTCCTCTAGTGTCTATGCCCATGACTGTAGGTGTAACTGGAATACATCACATGAACAGCATCAGTGGCCTGGACAGGACTCGCATGATGACCCCTTTTATGGGAATTAGCCCAATTCCCGGTGGAGAACGTTTCCCCTATCCTTCTTTCCACTGGGATCCAATGCGAGATCCCTTGAGAGATCCGTACCGAGAGCTGGACATTCACCGCAGAGACCCCCTGGGCAGAGACTTTTTGCTGAGGAACGACCCCCTTCACCGCCTGTCGACGCCGAGACTGTACGAAGCAGACAGGTCCTTCAGGGACCGGGAACCTCACGACTACAACCACCACCACCACCACCACCACCCGCTGTCCGTGGACCCTCGGCGCGAGCACGAGCGGGGCGCGGCCCTGGACGAGCGGGAGCGGCTGCACCTGCTGCGCGAGGACTACGAGCACGCGCGGCTGCACTCGGTGCACCCCGCCCTGGACGGGCACCTGCCCCACCCCGGCATCCTCGCCCCGGGGCTGCCCAGCATGCACTACCCCCGGGTGAGCCCCCCCACGGCGCACCAGAACGGCCTCCTCAACAAAACGCCGCCCACGGCCGCTCTCAGCGCGCCCCCGCCGCTCATCTCCACCCTGGGACCTCGGCCCGGCTCTCCCCGAAGGACTACCCCTCTGTCCGCAGAGATGAGAGAGAGGCCTCCCTCTCACACCCTCAAGGACATTGAGGCTCGATAAGCAGAGTGAGACTCAAGGAAAACCAGAGAAAGAGGGACAGACCCGTTGTAATATAAACCACAAAGACTTTCTTACTAGTCGTTGCTACAGACTGGGGAGGTGACCCACTGTACAATATGTATAGACCTGAGTGCAAAGATTTTGAAATGGTTTTTTTTGTATATTATATGTTGAAATTTTCCAGATCTTTTAGCCAAGTCCATACTGTTCCTCGTGTCTCCTACTCTATTTTATTTCTAGCTGAAAATTTTCAAAATTTGAACTGAAGGACAAGACAGCAATCTGAGTGATTTGACTAGAAACAAACCACCACCGATGTCAACCCTGCAAAGCTCTTTCAGACCAGAAATGAAGTCAATTGTAGATATTTATGTAAAAAGATTGCTTCATGGGTTAATGGTTCATATATGCAAAAAGGGTAAGATGAAAGCTTTACTTTGTACAAATGTAAATAGATAAAATTAAGTAACAATAATACATTAATACTTCTTAAACTGTGCTATTTGCAACCTTAATATTGATCAACACAGTCTGCTTATGCTGTGTTACATATATTGTTATAGACAGCTAAACCCCTTCAACTATGCAATGAATTCAAGGCTTTTCACAAAAGCCTTTATAACTCAAAGGAGCCTTTTCAACACACAACATAACTAAAGTCATATTTTCCCTGAACAAGTTCATTTCTAACCGAAGCCTTTTTCTCTTGCCTGTTTTGATGAGGAAACAGCCCCTGCAGAGGTGTAGTTGTCTGTGTGAGCCCCTGGGGCAGGGGCAGGGCTCTGTCATCACTGCTACTGAAGTCATGGCAAACTGGTTTGCACTCACACTCATCTGGGTTAAACAGGAAGAATCAAAATGCTGGATATTTTCCAGAACTTTCGTCACTTAACACGTCCAGTTTCTTTTTTGGAAGAACACCTGCTTATAGCCATTCATGTCTGGTTTTATTGCCAGAGTGTCATTTTTTATCTCTACACACACACTGCTTTTTTTTTGTGTCAAGTGTTTTTTAGCTACATTGAAACAAATCCTCCAGGAATACTTTTCTAAATGATGGATGTGTTTTCACTGTGGATCAGTGTTTAATTAATGAACTCCATTGCAGATTTCATAATGCAATTCATTGTATTTCAGTTGGTAATAAAGTCTGTGAAGAGTTAACAGGCCAGCCTTGTTGTTCCCTAATCACAGAAGCCATGAAATGACGTGAAGAACACGGTCCTTTTTAAAAATATGCATCAATCTTCTGAAATCTTGTCTTTTCATAACACACTTTTTTATAATGTGTTAAGTTTCTTGTCTAAATATTTGGAGAGAATATGACTTTATCAGAGAGAATTCAATATCTTGTCTACTGGACTGTAAAATATATGTATGAAATAAAATTAGTTCCATTGGTCTTCTAGTGTATTAAAGTGCTATCTGAAGTTGTTACCCTGTTTTGGCAAAAAAAAAGGAGAAAAAAAAAAGAAAAAAGTTAACTACAGACAGTTGTTTCTAATGATCAGAGCTCTATTTTAGTAGTCAACTGAAGGTTTAGTTGTGAGCTTCAGATTTTGTGAACTCCAGATGTTGTGAGGTGGTTTCTTTTTTTTTTTCTTTTTTTTTCTTTTTTCTTTTTTTTTTTTTTTTTTTTTTAACGAACAAAAGGAAAAAAATGACAAAAAAATCCCAACCCTGAAGGATATGTACACTGGAACCGTAGTGGTAGCTTTCAGTATTGTAAAGAGATTGTTATATACAAACCTTTTTGCTGTTTATCCTGTATGTAATAAAGTCCTTTCTAGATCCTATGTGAAAAGCAAAGTGAAGCGGCTCTCAGTCTTCAGCATGTTTCCTCATCAGCCAAGACTTGTGTAATGTAAATTGTGCCATGTTATTAAAAAATGTGAACTAAACTGCTAGGTGCTTCTTTGTGTGGAGTACCCCAGTGCTGCTGTGGGGAAGAGAAAGCCTTTTACCCGAGAGTGGGGTTTTGTTCAGGAGGAAGAGCTGTTCAAATGGAAAGGAAATGGCAAGCTTTTATGAGCCATCTTATTGAAGTTATTAATCAGGGAAAAAGGAACAAAAAGGAGGCCACATCCTTGGCTTGTCCAGGTTCTTTAAGCTACAGTAATACCCTACTTGGATTAGATTTTAATTAGACCATAATCTCAGTCTTCTGGATGCACATCGTTAAAAACCTTCTGAGTTTCTGAATGAAACCAGTTCTAGGTGGCCAGAGAAGGATGGAACTATTGCAGCAGGTGTGAGTGTCCCCATGAGAGGTTCTGATGAGAGCATCACCTTCCAGGCTCATCCCAGCACTGCCACAGGAGCCCTGACAGCTCTGGCTGTGCCTTCAGGGGGAAGAAACTTGGTCTTTATTGTCCAGACTCTGCTCTTTGTCCTCCCAGGTGCTGAACAAACTCTTGCTGATGATCCTCAATTCCCAATTAAGCCAATGAGCCCTCGCTCCCAGAGTCCCAGGAAGCACTGAGGCATCAAAATTGACCCTGAGATGAGCTCAGTTGGTTAAAACTTAGTTGTAATAATGCCAAGGTCATGGGTTCAATACCCTCTGTGGACCATTGACTTAAGAGTTGGACTCGATGATCCTTGTGGGTCCCTTCCAACTCAGAATAGTCTGTGATTCTGTGATTCAAAATTTCCCTCCCTTTGAATTCAATCCAGTTTAAGTGCTACAGGCCTTTGAATATCTGTGTGTCAAGTCTTCTTGTACTGGTGATGCTCAGAGGAATATGCTTGAAAAGTATAGTAAGAGATGAAACAAGACTTTTACTACTTTTGAACTTTTTCAGGTGCATTCACTGTCTTTCAGAAGTTTGATGTAGGGATGTTGGCTGGCAGGTACAGACAATCTGATCTTTCTTGCAGGGTTTTCTATTCAGGACACTGGTCTTAAATCTTCCATTTTTGGATTCACTAGTGTTTAAGAAGTGAAGTTCATTTAAGGACCACACCAAATACCATCTGTGGGCATGAAATGAGTCGTAAAGGGAATTAATTCTGCAGGTTATGTGAGATGTAGATCACAGAAAACCCTCAGCTACTGTGCTGACAGCACCCAGGCCTTTGCTTTAGGCATTGAAGTCCCACCTTCCCACTCTCCAACTAATTTTCCACTTAGCAGCTTCCTTCCTATCACCTGTTGAGATGCCAACTATAGTGCATAGGAATGTGGGGAAGAGAAAGCCTTTTTCCTGAGAGTGGGGTTTTGTTCAGAAGGAAGAGCTGTTAAAATGGAAAGGAAATGGCAAGCTTTTATAAGCCATCTTATTGAAGTTATTAATCAGGAAAAAAGGAACAAAAAGGAGGCCACATCCTTGGCTTGTCCAGGTTCTTTAAGCTACAGTAATACCCTACTTGGATTAGATTTTAATTAGACCATAATTTCAGTCTTCTGGATGCACATCGTTAAAAACCTTCTGAGTTTCTGAATGAAACCAGTTCTAGGTGGCCAGAGAAGGATGGAACTATTGCAGCAGGTGTGAGTGTCCCCATGAGAGGTTCTGATGAGAGCATCACCTTCCAGGCTCATCCCAGCACTGCCACAGGAGCCCTGACAGCTCTGGCTGTGCCTTCAGGGGGAAGAAACTTGGTCTTTATTGTCCAGACTCTGCTCTTTGTCCTCCCAGGTGCTGAGCAAACTCTTGCTAATGATCCTCAATTCCCAATTAAGCCAATGAGCCCTCGCTCCCAGAGTCCCAGGAAGCACTGAGGCATCAAAATTGACCCTGAGATGAGCTCAGTTGGTTAAAACTTAGTTGTAATAATGCCAAGGTCATGGGTTCAATACCCTCTGTGGACCATTGACTTAAGAGTTGGACTCGATGATCCTTGTGGGTCCTTCCAACTCAGAATAGTCTGTGATTCTGTGATTCAAAATTTCCCTCCCTTTGAATTCAATCCAGTTTAAGTGCTACAGGCCTTTGAATATCTGTGTGTCAAGTCTTCTTGTACTGGTGATGCTCAGAGGAATATGCTTGAAAAGTATAGTAAGAGATGAAACAAGACTTTTACTACTTTTGAACTTTTTCAGGTGCATTCACTGTCTTTCAGAAGTTTGATGTAGGGATGTTGGCTGGCAGGTACAGACAATCTGATCTTTCTTGCAGGTTTTTCTATCCAGGACACTGGTCTTAAATCTTCCATTTTTGGATTCACTCGTGTTTAAGAAGTGAAGTTCATTTAAGGACCACACCAAATACCATCTGTGGGCATGAAATGAGTCGTAAAGGGAATTAATTCTGCAGGTTATGTGAGATGTAGATCACAGAAAGCCCTCAGCTACTGTGCTGACAGCACCCAGGCCTTTGCTTTAGGCATTGAAGTCCCACCTTCCCACTCTCCAACTAATTTTCCACTTAGCAGCTTCCTTCCTATCACCTGTTGAGATGCCAACTATAGTGCATAGGAATCTTTGAAAGCACTCTTAGCATTTGTCTCCCAATATAGTGATCATTTGATGCCATGCTTTGTCCCTTCTTTTTTAACTTTCTATGTTGTCTTTGGTTTCCCTCACTAACATCTTGCTCTAGCCTGGTTTTCTGCTATTCCAACCTTCCTGCTGCACTCTCTGCAGTCCTTCTCTCTCTCATGGCCTCTGACAGCTCAATCTATTACAGGCAGCCACAGACACTGCAGAGTATTTCCCCAAAAGTCATAGACGTGGTACATTTCTGCTCCTTTTTACCTTTGCCTGTATGAGCTCGTGAAACTGCAGTCACTGCTGGGCTGGAAGGTAGGCAGGTGGAGGCTGGGGAGGATTTTACTGAAGGGGGTGTTGTTTGCTGTGGCTGTGCCTTGTTAAGTAACTCTTTAGCAGGATTCTTGCTGATTTGAACTCATAACTGCTGTTGCCCTGCCCAGGGACTCTGCTGGGAGCCACCTGGAACACGGGAACACACCAGTGCTCTTGCTGCATTTACAGAGGAGCTCCTTGGCTTGGCTGCTTTGGTTCTGGCAAGGAAGAAGAGTGGCTCAAACAGTGGCCAAAGGCTCCAATCCCACAGGGTTTGTTGCTCCCACGGTGACTCGGTGAAGTCCCATCTGGATAATCCTGGACTCCAATTGCCAGCTTTGGGCATAGCTGAGCAGATCTCCAGAAGGCCATTAGGAGCAGGATCCTACTTTAATGGTCTGAGTTGCCTTTTGAAGGTGACTCTGCCTTTTACCTCTGGATGAAGACAAGTCTCTAACTTAGCTGGCTGAGGAAGTGCATGCAAAGGAGTGGTGGGAGTACCTTTTGCTGATTTTGTGGTCTTGTCCTTCCCCCTGCACAATGCCAGTCCTGCCCATTCCCTGTGGGAAGCTCTTTGGCACACAGCCTGTCTCTTACTCTGTGCTGCTGCCCTGACTGGGGCAAGTGAGCATTGCCCAGTGCTGCTGTAATACAAGAAAAGCCTTCAGTAGGATTAAACCTGAAGGCCTCAGTGCATTAGCCACGGTAAACTCTACAAAAGTTTTGCCAGCTGAGGAGAAGCAGAGCTGCAGGTGAGGGCAGGCTGTTCTCCCTGTGCCCTGCCTCCACCTGGAGGGGCTGGGACTGCTTGTGACCATGGGCAAGGTGGAGTTCCAAGCTGGCATTGTGTTGTGGGCACACCTTTCTTTTTCCACAGGTACCTTGCAGCTGGAATGTTAACACAGGGGTATTTGCTGGTGATAAAAACCATCCCCCTCCTCGTTTGTGCACTGTCTGCATATGCAAACACAGGTATTTGTAGCCATCAGAATGCTCACATGGACAATATCAGGGATGAAGCTCAGTCCAGCAAGGAGCAGAGTATGAAATCATAGTGCCATCCCACACTCTCACACGTCCTTTTTGCTGCCATTTGATGTTTCCTCTGCTGGGCTGATAATACAGATTTCATTGTAGCATTATCCCTGTTTCATAAATGGGAAAAGTGCTGCTGGGAACACAAAACTTGAGAGAGTCACCAGTGGAACAGCAGGAACCTCCTGCCTGAGCCATCCCAGGAGTCACCAGGGACATGAGGTTACTGCCCCAGTCACTTGAGAAGAAAAGCAAGCCTGAATCAGGGAAATTGCAGAGTCTGTGGTGGTGGGAGTGAGGAGTTTCTGCCTTGCTTTTCTGGTTTTAGAAAGCACTTTTAACCCTCAGCCATGTTAACAACTTCAGGCATCCCAGATTTGCTAAACTTATCCATGAAATGGTTTACTTTTTATTGATAATTCAAGTACCTCAAGTATTGACCCAAGCTGATAAGGCCTGAGGTCACTCTGGTTACTGAAGGCAGATACTCTTTATTTTAGCACCTACTGTGAGTTATTTAATCATCGCTGTTGCTCAACATTGAAACTCACTTTGAGTACAGCACTTTTCATGGTTGAATTTATATGTTTCTCTAGTGAAGAAACTTTCATTTAGCCTCAGGAACTCAGCCATCCACCCCTGGTACAATTACCTTTGTTTCAGTAGAAGAAAATAATTAAGCAAGAACTTAATCAGCTCATTACATAGAGACTTTACCTATCAAATATGCAACATGGTTATGAAATCTGTCTTTTTCTTTGCATCTTCAAAGCCTGTGACTGGTTTCTGTTGAATCACTGTTGGAGGGGAAGGGGGTGTTTTATACAGCAGAGGTGGTATTATCAAAAGCTTGGAAATTTATTTTCTTTTCTTTTACAGACAACTAAAAATGCAATTACAAACTTCCTGGGATTGTCAGTGGTCCCTGTTTTGGGGACCTCAATGTATTTGGTGCAAAAAGGATGCATTTGAAGCTTTTTTGTTTGTTTATTTGGGATGGTTTTTTTAAAAAAAAAAAAAAGAAAAAGTGTCTCAAACAACACCCAGTTCCTGCCTTCCAAAAGGGAAGTTTTGTCTCAGTCAATCCTAGAAAGTGAAGTAAAACTGGATTTATTTTAGCCTGTTGGAAAAAGATGTCATTCTGCAGCAGTACCACAAGAGGGTAGTTAAAGAGAGCCTGAAATGTGTGGGCTGAGGGGATGGCTCTGCTGTCTCGGGCAAGGTGAATGCAGCAGTAACTCACTTGTACAAGAGCCTGCTGTGTGAGGAGCTCTGCTGGTCCCCTGCAGAAATGGCAGACATGCCAGGGGTGCTGTGGCTGGCACTGCCCAGGCTGGTTAAGCAGTGACCTTGCTTTATCACATGTCATACGAGGGACTGGCAGTGGGTGGTACCCAGAGCACTCAGCTCCATGAAGGCAATCATATTTTGGAGAGTTAGGCTTAAATTGCACAGCAACAAGCACTTTGCTGTGTGAAGGGAATAAAAGATGCTTCTCTGCAGCAAATAGTATGTACATCATGAGTTAATGTGTGTTGGACTCGTGATCCTTGTGGGTCCCTTCCAGCTCAGGACATGCTATGATGCCATTCTATGAGCTCCTCAAAGTCTCAGCCTTTAGGGAGAACATCCATCTGGTTTTAACATGACCTGGCTTTGGAGATGATTAGCCAAGGTCTAAGCAAGAGAATTGCTTCATGTGGAGAGGTGGAGAAAAAAATCAATGCCAAATCTTCTAAGAACATGAACAAAAATGGTTTATTTAACATCACCAGAGCTGTCTGCTTCAGACCAGCACAAAGCTTGGCCCTCGTTTTTCTACCCTGATTGCCTCTGCCACATCAATGGACAGCCAGCATGGAATGGGCACCCCAGGGCAGCGGGCACAGCCCCAAGGCTGCCAGAGCTCCAGGAGGGTTTGGATGATGCTCTGGGGCACAGGGGGTGACTCTTGGGGCTGGGCCTGGGCAGGGCTGAGGGTTGGACTGATGATCCCCGTGGGTCCCTCCCAGCTCAGCACATGCTCTAGTTCTGTGATTTCCTTGGTGCTCTGCTCGCTCTCCTGACCCTCCCCAGGGCTGCCTGAAGAGCAGCAAAGCACATCCCCACGTGGCCCCACTGTTGTCTGGCCCAGCTGGGGACCAAAGTGGGGCTGGAGGAGCCCTCGTGTCCCTCCTCACATTGCCTGTCCCCACACTGGCCATAGCAAGCACCTGGAAATGCATCTGTCCCCATGGGCAGGTCCTGGGGTGTGTGACCCTTCAGGAAGGGTGGCAGTGCACCAGGGCATCAGACCTGGGAATGCTGGTGAGGAGAAAGGAGATCAGCCAGGATCCGAGTGCCCAGCACTACTCACCTGGGAGCCACTGGGGCAGAGCGGTGCCAAGGGCACAGAGGCTGCCATCCTCACACCTGGGGCATCCTCACACCCTGAGTATCCTCACACATGGGCATCCTCACATCCTGGGGCATCCTCACACCCTGGGTATCCTCACACATGGGCATCCTCACACTCAGGGGCATCCTCACACCCAGGGGCATCCTCACACATGGGCATCCTCACACCCAGGGCATCCTCACACCCTGGGTATCCTCACACATGGGCATCCTCACACCCTGGGCATCCTCACACATGGGCATCCTCACACATGGGCATCCTCACACCCTGGGTATCCTCACACATGGGCATCCTCACACATGGGCATCCTCACACCCAGGGGCATCCTCACACCCTGGGCATCCTCACACATGGGCATTCTCACACATGGGCATCCTCACACCCTGGGCATCCTCACACCCTGGGCAGGGCAGGGGCCCACCCCGGTGCTGGTGGAGCTGCCCACGGTAGTACCAGGTTTGGGGAAGCAGCACCTGGTTTTGGGGCGGGGTTTGGGGCCGCAGCCCCGGCCCCAAGGGCACAGCCCTGCCCAGCGTGTCTCGTCCCCACGGCCGGGCTTGCTGGCAGTGGAGTTGCGCTGTGATAGTTATTGCTGTTCAAATGGCTCATTTTCCTCTTAGCTGTGTTGCTGTGGCTCACAGAGCAGCTGGAGATCCGCAGCGCTGACACATCCTTGGACATCCCAGCAGGGATCCATCCCCGCACATCCCAGCAGGGATCCATCCCCACACATCCCAGTGGTGACACATCCCAGCAGGGATCCATCCCAGCACATCTCAGAGCAATCCATCCCTGCACATCCCAGCAGGGATCCATCCCCGCACATCCCAGCAGTGACACATCCCAGTAGGGATCCATCCCCACACATCCCAGAGCAATCCATCCCCACACATCCCAGCAGGGATCCATCCCCACACATCCCAGCTGGGATCCATCCCAGCACATCCCAGAGCAATCCATCCCTGCACATCCCAGCAGGGATCCATCCCCACACATCCCAGCAGTGACGCATCCCAGCAGGGATCCATCCCAGCACATCCCAGAGCAATCCATCCCTGCACATCCCAGCAGGGATCCATCCCCACACATCCCAGCAGTGACGCATCCCAGCAGGGATCCATCCCAGCACATCCCAGAGCAATCCATCCCTGCACATCCCAGCAGGGATCCATCCCAGAGCAATCCATCCCTGCACATCCCAGCAGGGATCCATCCCCACACATCCCAGCAGTGACGCATCCCAGCAGGGATCCATCCCAGCACATCCCAGAGCAATCCATCCCTGCACATCCCAGCAGGGA
This sequence comes from Pithys albifrons albifrons, assembly GCF_047495875.1. Classification (NCBI taxonomy): domain Eukaryota; kingdom Metazoa; phylum Chordata; class Aves; order Passeriformes; family Thamnophilidae; genus Pithys; species Pithys albifrons. Next base: position 9,857,037 of record NC_092478.1, on the reverse strand, counting down.
TCCATCCCTACATAGGCCAGCAGAGATCCATTCCAGCACATCCCAGTGGTGACATATCCCAGTGGTGACACATCCCAGTGGTGACACATCCCGCACATCCCAGCAATCCATGCCCACATCCCAAGGATCCATCCCCACACGGATCCATCCCCACAGCCCATTGGCACTGCCCTGTCCTGCAGCCCTGAGGAATCCATTTGGCCAAGGGCTCTCGGGTCCCTCTCCCTCTCCAGACAGAGGCAGAAACGCGGCTGGCAGTGCCCCGTTTGCACAAGCTGGTTGAGAACCTTTAGTACAATTTGCTGCCGCCCAAAACTGGCATTTTTTGTGTGATAAAACGAGGGATTTATGCTGTGAAAGGCATAAATCTCCCCCCACAGGCCTGTGCAGTGTCGGCGTGCGGGGAAGGGCACGGGTGTGCTCGGGCCACCCTCGCTGCCAGAACAGCGCTCTGTGACACAAGGAACGACTCTTTATATTCCATAATTCCTGTTCCCTGCCCGCCGGAGCCGCAGGCAGGGCCCGGTGGCTGCAGAGGGCGGTGTGGGAGCGGGAATGGCGATGGAGGCGGCCTGGGCACCAGGGGGGGATGGCGGCCCGCGATGGCAGCCCCAAACCCTCTCTTGATTTTAAAAAAATCTGGATATTGATAGTAAAGCACCATTTTATTACGCCCAGGAGGCTCAGGCCTCCAAGTGTCTGTCCACCGGGTATACAAACATGCAGCCCTTTTATGCAGTTAGCTCTAAATATTATCTACGACAGGCACTGTAGATTTACGTCATGGAATTATACATTTGTTATTTATGTTTTATGTTATTTACTACTCTTCACACACACACACACACACCCTGTCCAGGTTCTGCTTCCCTGTCCCAGCTGTGTGTTAGAAAACGCTTCTCGTGTGCTCCGAGCTGCTCCTTCTGGCCCAGAGAAGAGCAACGAGGCTGGAGAAGGGACTGGAGGTGGCACTGAGTGGCCTCTTAAACACCTCCAGGGACAGAGAATCCAACATGTCTTGATCCAACCCTACTGTGATCACCAGCCCAGGGCACAGAGTGCCCTGGGCTGGTGATCACAGTGGGGTTGGATCAAGGGTTGGACTTGATGATCTCAGAGGTCTCTTCCAACCCAAGTGAGAAGAGCAACGAGACTGGAGAAGGGACTGGAGCACAAGTGCTGTGGGGAGAGGCTGAGGGAGCTGGGGGTGTTTAGCCTGGAGAAGAGGAGGCTCAGAGGTGACCTCAGCACTGTCTGGAACTCCCTGAAGGGAAGTTCTGGCCAGGTGGGGGTTGGTCTCTTCTCCCAGGCACTCAGCAATAGGACAAGGGGGCACGATGGGCTCAAGCTCTGCCAGGGGAAATTGAAGTTGGAGATCAGAAGGAAATTCTTTGCAGAGAGAGTGCTCAGGCATTGGAATGGGCTGCCCAGAGAGGGGGTGGATTCCCCATCCCTGGAGGTTTTTCAGCTGAGCTTGGCCGTGGCAACTGAGTGCCATGATCTGGTAAAGGGACTGGAGTTGGACCAAGGGTTGGACTCGATGATCTTGGAGGTCTATTCCAACCCAATCCATTCTATGATTCTGTGATTCTCCATTCAAGCAAGTCCTCTTACCTTGGTGGTACATACTCAAGCCAGCTCTAGTCCTCTTTTTATCTTAACTGCCCACCCCTTGGGCTGGCCCCACTTGCAAACAGTTACATTACATTACATTTTGCAAAGTCTCAGCAAATTCAAAAGCTAGCAACAGTATAGCAAAATTTTAAGCCATATTATTTTGTCTTTGTTTCACTTTGTGGGATGTTTTTAACCCTCACACGGCCTCTCCTGCCCACAGCCCTTGTGCCAGGCTGGCACAGAGCTCAACAGTGCCCTGGGTTTGGGTTTGGGTTTGGGTTAGGGTTTAGGTTGAGGTTTGGGTTTGGGTTGGGGTTTGGGTTAGGGTTTAGGTTGAGGTTTGGGTTTGGGTTGGGGTTTGGCTTTAGGTTGGGGTTGGGTTTGGGTTAGGGTTTAGGTTGGGGTTGGGGTTTGGGTTTGGGGTTTGGGTTTAGGTTGGGGTTGGGGTTTGGGTTTAGGTTGGGGTTGGGTTTGGGTTAGGGTTTAGGTTTGGGTTTGAGTCTGGCTTTTGATTTGGGTTTTGGTTTAGGTTTGGGTTGGGTTTGGGGTTTGGGTTTAGGTTGGGGTTTGGGTTTGGGTTTGGGTTTGGGTTTGGGTTGGGGTTGGGGTTTGGGTGTTGGTTTGGGTTGGGGTTGGGGTTTGGGTTGGGGTTGGGTTTGGATTTGGGTTTCAGTTTGGGGTTTGGGGTTTGGCTTAGGGTTGGGATTGGGGTTTGGTTTGTGATTTGGGTTTGGGTTTGGGTTTGGGTTTGGGTTGGAGTTTGGGTTTGGGTTGGGTTTGAGTTTGGGTTTGGGTTTGGGTTTCAGTTTCGGGTTTGGCTTTGGGTTGGGTTTGGGTTTTGTTTGGGTTGTGATTTGGGTTTGGGTTTGGGTTTTGTTTGGGTTGGGTTGGGGTTTGGGTTTGGGGTTTGGGTTGGGGTTTGGGTTGGGGTTTGCGGTTGGGTTTGGGTTGGGGTTTGGGTTTGGGGTTTGGGTTGGGGTTTGGGTTGGGGTTTGCGGTTGGGTTTGGGTTGGGGTTTGGGTTTGGGGTGGGGTTGGGGTTTGAGCTGGGTTTGGGTTGGGTTTGGGTTGGGGTTTGGATTGGGGGTTGGGTTGGGGTTTGGGTTGGGTTTGGGTTGGGGTTTGGGGTTGAATTTGGGTTGGGGTTTGGGTTGGGTTTGTGTTGGGGTTTGGAGTTGGGTTGGGGTTTGAGTTGGGTTTGGGTTTGGGTTTCGTTTGGGGTGGGTGCAGAGCTGAGGGTGCTGTGGGCACAGCCCAGCCTGGGAGCTGCCTGCAAAGACACCCTGAGGAACACAGAGAGTTAAAGGGTGGAAAAACCCAAAGCACTGTCTTTAAGTTCATGTGTCACCTGAGGTGATGGGAAAAAGAAGTGGGAAAAGCAGCAGGTGCGACAGACGGGGCTTTGCACATATTCATTTACTTGTCATAAAAAAGGCAGCAAAGCTTTTCCTTCTCTTTTCCTTTCTCCCTCAGCCTGGCAGGGCAGTGCCAGGCAGTGCCACTGGCCTGGGGGCTGCAGCCCCACATAAACATGGCCAAAAGGAAGAACTAAGGGATAAAAGCATTCTCAGGGAGGGGAAAGGAACCCTCAACAACTCTCCCTCCTCCAGGCTGTTGCCACCCATATTCACCTGTTGTTTCTCCTGGGTAATTTCTCACTTTTGACTTCAAAAGAAGGCAGGAGCTGCAGAACAAAAGGAGCATGTGATGGGTTCTTTTCCTCACTGAAGTTGAGTTTTGTCAGACAAGTTCGAGTGGGGAAGGGTGTTTTCCCCCAACACTATCCTGGGACAGCATCACTGGGATGGGTGGAGAGCAGGGCAGTGGAGACAGTGGGGACAGAGAGTTGGGCTGCACAGCAGGATGGTGGGGACAGACAGCTGGGGTGGACAGCAGGACATGGGGACAGCGGGAACAGAGAGTTGGGCTGCACAGCAGGATGGTGGGACAGACAGCTGGGGTGGACAGCAGGACATGGGGACAGTGGGGACAGAGAGCTGGGGTGGTCAGCAGGATGGTGGGGACAGAGAGCTGGGCTGGACAGCAGGATGGTGGGACAGACAGCTGGGGTGGACAGCAGGACATGGGGACAGTGGGGACAGAGAGCTGGGCTGGACAGCAGGACAGTGGGGACAGAGAGCTGGGTCAGACAGCAGGATGGTGGGGACAGAGAGCTGGGCTGGACAGCAGGACAGTGGGGACAGAATGCTGGGCCAGATAGCAGGACAGCAGGGACAGACAGCTGGTCTCAGAGGTCACTTCTGCCCCAGGATGGACTGTAACCTTCACCCTGGGTGTAAGAACCAGGACCTCCAGGATTTTTGAAGGGGAAACTGTGCTCACAGCAGCATCATACACGTTTTGTGTGATGTGGGACTCATGAGCTCTGCTAATGTGGGGATGAATCCAGGCTGTGTGGAATTGGACAGATTTGTTTTCACTCCAGTTGTTGTGTGGAGGTAAATTAAGTGTGTGCTGTTCTGTAGTTTGTTTCTTCAGATGATTGCACGTTTTAAAATTGTATTTCAAAGCAAAGCACTAGAGGCTTCAGGTTTGATTTCTGTTCCCTGGTGGGGAGTCTTTAAATGAATATTGAGAATATGTACATTTGTTTTTTTCACTGTTATGTGTGATGTTTTTCTCCCTGCCCTCCCCTCCTGCCTTGCCTCTTGTAAAGGACTTTTATATCTTTTATTAGGAATTCTATAACAGAGGTTTCATCATAGTCTTTTGGGGTTTTTTTCTTTTTTTTTTCCCTCCCAGTTACATTTTCTAATGCCCATAGCAATGCAGTAAGTCTGTTCTGGCAGATTATTTAGTTTTATCTTTAGGTTGCCTTGAATTTGGAGGGATTACAATCCAAGTGGGCACTGGGTATCAGAATTGGTCTGTAATGACTGCAATGCTCTGTGTCACTGCTCATTTTAACTCCATGAACTTGTTCCCTGTCTCCACAACTTTGCCTTAGCAAACTTTGCTCTGAATGGCACCACAACTACTTGACGAAACATAGAAGAGTATTTCCAGTAAATCTTTCATGGATCTCTGTCTAACTGAGGATTTACGTGAGTGTCTGTGAAATTCTGCCATCCAGCCTACTGTGGGATCGAACTGGACCTTGTTTCTGTGGCAGTACCTTTGACAACTCTCTCCTCAAATGTGCAGGACTGAATTTGCCTCTCACTGAAGGGCTAAATCCTGAATTCCCTTGCCTTTCCCTTCCAAAATGTGTGTGTGTGTGTGGCTCAGCTTCGCAAACGAAGATTTGGGAAGGGCTCTGCTCTCCCCATGTGCCCTTCCAGCCTGCGCAGTGGATTTCAGGTGAGGCTCAGCGTGCCCAGAACTGGCCCCACCGTTTCAGTCCTGAGGTTCATCTGCCACGGCTGAGCGAGCTTGGACGGTGCCAGTGAAGTCCTCAGGACTAGAACCTACAGCACCTGGTATTTCCCAGGAGGTCTCCCATCCAAGTACTAATCCGGGGCTGACCCTGCTGATCTTCCAAGATCTGACGGGATCGATGTCAGGGAGGCATTGAACTGCCTTGCTTTTAACTGCCTTAAATGAAAGCACCCCACATTTGTTCAAATTATCTTTCCTTTCTTAACTCTATGTGTGTGTGTGTGTGTGTGTGTGTGGCTTGGCTTCGCGAACGAAGATTTGGGAAGGGCTGTACCCACGAAGGAAGAGTTGGGAAGGGCTGTCCCCATGAACAAAGATTTGGGAAGGGCTGTCCCCATGAACGAAGATTTGGGAAGGCCTGTCCCCATGAAGGAAGAGTTGGGAAGGGCTGTCCCCATGAAGAGGAAGAGTTGGGAAGGGCTGTCCCCACGAACGAAGATTTGGGAAGGCCTGTCCCCATGAAGGAAGAGTTGGGAAGGGCTGTCCCCATGAAGGAAGATTTGGGAAGGGCTGTCCCCATGAATGAAGAGTTGGGAAGGGCTGTCCCCACGTGCCCTTCCAGCCTGCGCAGTGGATTTCAGGTGAGGCTCAGCGTGCACAGAACTGGCCCCACCGTTTCAGTCCTGAGGTTCATCTGCCACGGCCGAGCGAGCTTGGACGGTGCCAGTGAAGTCCTCAGGACTAGAACCTACAGCCCCCGGCATTTCCCAGGAGGTCTCCCATCCAAGTACTAATCCGGGGCTGACCCTGCTGAGCTTCCAAGATCTGACGGGCTCGGATGTCAGGGAGGCATTTAACTGCCTTGCTTTTAACTGCCTTAAATGAAAGCACCCCACATTTGTTCAAATTATCTTTCCTTTCTTAACTCTATGTGTGTGAGTGTCTGTGTGTGTGTGTGTGTGTGTGTGTGTGTGTGTGTGTGTGTGTGTGGCTCGGCTTCGCGAACGAAGATTTGGGAAGGGCTGTCCCCACGAAGGAAGAGTTGGGAAGGGCTGTCCCCACGAACAAAGATTTGGGAAGGGCTGTCCCCACGAACAAAGATTTGGGAAGGGCTGTCTCCACGAACGAAGATTTGGGAAGGGCTGTCTCCATGAACGAAGATTTGGGAAGGGCTGTCCCCATGAAGGAAGATTTGGGAAGGGCTGTCCCCACGAACAAAGATTTGGGCAGGGCTGTCCCCATGAATGAAGGGAAGGGCTGTCCCCACGTGCCCTTCCAGCTTGCGCAGTGGATTTTAGGAGAGGCTCAGCGTGCACAGAACTGGCCCCACCGTTTCAGTCCTGAGGTTCATCTGCCATGGCCGAGTGAGCTTGGACAGTGCCAGTGAAGTCCTCAGGACTAGAACCTACAGCCCCCGGCATTTCCCAGGAGGTCTCCCATCCAAGTACTAATCCAGGGCTGACCCTGCTGAGCTTCCGAGATCTGATGGGATGGGATGTCAGGGAGGCATTTAACTGCCTTGCTTTTAACTGCCTTACATGAAAGCACCCCACATTTGTTCAAATTATCTTTCCTTTCTTAACTCTATGTGTGTGTGTGTGTGTGTGTGTGTGTGTGTGTGTGTGTGTGTGTGGCTCGGCTTCGCGAACGAAGATTTGGGAAGGGCTGTCCCCATGAAGGAAGAGTTGGGAAGGGCTGTCCCCATGAAGAGGAAGAGTTGGGAAGGGCTGTCCCCACGAACAAAGATTTGGGAAGGGCTGTCCCCATGAAGGAAGAGTTGGGCAGGGCTGTCCCCACGAACGAAGATTTGTGAAGGGCTATCCCCATGAAGGAAGAGTTGGGAAGGGCTGTCCCCATGAAGGAAGAGTTGGGAAGGGCTGTCCCCACAAACAAAGATTTGGGAAGGGCTGTCCCCATGAAGGAAGAGTTGGGAAGGGCTGTCCCCACAAATGAAGATTTGGGAAGGGCTGTCCCCACGAACGAAGGTTTGGGAAGGGCTGTCCCCACGAACGAAGATTTGGGAAGGGCTGTCCCCATGAAGGAAGAGTTGGGAAGGGCTGTCCCCACGAACGAAGATTTGGGAAGGGCTGTCCCCATGAAGGAAGATTTGGGAAGGGCTGTCCCCACGTGCCCTTCCAGCCTGCGCAGTGGATTTTAGGTGAGGCTCAGCGTGCCCAGAACTGGCCCCACCGTTTCAGTCCTGAGGTTCATCTGCCACGGCCGAGCGAGCTTGGACAGTGCCAGGGAAGTCCTCAGGACTAGAACCTACAGCCCCCGGCATTTCCCAGGAGGTCTCCCATCCAAGTACTAATCCAGGGCTGACCCTGCTGAGCTTCCGAGATCTGATGGGATGGGATGTCAGGGAGGCATTTAACTGCCTTGCTTTTAACTGCCTTACATGAAAGCACCCCACATTTGTTCAAATTATCTTTCCTTTCTTAACTCTATGTGTGTGTGTGTGTGTGTGTGTGTGTGTGTGTGTGTGTGTGTGTGTGTGGCTCGGCTTCGCGAACGAAGATTTGGGAAGGGCTGTCCCCATGAATGAAGAGTTGGGAAAGGCTGTCCCCACGAATGAAGATTTGGGAAGGGCTGTCCCCACGAACGAAGGTTTGGGCAGGGCTGTCCCCACGTGGGTGCCCCTTCCAGCCTGCACAGTGGATTTTAGGTGAGGCTCAGCGTGCGCAGAACTGGCCCCACCGTTTCAGTCCTGAGGTTCATCTGCCACGGCCGAGCGAGCTTGGACAGTGCCAGTGAAGTCCTCAGGACTAGAACCTACAGCCCCCGGCATTTCCCAGGAGGTCTCCCATCCAAGTACTAATCCGGGGCTGACCCTGCTGAGCTTCCGAGATCTGATGGGATGGGATGTCAGGGAGGCATTTAACTGCCTTGCTTTTAACTGCCTTACATGAAAGCACTCCACATTTGTTCAAATTATCTTTCCTTTCTTAACTCTATGTGTGTGTGTGTGTGTGTGTGTGTGTGTGTGTGTGTGTGTGTGTGTGTGGCTCGGCTTCGCGAACGAAGATTTGGGAAGGGCTGTCCCCATGAAGGAAGAGTTGGGAAAGGCTGTCCCCACGAATGAAGATTTGGGAAGGGCTGTCCCCACGAACGAAGGTTTGGGAAGGGCTGTCCCCACATGGGTGTGCCCTTCCAGCCTGCGCAGTGGATTTTAGGTGAGGCTCAGCGTGCACAGAACTGGCCCCACCGTTTCAGTCCTGAGGTTCATCTGCCACGGCTGAGTGAGCTTGGACAGTGCCAGTGAAGTCCTCAGGACTAGAACCTACAGCCCCCGGCATTTCCCAGGAGGTCTCCCATCCAAGTACTAATCCGGGGCTGACCCTGCTGAGCTTCCGAGATCTGATGGGCTCGGATGTCAGGGAGGCATTTAACTGCCTTGCTTTTAACTGCCTTAAATGAAAGCACCCCACATTTGTTCAAATTATCTTTCCTTTCTTAACTCTATGTGAGTGTGTGTGTGTGTGTGTGTGTGTGTGTGTGTGTGTGTGTGTGTGTGTGTCTCGGCTTCGCGAACGAAGATTTGGGAAGGGCTGTCCCCATGAAGGAAGAGTTGGGAAGGGCTGTCCCCACGAACAAAGATTTGGGAAGGGCTGTCCCCATGAATGAAGATTTGGGAAGGGCTGTCCCCACGAACGAAGATTTGGGCAGGGCTCTCCCCATGTGCCCTTCCAGCCTGCGCAGTGGATTTTAGGTGGGGCTCAGCGTGCACAGAACTGGCCCCACCGTTTCAGTCCTGAGGTTCATCTGCCACGGCCGAGTGAGCTTGGACAGTGCCAGTGAAGTCCTCAGGACTAGAACCTACAGCACCTGGTATTTCCCAGGAGGTCTTCCATCCAAGTACTAATCCGGGGCTGACCCTGCTGATCTTCCAAGATCTGACAGGATCGGATGTCAGGGAGGCATTAACTGCCTTGCTTTTAACTGCCTTAAATGAAAGCACCCCACATTTGTTCAAATTATCTTTCCTTTCTTAACTCTATGTGAGTGTGTGTGTGTGTGTGTGTGTGTGTGTGTGTGTGTGTGTGTGTGTGGCTCGGCTTCGCGAACGAAGATTTGGGAAGGGCTATCCCCATGAAGGAAGAGTTGGGAAGGGCTGTCCCCATGAAGGAAGAGTTGGGAAGGGCTGTCTCCATGAACGAAGATTTGGGAAGGGCTGTCCCCATGAAGGAAGAGTTGGGCAGGGCTGTCCCCACGAGCGAAGATTTGTGAAGGGCTATCCCCATGAAGGAAGAGTTGGGAAGGGCTGTCCCCATGAAGGAAGAGTTGGGAAGGGCTGTCCCCACAAACAAAGATTTGGGAAGGGCTGTCCCCATGAAGGAAGAGTTGGGAAGGGCTGTCCCCACGAACGAAGATTTGGGCAGGGCTGTCCCCACATGGCTGTGCCCTTCCAGCCCGCGCCGTGGATTTTAGGTGAGGCTCAGCGTGCGCAGAACTGGCCCCACCGTTTCAGTCCTGAGGTTCATCTGCCACGGCCGAGTGAGCTTGGACGGTGCCAGTGAAGTCCTCAGGACTAGAACCTACAGCCCCCGGCATTTCCCAGGAGGTCTCCCATCCAAGTACTAATCCGGGGCTGACCCTGCTGAGCTTCCGAGATCTGACGGGATGGGATGTCAGGGAGGCATTTAACGGCCTCCTTCCAAAACCTCTTGCATACAAACGCCCGCTGCACTTTGGTGTGTGAACTCAGCACTTTGCTGAACCTGGGAATCCAAGTGAAAAATAAGGAGACAGCTCTGCAATGCTACATTTGTTGGTGATTCAAGCTTTAGATTTGCTTTTTAAATGCATCCCATCAGTGAAAATTGCATCCCATCAGTGAGATTTCACACTTAACTCATCCAGACAGCAAAAGACCCTTCCAAATATGTATTTGGGGGGGGACACAAAAGACCAAATGTGATGCTTAAGTGTAAAATTGTAGGATTTGCTTTTATCTAGAATATTAGATTAGAATTTAGGCTCTACAAAGGAAAATTGGTTTGCTGTTATCTTGTCTTTTTGGCACGTGGCTGTCTTCAGGAAGCTCAGAAGGATTCTTTGGATGGCAAATATGGAATTAGCACCTCTGTAATATCTGATGGGTATAAACCCAGTGCCTTAACACAGCCTGAGGGAGGGTGTTGTGTGGGGATATTTATGTCTTGGAGGAAGGGACAGAGGATGGTTTAACTGGGAGATGAACAGGAGCTCTAAAAGGAAATTAATAGGAACTCAATTGCAAAATAAAAAGGTGAATTTCTGGATCTGCAAGTGTTGCAAAGATGATACTTTTGGATTTTTTCTTCCTGTAGGTAGCTGAAGACCTGTTGAAGACAATAATAAACTCTTTCACTGCTGACTGCCAGAGTTCCTGAATTTGTCACAGGTGTGAAAAAATTATTAGAGAAGTTACTGGAAGAATTAGGGCAAAATCAGCTATTTTGGTTGACTCGTTAAAGCTGGACAGGCCGTGTGGCAAAGGCACCAGTTTGGGGTTGTGGAGCTCTTGTTGTTTCTGCAGCTCGGGAAGAGACTCTCAGGCTCACAGTTTACCCAGCAATCAAACGAGCCTCATTTCCCAAACTACTCCAAGTGTATTATCCATTGTATTGTATCCCCATCCCATAGATCTGTGCAAACAGTAAACAAGAGAAGTCATTCTTCTGGGTGGAGAAAGAAACGCTGCTGATAACTTTAAAAGACAAAACAGGAAATGTAATTTTGAACTGTTTACCCAGAATGAAGTAATGGTTTCTGATGCACAGCCTGAGGTTGGTTGCCACAGGGCAAACAGAGAGCTGGGCCCAGACCAGCTTCAGGAAGCAGAGTTCAGGTTCTCTGTGAATCCCAGTTTTCCTGGGCATATTCCAGAGCAAGCCAGGCTTACCAGGGCTGCTAAGTCAAGAACTGGGGCTTTGCATTGATCAGACTTTCAGGTTCCCAAAATGCTGACACTTATCAGTCCAGAGGAACCCAAACACATTTCTACTGAATATATTTTCCTTTGCAATCTGACCAAAGGCTCCCTTCTCGTATTTGCCCTGAGGGGAACACAATCCACAAATCTGGAAGCTCTGCCAACTTTGGTAGACACAAGTTTCCCAAGACTGCTGGTGCTGTAGAGTTAAACCAAAAGTCCTTTCAGGTGATTTATGTGTCTGCTCTGCCTGAGATGGTGTGAAATCCCTGCAGCCTAAGACAGTCTATGGGGAACTGGCTCCTGTTGTTGGAAAAGAGTACATTCCAGGAGGCATTTTGATTCATTGCCTTTTTTCCAGTGTTTTCCTGGAAATTTTTCAGCAGTTCTAATTGTGCCTTGTGTGCTTTGGTGGCAAACACCTCAGGGCCAATGTTGGCACACTGAATGAGTGCATGTGGCACTCAGCCCTGGTTTGGGCAATGCCCAGAGTGGTGAGGGCCTGGCTAAGGCACATCTTGCACCAGATCCCAGGTACACCCCATGTGTAGCTGAGAGGGTTTGGGACTTTGCTTAGGATCTCCCACAGCTGCAGAAATAAGAGGGGAAGGGGAATTGCTGCCCACCCCACCAGAGCAGCAGCTGCATTTGGTGCCAGGATGAGCTCAGCTGGTCCCTGTGGAGCTGTTTGCTTGTTCAGAGTTGCTTAGTTTTGGGTCTGAGTCCCCTGTGCCAGGCTCTGTAAGCAGGAAAAGGTGGCTCACTAACCAAGTGTGGAACAACCAAGACTGCAAAGACAAGGATACAGCTTTGCCTTAATGGCAGGGGCTTTGGTGCCAAAGGTTTTTATAGTGATTTGTGTGTTGCCCAGTTTTTTCAGATAGCAAAGAAGCACCTCAGGGTAGGATTTCATCACTGTCTGGAACTCCCTGAAGGGAAGTTCTGGCCAGGTGGGGGTTGGTCTCTTCTCCCAGGCACTCAGCAATAGGACAAGGGGGCACGATGGGCTCAAGCTCTGCCAGGGGAAATTGAAGTTGGAGAGCAGAAAAAACTTCTTTGCAGAGAGAGGGCTCAGGGATTGGAATGGGCTGCCCAGAGAGGGGGTGGATTCCCCATCCCTGGAGGTTTTTCAGCTGAGCTTGGTCGTGGCACTGAGTGCCATGATCTGGTAAAGGGACTGGAGTTGGACCAAGGGTTGGACTTGATGATCTTGGAGGTCTTTTCCAACCCAACCCATTCTATGATTCTGTGACTTGGTAGGTGCTCAAACCAAAGGCTTTTGGGTGAACTTCACCCACAGGTGGAAGGTGATAGTAAGGGAGAAAGTCTGCAGGTTCACAGGATACAGCTGGAGTTTGGAGGGAGGAGGGCTGGGAGGTTTGATCTGGTTCTTCTCTTACTCCAACCCTCCTAAACAAGTTCAGGGTACAATTGAATAAATTTAGTATCTCACTGGACCACAAAGAGATACCCACTGAAGACAGACCCCTGTCCATCTTGTGGAGAATGTTTTTATTCCCAGGAGTCTGGTAAATCATGGGGTTTGCTGGTACACTGTATGTGTTGAGCTGATTTTTTAGTATGCCTGTAACTTGCAGATTTAAATGTTCTTTGGTTGTCTGGGGTTGGTTTGGTGTTTCTGTCACATTTGCAAGAGCAGTTTATAAATGGGAAACCGAGTCATAGAAACATGAAGTTCCAGACTGTGTGGGGCTGGTAAAGGAGGAGAGGGGGATGAGCCTTCAGCTGTGGTTCCCCAAGTTCATCCTTTCCCCAGCCTGGCAGGCCCCTCTGCAGTGCTGATACTGGAGAGCCCCAGGTGAGCCAGGAGTTGGGAGGGAGAGGAGGGATGCAGAGGAACAAGTCCAGCCCCAGAGTTGGCCACTTCAAACCAGGAATAACTCCTGTTTTCGAGGAATTCATTCTAACACTACCAGTGCTTAGGCTGCTCTTCACACAAACAAAAGACTTATCCCTTCTGGGTTGCAGTGCAGCATTTCTGCCTGCCCTAAATTCACTTAATTTTAACTTCATCGCTCTGTATTTAACGTTTCTGTGAAACTACCACGTTGCTGTCTCAGCACTAGTAGGGAGGGGTTGAAAGGAGCTAATCATGCTGTGGAGCTCAATGCCTTATGGTTTATTATGGAGAATAAAGACAAGCACTCCCCTATTTTATCTCTAATGTGCAGTTTATTTAATTCCTAATCCTCTGAAGGGATGGTGTTCTTCCAAACCGTTTGGCTTCCACCTTGCTTTCAAACTGCACATGAAACTTAAAAGCTGGAATGCTCAGTGCTCAGAGAATTTTAATAAATGCAGGCATAAGTCAGTCTTCATTAGCTTCTCTTTAAACATTCAGGGAGAGAAGTTTTCCTTTGGCTGGAGTGCTCAGTTGGATTGATAACAGGTTCGTTTGCTCTTGTGTGAAATGGCCACGGTGCTGTGCAAACAAACCCACGGACTGAGAGCTGAGCTCTTCCCCCTGCAAAGATACCCATGGACTGAGAGCTGAGCTCTCCCCTCTGCAAACAAACCCACGGACTGAGAGCTGAGCTCTCCCCTCTGCAAAGATACCCACGGACTGAGAGCTGAGCTCTTCCCTCTGCAAAGATACCCACGGACTGAGAGCTGAGCTCTCCCCTCTGCAAATGAACCCACGGACTGAGAGCTGAGCTCTTCCCCCTGCAAATGAACCCACGGACTGAGAGCTGAGCTCTTCCCTCTGCAAACAAACCCACGGACTGAGAGCTGAGCTCTTCCCTCTGCAAACAAACCCACGGACTGAGAGCTGAGCTCTCCCCTCTGCAAAGATACCCACGGACTGAGAGCTGAGCTCTTCCCTCTGCAAACGAACCCACGGACTGAGAGCTGAGCTCTTCCCTCTGCAAAGATACCCACGGACTGAGAGCTGAGCTCTTCCCTCTGCAAAGATACCCACGGACTGAGAGCTGAGCTCTTCCCCCTGCAAAGATACCCACGGATTGAGAGCTGAGCTCTTCCCTCTGCAAAGATACCCACGGACAGAGAGCTGAGCTCTCCCCTCTGCAAACAAACCCACGGACTGAGAGCTGAGCTCTCCCCTCTGCAAAGATACCCACGGACTGAGAGCTGAGCTCTCCCCTCTGCAAACAAACCCACGGACTGAGAGCTGAGCTCTTCCCCCTGCAAATGAACCCACGGACTGAGAGCTGAGCTCTTCCCTCTGAGTGTTGGGACTGGCTGAAATATCTTCCCCTCCTTGACTACCAGCTCTTTTCTTAGCTGTCTCCTCCCTGTTATTTCCATTTCTCCTGCTCTCTCCCTGTTTTTTCCATAGCTCTCTGCTCAATCTGCTGCTGAGTGTTCACTGAGTTCTCTGTGGGGTGAGTTAAGGAGCTGCTGTGAGCAGATAGATCATTACAGTGATGGGTTTCTTTCTTTTCACTGTATTACACTGCAAAGGTATTTAGCAAACATTTTAACAAGCTTCATCTGCAGAATTTTGGCATTGCTGTGTTTGGGGGTTTTTCCACTTGTGGAAAATTTTATGCCTGTTCACTGTCTGGGATGAAAGTTCCAAAAATTCCATGGTGATGTCTGTGCTCAGTTTTTGAACTTCACAATCACCAAAGCCCTTTCTTTTAGAGTATTGTTTTCATTGCCCCTCTCCTTTGGGTACATTTAATTTTAGCCTCTTGCAATTTCCCTGTTTCATCAATAGCCCTCACATTCATCTTGCTCCACTCAGCTAATTAGATTAACACACCACATTTATTGTACAGTATTGATTTGTTAATACCCATCTTCCACTCCTAACTGTAATCTCATATTTCCTCTGCCCTCAGGGCAGCCCTGCTCAATGTCCCTCCTGCCCCACCTTTGCACTTGGACTTCATATAAAATCACAGCAGTAATTAAAAGCCCTGAAGCTCCTGATGCTCTGCCCTGCAGGCAAAGGCGTTGTGTGATGCTCCCACATCTCAGCAGCTGCTCCGTGCTGACACAACTGACCTCCCAAAATCTGAGGCTTGTGTTTCTGCAGCTGGTGACTCACCTGGGTGCTTGGCTTTGTTCTGTTGGGGGAGGTTAAATACCTCAAATATCTGCTCGCCTGTGCTCACTCTTCAGTGTTCAAACTTCTGTCAAGAGCTCAACGTGCCAGTTCCCTGGTGACCCGTGGAAATCTCTGCCTAAGTGTCTGAAGCACATAAATCTTCAGCTTTCATAGAGTCAAGACATGTTTTCAGTGAGAAAAGTCTGACTCACTGAAATTAGCAGCTGTTCAGGAACTGTGGCAAACACAATCTCTGTGATCCTCTCTGTAAAGGAAGTGCTTTGCTGTGTGACAGTTCAGGCACTGTGGACACTGCAGAGTTTGAAGCTTCATCTGCATCTTTTATTTTGATTCCTGAAAAACCCTGTTCATGATGTAGACTGCATTCTCTAAAAGGCTGCTCTGGACTGGCCAGTGGTTTTCCTCAGCTGCTCCTCAAAAGAGCTGACACTTCTCCAACCTGCCTTTGCTTGTCTGTGGGTGGCTCTGGCCATGTGTGGGGCTCCACCAGCCACCCTGCCCCAGCCCAAGGCTGATCCTTTGCAAGGAGGTACCTGCCTGTGGGATCCTGGCAGTTCTCCCCCCTCCCCCAAACAGGACTGCAACAATCACTTCTTTTGGCAGAGGGGAACTGGGAAGCAAAATGGTCTGCCTGTCCCTTGGTTAGATGTGGTGCTGATAACACTGAGGTTGTGGGTTTGATCCCTGTCCAGGCCATCCATGGAAGAGCTGGACTGATGATCTTGGTGGGTCCCTTCCAACTCAGAGTGTTCTGTGCTTGTGTGGAACCTGCTGTGCAGTCCAGAGCAGAGGCTGATGTGCTCACACAGGGGGATGTGCTCACACAGGGGGAACAGTCCCCAGGTGTAGGCAGCTTCATTTTCTGTCTCACTTTACAGTTGTCACAGTTTTAAAGAATATTTTCATCATTCTGTGGCAGTTGTAAGACACTTCCATGGTTTGACAGCTTCTATGCCAGATAACTACTCATCACATGGATGAATTTCTCTTTCGATATCAACATTTCACTTTTCTGAGATCCAAAGCAAGGAGAGGACAACCATCAGAAACTAACAGGCTGTAAACATGAGGGGTGGGAATGCTGTCACAGGGACACCAAAGGAAGCTGTGATTGTGAGGGAGTGTTTTTTTGTGCTATTTGACATTACATTGACTGAGAATTTGGTTCTGTGCTTCAGAGCCTGGGTGGAAATAGCTCGACTGCTGAGAGGGGAGTGGGAAACACAGCAGAAAAATTGCTGGTTGTACCTGCTCAACCTTAGCCATTCCTTAAGAAAATAAACCTCTTTCACTTCCTTCCCTTGTGACAATTTATCTCTGATTGAAGTTTTACTTCTATTTATTAATAAAGAAATAAATTTACCCCTCAGAGAAAAAGATTGCTTATTAGTGCTCTAACTTGCTAATTCCTTTACCTTCTTTGAAGGTGACAGCAGGCAGGTTTTGGGAGGCCCAGCCCTGGGCTGTGCATGGCTCAGGGGCTGCTCGGGCTGGGATCCTGGCTCCAAACAGCAGCAAGGCCCCTGAAATGGAACTGTAAGTTAATTTAGGGCAAGACTTCCAAGGAGCAGCTCAGGTCACTTGTCTTGTTCAGCCTGGAGAAGAGAAGGCTGAGGGGGATGTCCTGGCAGCTGCACCTTCTCCTCTCTCTGGTGCTCAGGACAGGACAGGAGGGAATGGAGTGAAGCTGTCGGTGAAGCTCACACTGGACATCAGGAAAAGGCTCTCAGAAAGCGGCTGTTCCCTGGGAGAGGCTCCCCAGGGAAGTGCTCATGGCACCAAACCTGCCAGAGTTCCAGGAGCATCTGGAGGACACTCTGTGCCACATGGTTAGTTTTTGGGAAGTTCTGCAAGGAGCAGGGAGTTGGACTGGGTGATCTTCAGGGGTGTGCAGGTTTAAAGGTAAACACTGGCAGGAGAAATGAACCCAGCACAAGAGAGATTCTAAATCAGAGTTACAATTTAATAACAATATCACAAGCAATGCAATGGCACAAAGAGAAATTGGGTTTAACCCCCAAGCCCAGCAGTGTAACCCACCCCCTGGGGCACAAACACAGGGGGGTTTGGTGGCCCCTGTGCTGAGCCCCACGTGGTTCCCCCGAGTCCAAAGGCAAAGGAAGGGACAAACCTGTTGGTGCAGATGATGGCACAGTCTGGTGGAGAGTGGGGGGCTCCTCCTGGCCAGGGGCTGCTCCTCCTCTGCATCCAATCAGTGGTTCCCCAAGTCCCAACTCCCAAGATTGTGTCCCCTGAGGTTTGGGTGGGAGCCCCCAGTGCCTCCCCCAGGGCAGGGAGTTCCACCCTGGGGGATCTGACTCTGGCAGTCAGGGGGGATTTTGGAATGGTTGCTGGCCCC
The DNA here is from genome assembly GCF_047495875.1 of Pithys albifrons albifrons. Lineage (NCBI taxonomy): Eukaryota > Metazoa > Chordata > Aves > Passeriformes > Thamnophilidae > Pithys > Pithys albifrons. The sequence goes on along the minus strand of NC_092478.1, from coordinate 9,839,752 downwards.
TGAGCAGAGCTGAGCCCTCAGGTGGGTGTGGAGGTGCCAAGGAGTCCCTGCAGGGCAGTTCTCCCAGCTCCTCTGCCAGGCTTCTTTCCCAGCCAGCTCCCAGCCTGAGGGCTCAGCTGTGCCCTGGGCAGCTGCTGCCAAAGGGCCATTGGGAACAGTTGCTGGGCAATGGCCCAGAGGGTTTAGAATGCCCAGCTTTGGGCACACCCACACAGGGACAAACTGCTCCCACCTGCTCAACTGGGACAGAGGGTCCCTTCCAACTGGAGATATTCTGTGCTTCAGTAACACACCACTCTTCTGTTCTGTGGAGTTATACAAGCCAAACCCATCAGCAACCTGCAGCCAGGGGATGAGCTTTGGGTGCAAATGTCAGTCAGGTCACTCTGAATTGTGTAAAACACCCTTGGAATGGCCTGGCAACATCCACAGCACAAGACAGAAGTCTCTGCTAAACAGGTTGCTGTGCAGTGGATAAATTTGTTTGAAAAAACAGAGCTTGCAAGTTAGGTTTTATTTCTCATAAAAGCTTCTGTAGGGTTGAATTCATGCTTGGCAAGTACCTGAGGGGCATGGATGTCCTCTGGTGGGATTTAGCATTGTCCAAGGCAGCATGACAGAGCAGCTGAACAGCAGAGAGGGCTTTGCAGTGTTGGGTCAGGGGATGGGTGTTAAAAGCCAGATCATTATAAAATGGGAAAAGTTTTATAGGAATGGAAACAAAAATAGTGGCTGACAGGTGGCTGGTACTAACCAGGAAAATAGGAATTAATGATGATTTGGATGCAGAGCTGTCACCTTATTGAAGATATCCAGTAATTTAAGAAGCTCCAGACACATAAGAAATTCCTAAGGGCTCAGCCCTGCAATGCACTCTGCAAATGGACTTAATTGAGTTGTAACGAGGCTGGTTATGGACAACTATTCCACTTACACACAGCTCCTTGCAGACCAGATTCAAGCTCATGAGTGCAACGTGTGTTGGAGCAGGACTGAAAAAATGTCAGGTGTCAGAGGGCCATCAGAACCCCTCAGGTCTGCCCTGAACATCATGTTCCCTTGCAATGCTCCTTCCTGCAAAAGGGTGACTGAGCCCAGGCTGCATATGGTGATGCCAAAGGGGGTTTTGTTCTGATTTTCACATTTTGTAGATTTTAGGAGCACAGTAGTTGTAGGTTTTTAGAGGGTTAATATTTCTATCAGTTTAATGCCTTTCTATCACTACCCCTGTCCCAGAACAGGGAGCTCAAATTCCTTTAGTTAATTAATCTTGTTCAGACTCCTTTCCAAGGTAGAGCTGAAGGATATCAGAAGGGCCACAGAATGAAACATAAACACAGGTCAGAGTGACCCAAAAGCCAGAACTGGATGAACTCCAAGAGACCTTTGTGTGCCTGAGGAAGAAGAGCTGATGAAGACAGAGGGTCTTGACGACCCCAGACCCAATTCCAGGGGGTTGGACCAGGAGTAGGACTGGGGCTGGACTGAGAAATGTGTAAAGCAATGATTGGAGGGATCTTATTATAAAAGCCATGGAAACAAGAACTGGGACACATGGATGTCATCCTGTATTCCTGGGGGCTGTAGGCCCTGTGTTATTAAAGGACCTTTACTTTTTATCTTACCCTGCACTAACGTGCTCAGAGTCCTGTGTTTGGGGGGAGGGTCATTCATGGCATCATGGGGAATGCTCCCAAACAATTCTGGATGTTGATCATGTTGTGATGTGGCACAGAAATGCTCCTGTGGAGAGATTATATGTCAATCTGTAACTAAAAATGGCCTGAACAGGAGTTTCCTTAGGGAAAGGTTTGAGGTGAGCTCCTGGGCCTCAAGAAGCTTCAAGGAGCCGACAGAAAAGTGAAAGTGGTGGCACACTCTGTGCTCCCACTGTAATTGATTTTATTAGCAAAAAGTAATATGTTCTTACATCCTCAAATATTAATAGCTGACCTTCTGAGTATAGGAGAGAAAAACCTCATCAAGATTGAATTTTTTGCCTTTTTTTTTTTTAATTCCTTGCAGTGTTTACCCACTGAGAGCTGAAAAGAACAGCAAATACCTTCAAACATTTATTTAGAAATAAAATGGGCTATCAGGCTGACTAATGCCGCTCAGTGTTGGGATCCCATTATGTGACATATCAGAGGAGACTGACAAGCACAATTCTCTGACTGGGATCTTGGTGGGAAAATGAGATGCCACAGTGATGACCATTTTAAACCTAAGATGCTCCTGGAGTTGAGAGAAACGTGTTTGAGTGAAATGCATGACTTCATTTCATCATGTTTGAAGTGGAAGGCAGGCAAAGTTTGAGGGTTTTGCATTAAGAGCAAGATAAAGTTCTTTAAACTGCATCCCACACATCAAATCCTTCTCTCCACACTGTAGGCACAGGACTTGTCCAATTCTATTTAACTTGCCCCCAGGCTCACATGTAAATCTCTGCTGCAATAAAATACTGTAATTACTGTCCAACTGGTTTTAAAGAGGTAAAAATGACCTATAATATAAACAGAGATAACAAAATATTGTATTGGTGTTTTCTGAAAGTCTCAATTATTTCTGTTTGGGTATCAATTAGAGTTTGGGTTTAAGCAGAATTCAGAGCAGTGCCATTGCACTCACTTACTCTGAATTAGATGGCAGTGTGTTTCACTTAATATAAATTGTGTGTGATTACTTACAATCAGTTTAAATCAATAAGTTTGTGATGGATTTTTACCCTGTGCTGTGGTTTCTCAGTAATAAATCCCTTGTTTAGTCCAGAAGGCATCGCTTCTTTTGGCAGCTTTCCATGCATTTCAGTAATGAGTATTGGATAGGCACAGTTTCAGCAAATCAGCATTTAAGAAGAGAAAAAAAAAGGTCCCTATAGAGGATAAATGCATTAAAAAAATCAATTTCACTCAACTAGTCCCAATTCAAATTAATAGAATCCTTGGCTTTGAGCATCCAGGAGTCTGTGCCTCCCAGCAGAGATCTGGGGATATCCTGGTTTAATAATGCAAAGGCAGGGCCTGGCAAAGTGGGCTGAGATTCAGGGGTTACAAAACCCACAGAGGATGGGTGAGGGTATTGTGTTCATGTTGGATTGATTGAACTGAGTCCCAAGTCGGCCTGACCTGTTCCCAAGGTTGTGCCACCCTCCTGCTGAAACTGTTCTCTTTGCCCTAGAGGAGAAGACTCCCCTGGACCAGAGGAGGATGCTCTGAAGAATTTGCATGTTGATCACAGTGGATAATAAATGATATCCCAGCTGCAAAACTGTTTGGATTTTAACAGGAGCAAGGAAAAGAGCCCCAGGAGGTGGCAGGGCAGCAGGCACGTGGGGATGGTGACATCCTGGGGTTTGTCAGTCACCTTGAAGTGTGGCTGGCTGGGGAGGTGGGTGTGGAAGGTGTTGGTGAGTTCCTTGAAGATGGAGGAAAATGTCAGAGAGCAGACCCTGAGAGGGACCTCCCCATGGCTGGCAGTGCCTGCAGGGAGGGGGCAGAGCACGGACCAGGCTCTGCTGGGGGGGCCCAGCCCTGGCACAGGAGGAACGGGCAGGAACTGATGCCCAGGGAGTTCCACGTGGACAGGAGGAAGAACTTCCCTGTGCAGTGACCCAGCTCTGAACAGGCTGCCCAGGGAGGGGTGGAGTCTCCTCCCTGGGGATATTCCAGAACCCTCTGGGCACAATCCTGTGCCATGTGCTCTGGGATGGCCCTGCCTGGGCAGGGAGGTGGCACCAGATGCCCCACTGTGGTCCCTCCCAGCCTGACCCATCTGGGATTCTGTGGGCTTTGGGGATGATGGAGCCCAGTGCCAGCCAGCCTGGCTGTGGCACTACATGGGAACTGGGGCAGCCCCCACCCCACTCTCTGCTGAACTCCTGGCAGAAAACCTCTGGGTCTAAAGTACCTACTTAACCACATGGGGATAGTGACAGTAATTAATTGAGCCAGAGTGGAGAAATTGGTCCCATGTTCCTGAATGGAACCTGCTTCTGGGCCAGTGTTATGGGTTCACCCAGGTGGGCCTAAATTTGGGTTCTGAAGTCTGGACTAGGCTGAAGCTGTCAGCTGACTTGGGCTGGGCTGAGCTGACAGCTGACCTCTGCTAGCCAGTAATTTTGTATTCCATCCCACACTATGACATCATCTCCAGGGCAGTAGGAACCAGTGTGGGAGTGGGTAAGGCAGTCACTTCTCAGCCTCCTCTTGGGAGGACACACGATGCTGTCCCAGGGGGGATGGAGAGGACCAGGCCCACCACTGGCTCACAGGGTACCTCAGGAAAGTAAACTGTGCCATTCTGGGTCTCTCCTTTCTGCTTGAGTTTATCTCCCTGGGGAATAAGTCTTGTTTTAAGTAATGTGTAATTAAGACAGTAGAATTTGTGTGTTCGTTAAGAAGTGGGGAATTTGTTGTTGCAGACTGGTGTGAGTGAATATTTGTACTCTCTTCTAATTGTCTCTTTCTTTCTGTAAAAATATCTGTAGTTTTAGTATAAACGTGGTTTGAAGTGTTTTTTTCTTTCCCCTCTCTTTTCCTCCCTCTCCCTGGTGTTAGGAGGGAGGCTTTTCTCTCTGTGCTTGGGGGGTTTGGCAGTTGCTTATCTCAAACCAAGACAGCCAGGAAGCTGTTCCACCTCTCAGGTGAGAGCTGCTCTCCAGGTCACACAGAACCATAGAATGGGTTGGGTTGGAAAAGACCTCCGAGATCATCAAGTCCAACCCTTGGTCCAACTCCAGTCCCTTTACCAGATCATGGCACTCAGTGCCACGGCCAAGCTCAGCTGAAAAACCTCCAGGGATGGGGAATCCACCCCCTCTCTGGGCAGCCCATTCCAATCCCTGAGCACTCTCTCTGCAAAGAATTTTTTTCTGCTCTCCAACTTCAATTTCCCCTGGCAGAGGTTGAGCCCATCGTGCCCCCTTGTCCTATTGCTGAGTGCCTGGGAGAAGAGACCAACCCCCACCTGGCCAGAACTTCCCTTCAGGCAGTTCCAGACAGTGCTGAGGTCACCTCTGAGCCTCCTCTTCTCCAGGCTGAACACCCCCAGCTCCCTCAGCCTCTCCCCACAGCACTTGTGCTCCAGTCCCTTCTCCAGCCTCGTTGCTCTTCTCTGGTCCCACTCCAGCCCCTCAATCTCTTTCCTCAACTGAGGGGCCCAGAACTGAACACCAGCCCAGGCTGCTCCAAGCCCTGTCTAACCGGACCTTGGACACTTCCAAGGATGGTGCAGCCACAGCTTCTCTGCCCAGCTTGAGCCCATCGTGCCCCCTTGTCCTATTGCTGAGTGCCTGGGAGAAGAGACCAACCCCCACCTGGCCAGAACTTCCCTTCAGGCAGTTCCAGACAGTGCTGAGGTCACCTCTGAGCCTCCTCCTCAGGTGTACCCACCATCAGCCTTCCTGCCCTTCCACACTTCAGCTCTCAGTTATTAAAGGCACACACTGAGTGCAGTGTTGCTTCCCAAGGCTGAGCAGACTTCACAAAGCAATTCTCAGAAAAATAAAGCATGGAAATGAATTAGTGGAATCCTGAACTTCAAAGAGCACCAAAAAAATCAGGCAATGCCAAGCATTGCATGGGGAGGCAGCGAGGGGCAGCGTAGAGAAGAGCCATGCAGTGCAAAACAAGCATTTGTTGTGGTGCAAACATGAGAATTTAGGGAGGACTTGTGTAAAAAACCCACTGAACTTTGATGCAAGCACTGGGGTTAAAGATATGTACTGTCATTTTCTGGGTGTCCTGTTTCTCTGAATAAATTGTCTCCTTTTCTGGAGTGCTTGGGTTGTTTGGGAAGCAGTTTGGCACTTGTGGAGTTCCTGCAGCCAGAAGGGTGGGAAAAAGGGATGTTTAACAGTGTGGGTTGCCCTTGGTTTCTAAGGGTCTGCAGATCTGCTGGCCATCTTGCTAAGAAATAGCAGCTGTTCTGGGCTGTTCAGCAGGACAAAGAGTGCTGGGATGAGTGTTGTGGCCCTTCATCTCCTTTCTCTGGGATGGTGCAGAGATGCTTCATGTGAGTTATTTACCAGACTGAGCCATGACCTCCATGTGTGTGCTCTGTGTGTGCTGGCCAGGCTTGTGCCCCAGGCCTTTCCCCTGCTGCTTTCTCAGAAATACATTATTGATTCATGAATTTGAAGGATAATTTTGTATCTGGGTGACCTGAGTGCTCTAATTTGTAAAGTTATTACCACTTGATCCAGGCCTTGCATCAAGGCTGACACTAACAGAAATATTAAAGATGTGCATGCAAGTGTATAGTTTTATGGTTTTAATGAATTTTATTTTGGAGATCCCAGAATGGTTTGGGTTGGAGGGGACCTTTGGGATCAGCCCATTCCTGCCCTGCAGTCTGACCCAGGTGTCCCCATCCAGTGCCATGTCTGACTTGAGTGGAAACTAATTTTAAGAAATACTTGTCTCTGAGCCCAGCTGAAAGTGTAATTCCAGCACAGGGGGAGGCAGTGCTGTGGTGGAACTGTTGCTGACAGGCAGTGGAAAATGACTGTCCTTTCAAGGCTGTGTCCATCCTCTTCTCTCTGTCATGGTATCTGTTGTAAGATCAGTTTGTGGTAATCACAATAGTTGGCATTTCTCATCCTTGGAGCCTTTCAGGTCTCCTCCCTTCAAGGTAATAACCACTTGGACTTCCTGACCTGTGCTTTAAGCCTCTCGTGAGGTGTTCCAAGGAGATATTTTAGGGAAGAAATATGTTCCCTACAGTCACTGACTCCCTTTTTCCCTGCCTATGGATAGCACAGAATTGCACAATCAGGTGCCCTGACCTCCTCAGTGAAGGCTCTGGTTGCAGTGGTGCCTGAGGGTTTGCAGTCACCTTCAGCACACTGACCCATCCAAAGGAGGGCAGATGGAAATGGCTTCTTGTGAGGGCTGCTCCTTCCTCTGGTTTGTTTGATTGCTCAAGACCATTTGCCAGGGCATTACAGTTCAACAGGCCTTTTTTCTTGCCTTGCCTTTTAGGCAAATACTTGGGTGATCCAGAGCCTACAAAAGTTTTGCATAACTGCTGGCAAACCCCTCCCAGAGTCACTGTCTTGGTTTGAGATAAGCAACTGCCAGCCCCCCCAAGGACAGAGAGAAAAGCCTCCCTCCTAACACCAGGGAAAGGGAGGAAAAGAGAGGGGAAAGAAAAAAACACTTCAAACTGCATTTATACTAAAACTACATATATTTTTACAGAAAGGAAGAGACAATTAGAAGAGAGTACAAATATTCACTCACACAAGTCTGCAACAACAAATTCCCCACTTCAACTTCTTAACAAACACACAAATTCTACTGTCCTAACTACACATTACTTAAGAAAAACCTTATTCCCCAGGGAGACAAACTCAAGCAGAAAGGAGAGACCCAGAACAACACATTTTACTTTCCTGAGGTACCCTGTGAGCCAGTGGTGGGCCTGGTCCTCTCCATCCCCCCTGGGACAGCATCGTGTGTCCTTCCAAGAGGAGGCTGAGAAGTGACTGCCTTAACCACTCCCACACTGGTTCCTACTGCCCTGGAGATGATGTCATAGTGTGGGATGGAATACAAAATTACTGGCTAGAAGAGGTCAGCTGTCAGCTCAGCCCAGCTCAAGTCAGCTGACAGCTTCAGCCTAGGCCAGACTTCAGAGCCCAAATCTAGGCCCACCTGGGTGAACCCATGGCAGTCACCCACACTCCTGGTGGAGGCTCTGGCTGAGCCATCCTGGTGTCTTTCAGGAGGAAAGGGAGCTGAATCCTGGGCTTTGGGGGCATGGGGAAAGATATTCAGGAAAAGCTGCTAAACCTTCCCCTCAGGAATGGGAGCTGGTGGTGCAGGATGCTCTCAGGGAGTGTGGATTTTCTCTCATCTCCTGCTGCAAACTGGTGCAGATCAGTGTAATTAGCCCATTGTGTCTGTGTGAACACACTTGGGTTTTCCCCAGCCCTTGCATGTGAGGTGTGGATGGTTGTGGTGGTTGTAGGTAGGTTTGAACACCTTGAGGTTCGCAGGAAATGTGGTTTCTCTCTGCCTTTTAGAGCAGCAGAGCTTTCCTGTGTGCTGCTCTGTCACCCCCCAGATGCTTTTCATCTTTGGGTGGTGTCTTAGGTTGAGCTGACAAAACACCAACTGTCCAAGACAGAGAAAAAGTGTTCCACCTCCCCCAACCAGCCAAGGGAAAAAGAAGAGGGAGAGAGAGGAAAAAAACTTCTAAAACAGGTTTATGCTGAAACTAACTACAGAAAAGGGAAAAATAAGAGAAAACCACAATATAGCACACACTTACACAAGTTATGTATAACAACAAGGAATAACTTCCTACTCTCCAATTAATACAAAGCAAAGTCTATTACACCAGATCTGTAAGGACTCTGAGAGACACATAGCAAGAAACAGAAAGAGTAACAACAAAAATGTTTCTACGTCCCTGAATACAAACAAAATTCAAGCAGAGGCAGCAGGGGCAGAGCAAGGCCTGCTCCAAGACAAAAGCTGGATCACGTCCAGCTTGTACCTCAGCCATGGCAGAACTAACTAAGCTACTCTCACACACTGGATTTTACCCCCTTTGAGATGATGTAGTATGGTATGGAATACAATATTATTGGCTGGAAGAAGTCAGCTGTTAACTAGCTCAGCCCAGCTTAAATCAGCTGACAATCCTAGGCCTAGCTGAACTTTAAGCCCATCTGGCTAAGCCCATAACAGGTGGCTGTGCCCTCTGCTCCAGGATGGCTGAACATCCTGGGTCTCTGCCACGGTTCCAGCTGAGCTGTATTCCTGTGGATGATGATCCACTTTAATGCTGTGACATTTTGGAGGGGACTTTGATTTGTGCTCAGGAGTCCCTTCTGGGAAGATACAGACACTGCACCCTGATGGATAGTAAGGCTGCAATCAGAGAAGGAAAAAAAGATTCTCTCCAAAACTTCTCCCCTTTGTTCTCCTTTCTCTGAGGAAAACTGTAAGTCAATGAATGTGAGAGCAGGAGAAGGTTTTGTTGGCTGGGGAATCCACCCAAGTCCTGCATGTCCCATCCCCTGGCATGGAGAGTTGTGTAACTGAGTTTGTGTGAGGGGAAGCTGCCTGGAGAAAGGACAAATGAAGTGTTGCTCCACCTGGGCTTGGGAGGTCCCCACTCACTGCTTTTCATTCTTTTGTGCTTTATAAGGAGTGGACAGGGAAAGTGAGACACACTCCACTCCTAAATAAAATCCTGCTGTAGTTTGGGAACCCAAGCAATTACAGATGCATTCATTTAGTGCTGAGCTACTGAAGAGTCAGAGTCACTTGCAAGTGCATTCAGATTTCCCTCTCTCCAGTGCTAAACTGTTCCTTCTGTCTCGAGGCAGACCTGGAGGCAGCAGCTTCTCAAAGTACCTGCTGGTGAAGGAGCCATCTGCTGAAGAGAGCAAGTTTCTTTTACAATTCTCTTTTCCATCTTTCTGTATGTGCTGTCATGTCACACTGTTTTCTGCCAAGAACTTGTGGTTCCTTTGGCAGGAGAGGACCTGACAAATGTTCAGTCCTCTTCAACAGAGCATCTTCCCAGAAACTGAAGTCTTTTGATCCACAGAAGGGACAGATTCCACCCACCCCTCTGCACTGCCATTGCCTTCTTAGGTTAGTTGATTAGTCTTTGAGTAATCTGTGTCCAAAGCTGTTTCTTTTCCTCTCTGGCCCTGCCCTCTGTCTTTATCTCCCTGTCAAGGTGAGGGTACTAAATTTCTATTGCCAGTAAAGATGTGGCTGTGACTTACCAGTGAACTCGTGTTGAATGTGGGAGCTTTGGGAAGCTTAGTTGGGAATTTGTAGGTTATCTACAGACAAAGGTCCTTCTCATAGTGGCAACGTGCTCAGATGAAATGCTGGGGGGTTGCCACAGCTCTGCTGCTTGACATTTAGCAGCTTGTATCCTATCTCTGCCCTCGGACTTGCAGAAAGGATTGTCTGTGTGGTTTCTGCTGCAGCCTCTTCATTTCAGTTGCAAACTGTGGCCATCAGTATGACACAAATACCCAGCTGGGCACTTGGGTTTCTCAGCAAAAGAACTTAAAATGAGAATGGATGTGATACCTGGGACAGGAGTCTGCAGGAGAGTTCAGACAGTGCCCAGAGACTCGCAGGTTTTGTCACTGGCCTGGTTTTTTTTCAGAATTGTCTCCCTGCAATATTCTTCCCACACGTTTTTACCCTTTGTACCAAAGGAAGGCTTTGAACTGGTGGTTTATGTGTGGGCACAGGGAGGATTCCTCTGCTCCACTAGCAAAAAGCAGTGCAGAACTGAGTGAATCACAGAGTCACAGAATGGATTGGGTTGGAAAAGACCTCCCAGATCATCAAGTCCAACCCTTGGTCCAACTCCAGTCCCTTTACCAGATCATGGCACTCAGTGCCACGGCCAAGCTCAGCTGAAAAACCTCCAGGGATGGGGAATCCACCCCCTCTCTGGGCAGCCCATTCCAATCCCTGAGCACTCTCTCTGCAAAGAATTTCTTTCTGCTCTCCAACTTCAATTTCCCCTGGCAGAGCTTGAGCCCATCGTGCCCCCTTGTCCTATTGCTGAGTGCCTGGGAGAAGAGACCAACCCCCACCTGGCCAGAACTTCCCTTCAGGCAGTTCCAGACAGTGCTGAGGTCACCTCTGAGCCTCCTCTTCTCCAGGCTGAACACCCCCAGCTCCCTCAGCCTGTCCCCACAGCACCTGTGCTCCAGTCCCTTCTCAGTGCTTTCTCCTGAAGGGGCTGAGGCAGTGCCCGTGGGGACTTTGGGAGCCTGAAGGTCCAGGGGTGAAGTGCAGGGTGCTGAGCCCACTGTCCCTCTTGGGCTGTGGCCTCAGGGAGCCTCTGGCTCTGTCCTCTCATTTTCCATCTGTCCTCTGGCTCCAGCTCTTCCCTGTCACATGGGCATGGATGAGGCTGCCCTGGGGCTGCCGCAGGGTGAGTGTGGAGAGGGAAACTCCATCCACTGAGGAGAGGAGCAGTTGGCTCCTGCCATGGCTGAGTGTGTCTGAAGAGTGTAAAGGAATTTGAGATGCACAGCCTGGGATGTCTTTCATCTTGCCCCTGTATTACCCTACAGGATCCTTTCTGGGTGCTTTGAAATTTTCCAGGATTAAAAGAGGTTCTCCAGTGACCCATTCCCTTGCCCTCCTGTTCCAGTGAGGGAGGGAGTCTTGGATTTCCAGGCTGTTAACGTGACAATGCTTTTAATGCAGAGAAGTTGTTTGTTTTGCTTTTTTCCTCTTTCCTTTCTATTTTTTCAGGTAGTTGAATTAGGCTGGTTCCAGCCTAACTTTATACCAAAGCTTTCTCTCTGTCCTGAAGGGCTGAAGGCACGAGCACTAGTTGCTCATTTAAATTCTAAAAATGCCTTTCAAATCTTACCTTTACATTTCTTTTGTAAAAAATCTTCTCTGGCCTTTCGAGGGATGAGCAAAGACAGTTTCAGCAGTGCAGGGTTGCTAAAAGGCCGTAAATCACTCCCTTCACTCTTAACACAGAATTTGCATAATCCCAAATCATGGCATTGAAGAGTAACTTGTGACCGCTTAAATGCTTTGAATCCTTGTGAGGATGGATCCCTGTCCAGGAAGTGTTGGTGGCTCTGGCTGGAGGGACATGGTTTGCTTGTTTACTCTTCATGATGATGTTTGCTTTGTATTTGGTTGGGAAACCAGAGCAAGGTGCCCTCTGTGTCAGTCCATCCCTGATGATCCCATGGGAAAGGGCTGGTGCCTTCCTGGAGAGCTGGGGAGAGCGAGGGGCAGGCCAGCATCTCATGAGGAGTGAGGAGCAGAGCCCAAGCCCAGCCCCAGGGCAGGGGGCACTGATGGCCTGGAGGGGCTGAGAGGGTGACAAGGAGAGGGCAGCCCTTGGTTCATCCCTGCCCCCTCCTTGTGTGCTCACCCAGGAACTACAATATTTGGTTGGGCCCCTTGATTTGGATCTGTCACACCAGGTGCATTTATGTTTTTGCTGCTTGTCCCAGTTGAGCAGGTGGGAGCAGTTTGTCCCTGTGTGGGTGTGCCCAAAGCTGGGCATTCCAAACCCTCTGGGCCATTGCCCAGCAACTGTTCCCAATGGCCCATTGGCAGCAGCTGCCCAGGGCACAGCTGAGCCCTCAGGCTGGGAGCTGGCTGGGAAAGAAGCCTGGCAGAGGAGCTGGGAGAACTGCCCTGCAGGGACTCCTTGGCACCTCCACACCCACCTGAGGGCTCAGCTCTGCTCAGGGGCCACCAACCATTCCAAAATCCCCCCTGACTCCCACAGTCAGATCCCCCAGTGTGGAACTCCCTGTCCTGGGGGAGGCACTGGGGGCTCCCACCCAAACATGAGGGGAGAAAATCTTGGGCTTTGGGGACTGGGGAACCACTCACTGGATGCAGAGGAGGAGCAGCCCCTGGCCAGGAGGAGCCCCCCACTCTCCACCAGACTGTGCCATCATCTGCACCAACAGGTTTGTCCCTTCCTTTTCCTTTGGACTCGGAGGAACCACGTGGGGCTCAGCACAGGGGCCACCAAACCCCCCTGTGTTTGTGCCCCAGGGGGTGGGTTACACTGCTGGGCTTGGGGGTTAAACCCAATTTCTCTTTGTGCCATTGCACTTCTTGTGATATTGTTATTAAACTGTAACTCTGACTTATAATCTCTTTGGTGTTTGGTTCATTTCTCCTGCTGGTTTCCCTTTAAACCAGCACACTGTTGCAGAATTTACCCTGCTTTGGTTTGGTTTGGTTTCTCCTGAGCCAGCTCTGGAGATTTTGTTGCTCTGGTGTTCTCCCTGTGCTCCCTTGAAAGGGAAGGAGGAGGCAGATCCATGTCCCAGCTCCCACTGACACGGATACTGTCACATAAATCAGACATCAGAACATGTTTGCTATGGAGGCAGCTCTGCTTTTTGATTACCCACCTTATTTTACCAAATATATTGCTCTCAGGCAAGTGGAGGGAACCTTTTCCTTGCTAAGGGCTGGATAGAGTGTTCAAATAACTTTGACAAGCTGTACATTAAACCCACACAGTTGTTGTTTCTCCCCCTTATGTTACTATTGGATAACTTTGCTGTGGGCTTTATGAAATAAGCAGTTGGCTGTAACCAGCCAGGGGGCTGCAGATTCCCCCAGCACCTTCACAGGCTAATGGGCCCACTCTTAATGGTGTCTGTAAAGCTGATGCTGCTGGAGTTACTGTAATGTTATTTCTCAACCATAAGTCAGCTCCTCCCAGACGTGCCTGCCCTGTTTCCCCAGCTGAGTTACCCCTGCAAAGCAGCTCTGCCTTCCCGTGGGTAACTGAGGGTGAGCTTTTGTAGGAGGATGGCCACAAAATAGCCCTGAGCACTGACCCAACCTGTGTTCCAAGGGGAGTAGTTGGTGACTTGGAAACTGGGAAAAACAGGCATTTCTTTCTGAAAAAACCCCTAAGATTTAGCAGGTGTCCTGTGGGCTGTGTGGATTACATTTTTTTTTGAGAGTCTTGAGCAATGACAAAGGACTTAAAATATGACAAAACTTTTCTGGTAATGGCCAAGTTAATGAGGCACCAAAGGGATTTGTCTCTGAGGTAGCAGCATCTTCATCCCTGCTGGCTGCTAAGGGCACTTTGGGTAAAAACACATTTTGGGAATGGTGGGGGTTCCAGCTGACCCTGTCTGAGGCAGGGGAGAGATGAGGAAAACACTTTTCCTGCCCTCCTGCCTAGTGCTCTAGGACTTGGAAGTTTCAAAGGTAACTGTCCTAGTTGAGCAGGAGGGACCAGCTGACACTGTGTGGGGGTGATCAAAGCTGTGTATTCTACCCCCTCTATTCATTCCCCAAGGACAATGGGCCATTGGCAGCAGCTGCCCAGGGAGTCATTGGCACCTTCACACCCAGCCTGAGGGGGTGTGGCTGCCAATGGGCCATCAACAGTTCAACACCCCCTGGCTCCAGAGTTAATCACCCATTGGATGAGTCCCCGCCCTGGGGCAGGGACTGGGGGCTCCCTGAGGGTACATAAGTGGTGGGTAAGACCTTGGGAACTTCTTGTTGGATCCAGAGCAGCAGCAGGACCTCGACAGGAGGAGATCACCACTCTTGCCCAGACCACAGCCCTCGCCTGCACCAACAGGTTTTTCATTTCCTTTTGCTCTGGACTTGGGGGAACCACAGGGGTCTCAGCACAAGGGCAAACAAACCCCCTTGGGTTTGTGCCCCAGGGCACTGGGTTATACTGCTGGGGTTTTGTGAGTTGAAAGCAATTTCCCTTTTGTGTCAGTGTTTTTATTGTAATATTATTATTAAATTTTAGCTCTGACTTATAATCTCTCTCGTGGTGAGTTCATTTCCCCTGCTGGTTCCCCTTTAAACCAGCACAGTAACCCCAGCTCTGTTTTCCCTTTCCCACACTGGATTTTGAGAGTGGCAATCCAGTGCTGGGCTTGAGTGGAGCTGCTGTAGGGAAGGTGTCCCAGACCACAGGAGGGTCAGCAGTCCTGGCAAATGTGTCAAGATCAAAGACTCTGAAGAGACCCCTCTAATTCTTTGAGGTTTTGGGAGTTTGTGGGTTGTGAGGAGGTTCTGGGTGAGGTCTGTGTGTGTTGCATTGAACCTCCTCTCCCTCAGACTTTGGAGGAAACCTCTCTGAGCAGCCTGATGTAGCTGGAGGTGTCCCAGCCCATGGCAAAGGGTTTGGAATGAGATGTGTTTTAGGGTGCCTTTTATCCCAAACCATTCTGGGATTCCATGATCTGCCTCCCTCAAATTAGTGGCAAGTTATATAAAGGAGAGGGGTGTGTAGGAAAAACCCTAATGAAGGCATGTAATAGTTTTTGCAAGCAATTAAGTAAGAGATGGCTTTTTGGCTCTAGAGAGAGTAAACAACTAGAAAATTATGGTCATTTGACAGCAGAAAATCTATTTTTTGTCATTACTGTATATTGGAGACATCAGTGAATGAGACTGTTTAAACCTTGATCAGTCACCAGCCCACACAGGATCACTTTCTTCTCTCCCTTCATTTAATTTCATTGCTGAGATTGACAGATTCAAGTATGAAAGGCTTTAAATAGGTGATCATTCCCATCTCGAGGATTTGTCTGCCTTTTTAGTTTTCAGATCTCATTTTGCAACACATTGCTTTAAATTGCATGAAATTACCAAGCACTTTAATTACTCTTTTTTTCCCAGACCCAACCATTCTTATCTATTGCTATTGCTTACAGACTGTGCAGAAGAGTGAAGGAGTTTGCTGATGCAATGCCACGTTTCTGAACTGCTTTGTGCTTCCAGAGATGGAGAAAAGTTCCCCAGCTATGGCTGTGCCAACCTTGGGAAGCACAGTGGCACTCCCAGTGCCAACATTCCAGCTTGCTGTGGACTCTTCCTTTGATGGTGTCCCACATCTGGAGAGGCTGAAGAGCCAGCTGTGCCTCTTGAGCTTCTTCTGCAGAAGGGAAGAAGCCCATCATTGATTGGGAGACGAAGATGAATGGGCTGTGTTATCTTTTTAGGTGTTGCTCCTAATACTGTCAATGTTGACTTGCTGCTGATGGAAAGTTTTGTTTCCTGGGCAGGAGAAGTAAAGGAAAGCAGAGCAGGCTCAGGGCAGTGATCCTTCCCCTGGACTCTGCCTTGGGGAGGCCACACCTTGAGTGTTGTGTTCAGTTCTGGGCCCCTCAGTTGAGGAAAGAGATTGAGGGGCTGGAGCGGGGCCAGAGAAGAGCAACGAGGCTGGAGAAGGGACTGGATGTGGCACTGAGTGTCCTCTTAAACACCTCCAGGGACAGAGAATCCAACATGTCTTGATCCAACCCTACTGCGATCACCAGCCCAGGGCACTTTGTGCCCTGGGCTGGTGATCGCAGTAGGGTTGGATCAAGGGTTGGACTTGATGATCTCAGAGGTCTCTTCCAACCCAAGTGAGAAGAGAAGAGGCTGGAGAAGGGACTGGAGCACAAGTGCTGTGGTGAGAGGCTGAGGGAGCTGGGGGTGTTTAGCCTGGAGAAGAGGAGGCTCAGAGGTGACCTCAGCACTGTCTGGAAGTGCCTGAAGGGAAGTTCTGGCCAGGTGGGGGTTGGTCTCTTCTCCCAGGCACTCAGCAATAGGACAAGGGGGCACGATGGGCTCAAGCTCTGCCAGGGGAAATTGAAGTTGGAGAGCAGGAAAAACTTCTTTGCAGAGAGAGTGCTCAGGCATTGGAATGGGCTGCCCAGAGAGGGGGTGGATTCCCCATCCCTGGAGGTTTTTCAGCTGAGTTTGGCCGTGGCACTGAGTGCCATGATCTGGTAAAGGGACTGGAGTTGGACCAAGGGTTGGACTGGATGATCTTGGAGGGCTTTTCTAACCCAATCCATTCTGTGATTCTATGGATGTGGCTCTGAGTGAGAATCCACATCTTGATCCAACCCCACTGTGACCACCAGCCCAGGTGGTCACAGTGGGGTTGGATCAAGGGTTGGACTTGCTGATCTCAGAGGTCTTTCCCAGCCCAATCCATTCTATGATTCTATTCTATGAAAATGGAGCAAGGGATGAATTTACAAGGGATCTGGGAAAGAAGAATAGCAAAGAGGAAAGAACTGGTGTTTGTAATTGGAAGGACAGTGGGATCTTCCCATACAAATTCCCATTTCTAGTTGGCTGGTAGGAGGGTGTCCCGTGGTTTTCCTGCTGTGTGTTGCTAGGAAGTGTTGCTAAGCAACTCCTCAGTGACTGAACCGACCTTTAAGATAAATATATGTATTTTCTCCCCATTTTAATGCTGGAGAGCAAACCTCTCTTTTGTCTCTGGTACTGGCCTTTCTCTGGGCAGCAGGAGGTGTTTGGGCATGGGGATTGCTAAATCATAAAGCTGTTCTGTAGGCACAACCTGTTTGTCTGTAACATTCTCAGGAGCTTGACTTTTCTTGCAATGTAAGCAGGGAAAGTTGGCAAATAATACCTTAAATTAATTATCTGCTTAATTGAGTGATCTTTATTGACTAAGTCATTGAAGAAACATTCTTCATTGTTCACCCAGGGGCAGGCAGGGCAGAAGCAGAACATGAGATGGCTCTTGGTGCAGTGTGTCAAACAGGGTTTAAACACTGACCAGGCCTTCTCCTCAGCACAAAGCAGCTGCTGGGACCTCCCCAGAGCATTTGGCTTTTGCCACCTGTCTTTGAAGCAAATCTCTTGCTTTATTAGCATGTTCAAATGCATCATGCTCATAATTTCTTGAAGGCTTTTGCCTGTCCAGAAATGTGCCACATGTTCAACTTTTTATTTCCAGAGGGACAATTAGAAGAATCTGTCAGGGTGTAATTTAGAAGTACCTCTGGTTAAAGGCAACTTGCAGAAAGCTGTGGAGGTATTCTGGGTTTTCCCTTGGCTGAGACAGAAGTCCCAAAATTCCAAGGCTTTCTGAGGGAACAGAGTGCCAGCCCTGTAGGAGTCCTGAAATTTTGTCTATGGTCCTAGTAGAGAATTGAAGTGGAAGGGCAGCTCCTGCTCCCCAGAAAGCCCAGGCAGAGGTTGGTACCTTCAGTGGTGGGTGTGAGGTCCCTGTCCAGCTCAGAGCAGAGAGGAGGGGGAGGATCTTGCCCAGAGCAAGTTGTTTTGTGCCTGGGAGCTGGATGGGGCTGTGCCCTCTTGCAAGGCAAGAAGAAGGCAAAGGAAATCATGAAGCACTTGCAGGAACCTCCAGGGAGGGAGAAGAGAGAGCAGGGAGGCAGGTTGTGCTTGGCCAGTGCTCAGCAGCCACAGCCTGCCTCATGCTGTGTGTTCTGTTCCCTTCTATCCTCCCCCAGCCAGGCCTGGGAATAGCAACACTCCTTCACCACCTCTGAGTTTTCCAGTAACTTCACAGCTGTCCCTGGGCTCGAGTGTACCCAGGCTTGGAGGATGCTGTGCCTGCTTTCAAAACTATTTTTGACAACCTGCCTCAGTGCTGTTTAACTTCAGATCTGTTCTTGCCCTGGCACTGCCCCCACCTGTGCTCTGGGCACTGAGCTGGTGCCCTGCAGTGTTACAGCCACCACCTCATGCAATAAACCCAGACATTGAAATAACCCTGAGAGTTCCAAGTTGTCTCAGTTTGAGAGAAAAACCAAAATGTTTACCAAACAGCAGAGGAGAGGATTCCTCCACAGTAATCACGTCACTCTTTATTAAATTTAAGAATAGGAACTTTAATTAGAAAATGGATACAAGAAGGATAACTGTTCTTAACTACTATATATCCCCATATATATGTAGATATGGATAGAACTGTGAACAGACCAGAGCAAACAACTCCCCCAGCCCCAAAGGTAAAAGCAAAAGAGAACAACCCCCAAAGGGTGGATTCCTCCTGGGGCAGTTCCATTATGGACAGTGTCAGTGCCACACCTGGGCTGGCTGTGAGGGGAGTTCTCAGTCTTTTCCCAGAGAGGCACAGACAAGGGGTGAGCACTCACTGAACTCCCTCTCTTTGTCCTTTGTCCCAAACAAAGAGGGAATAAAACTGGGAGTGGAGGAAATGGTGATAATTCCCAGGAATCTCCTTACAGTCCAAATCGATCCCCAGGAAGAAGGAAAAAAAAGGTCTGCAGTGCCCTGAAGCAGCTGTGACTCTCCTCTCTTCTCTCTCTCTGAAGCTGAGGGTGCCCAGAGATGGAGGGGGAAAAGCCAAGAGCAGAGCCAGAAAAAGAGAGAGCTCACCAGCAGAGAGAGTGCTCAGGGATTGGAATGGGCTGCCCAGAGAGGGGGTGGATTCCCCATCCCTGGAGGTTTTTCAGCTGAGCTTGGCCGTGGCACTGAGTGCCATGATCTGGTAAAGGGACTGGAGTTGGACCAAGGGTTGGACTTGATGATCTTGGAGGTCTTTTCCAACCCAATCCATTCTATGAGTCTGTGATTCTCCCCCTAGAAAACTTGAACATTAATAGCAAATAATGTGTTAATTAGTATTTGGCTTTACAGTGTTAAGTAGACTTACAGTGTCCCTCAATCCTTCCTGCAGGCCACTGTGCCCTGGAGCAGGAGGTTCTGTTGTGGTGCTGTTCAGCATTTACTCAACACCTACTGTGTGTTATCCAGAACTTCCTTTTAATTGAAAGAGAACAAAACTGGCTAAAGTGCATAGCTTGAGAAAGGCTTCACAACTCTACAGCTTGCCACAGACCACCACAGCTTTCAGAATATATTGATTTTGCCACATTAAACACTGTATGTGATACCAGGGCCTAAGACTGAGAACATGTGGAATGAATAATTTATCTCTTGGAGAGAATGAGCCTGTCTACAGAAATAAGGAGAAAACCAGCCCTGGGAGCAGAGGCTCTGCTCTCAAAGCTCAGAGCTTTCTTGGAAGTGGGAGCATCTGATGTTGAAAGACCTCTGGAGGTGTGAGGCTTCTATGTGAGAAATTCTACACAGCAAGTGAGAAATGTGTCTCTCATCTCGTGGCTTCTCTTCCTTGTGTGAGAAGATGAGAAGCTCTCCAGGTGCATCTTTGACCTGGGAAAAGCTCCAGGTCCTCCTGCTTGGAGAAGACAGGACTGGGGTTAAGGTTCAAACTCTCCATGTTCCATGTGGTCACAGAATCATAGAATAGAATCATAGAATTGATTGGGTTGGAAGAGACCTCCGAGATCATCGAGTCCAACCCTTGGTCCAACTCCAGTCCCTTTACCAGATCATGGCACTCAGTGCCACGGCCAAGCTCAGCTGAAAAACCTCCAGGGATGGGGAATCCACCCCCTCTCTGGGCAGCCCATTCCAATCCCTGAGCACTCTCTCTGCAAAGAATTTCTTTCTGATCTCCAACTTCAATTTCCCCTGGCAGAGCTTGAGCCCATCGTGCCCCCTTGTCCTATTGCTGAGTGCCTGGGAGAAGAGACCAACCCCCACCTGGCCAGAACTTCCCTTCAGGCAGTTCCAGACAGTGCTGAGGTCACCTCTGAGCCTCCTCTTCTCCAGGCTGAACACCCCCAGCTCCCTCAGCCTCTCCCCACAGCACTTGTGCTCCACTCCCTTCTCCAGCCTCGTTGCTCTTCTCATTTGGGTTGCAAGAGACCTCTGAGATCATCAAGTCCAACCCTTGATCCAACCCCACTGCGATCACCAGCCCAGGGCACGGAGTGCCCTGGGCTGGTGATCGCAGTAGGGTTGGATCAAGACATGGTGGATTCTCTGTCCCTGGAGGTGTTTCAGAGGACACTCAGAGCCACCTCCAGTCCCTTCTCCAACCTCGTTGCTCTTCTCTGGCCCCGCTCCAGCCCCTCAATCTCTTTCCTCAACTGAGGGGCCCAGAACTGAACACAACACTCAAGGTGTGGCCTCCCCAAGGCAGAGTCCAGGGGAAGGGTCACTGCCCTGGGCCTGCTGGCCACACTAGTTTGGATCCAGGCCAGGATCCCATTGGCCTTCTTGGCCACCTGGGCACACTGGTGGCTCCTGTTGAGCTTCCTGTCCCTCAGTCCCCCCAGGTCCCTCTGCCTGGCTGCTCTCCAGCCACTCTGTGCCCAGCCTGGAGCGCTGCAGGGCTTGGGGTGGCCAAAGGGCAGGACCTGCACTTGGCCTTGTTGAACTTCATCCCATTGGAATCAGCCCATCTCTCAAGTCTCTCCAGATCCCTCTGCAGAGCCCTCCTGCCTTCCTGTCAGTTTGGCTGCACTGTGGGGGTTACTCAGGGGAGAGGGAGACCTGCACATCAACAGAAAACCTGGTGTTGGAAAAGCTGCCTCTCGTTTAACTCCTTCAGGTTTTGGGTGCAGGTTTGTTGGCAGAAGCAGCGAGAAGACTGATGAGGGGCTTCCCTCACCTCCTGCAGTCAGGGCTCAGGGATGGATGTGTCTGACCACAGGGTTAGTCCTCACAGCTCCTCTGACCTCAGCATCATTTTGCAAAGTGAATCGTGAGAACTGCAGGTGCTCCCAGTTGTGTGGAGAAATGAAAGCTTTGGTGCCTGCCCAGAACTTCCCCACCAGAGGTGATTTGCCACAGAGCTGCTCCCAGCACCTGCAGGGCTGTTTTCTGAGGGGGTTCTGACTTGCTTGGTTGACATGAAGGTGTTGAAAAGGTAACAGTTCCTCACCCAAAGCACAAACAGACTCTGCCTCCTGCAGCATTCCTTCCTGTTCCTTAGGAGGAGCACAGGGTGGAATCCAGCAGGTGATAATGCATAACAATTAACATACATTTCCAATAAACAGCCAGTTGTCACTTAGCACCACAAGTGGAGGAGGAAGCTGGAAGTTGATAAACATGAATTGTTAATATTTTTCTCCAAGGAAACTGTGGGAAAACACATGGTAGAGAAATATCATTCCTTTCTCCTCATCTTCTCTGTCACCTTAACCTTCCCCTGTCTGGCTTTATATGAAAACTTGTGGTTCAGAAAATGTCATGTTTTACTGCTCAGATCTCCAAACCCAAAACAATCTGCAGAGGACTCATCCCCTGCTCTGCTGTTGTTCCTGAGCACTTCCCTGGACCTTTAATTTCCCTCACTCTGTAAAAGGGACCAACCTCCCATCTCTGTTCACATGCAGAGCCCGAGGAAATTCATAGAAAGACACTTGTGTTTGCAAATTGTTTTTGAATCCCCGAGTAGGAACCCGATAAAATTTTCAAGGTTTCTCTAATCACCATTACAGCCAAATGTTGGTGTCTGCTCTGAAAGCCAGACACAGTGGGGGCAGTGCAGGTGTGTGCTGTGAAACTGGGATGTGCAGGGATGCTGAGAGATGATAATTGGACTGAGGGGTTCAGCTTTTGCTTTTCCATAATTAGCACTGCCAGCCCTGGGGTTGGTTCTGAGGTGCAAGTGCTTTGTCATCACGTCAAAGCAGAGATTCTTCATTGGAATTACTGTTAGCACTGTAAAGCTTGTGCTTTAACTTCACTTGAAGGAAACCTCTTGCAAACTGAAGTCCTGAGCTGGAATAATCTCCAGAACTGGAGAGGTGATTGGTGATTAACTTGGGCAGTTTGTGGAGGGTAATGATGGAGGTGACAGATCATTTTCTTGCAGGTGAACGAGCAGGGAAATGGCAACAACCACCTGCTCAAACAGTGACTGGGAAGTCTGATTTTATGATTATGTTTTCCAGGCTTGTTGCTGTAAGGGGGGTTAAGTAGTTTCACTTGAGGTTTTGTCAGTAACCACCACCCATGGAATACTCTTGGAGTGGGAAAGTTTCCAAAGCTTTTATCAGCATCAATGTCTGCCTTTCAAAGATGTTCCACAAGGAAAGACATAAATGACCCTTTTTACAACAACATCATTCCTGATCAGGAGCACCTCAAACAGCTGCAGGGTTTTATTCAGTCCAAGAACCTGAAGAATCCTGAACTTGTAATTCCTGAGCAGCCCAGAAAGAAGGTGGTTCTGCCTCGGTCTTGGCAGGGCGGGTGATGTGGAGAAAGTGATTCCTGAGTTGTGCCCACTGGTTTGTAAGGAAAGTGCTGCTCTGGAGACAGGAGGGGCTGCAGGAGGCTGGGGAAGGGGTGCTGAGCTTCAGGGCCCCCATCTGCTTAATGGAGAGGAAGAGGAGAGGGCAAACAGGACACCCCTCGAGCTTTACCTGCAGTCAGCTCTTCACTTCTTCCAAGGTTGGCCCCAGCCCTGCTGCCAAACCAGCTCTCAGGATGCTCAATTCAGCCCTTTCCTCTCCTTCCCTTTTCCCACACCTTCAATGTCTGTGCTGGTGTGCTGGTTTAAAGGGAAACTGGCAGGAGGAACAAACCCAACACAGGAGAGATTATAAGTCAGAGTTACAATTTAATAACAATATTCCAAGAATTGCAATGGCACAAAGAGAAATTGGGTTTAACCCCCAAGCCCAGCAGTGTAACCCACCCCCTGGGGCACAAACACAGGGGGGTTTGGTGGCCCCTGTGCTGAGCCCCACGTGGTTCCTCCGAGGCCAAAGGAAAAGGAAGGGACAAACCTGTTGGTGCAGATGATGGCACAGTCTGGTGGAGAGTGGGGGGCTCCTCCTGGCCAGGGGCTGCTCCTCCTCTGCATCCAGTGAGTGGTCCCAGAAGTCCCCAACCCCCAAGATTGTCTCCCCTCATGTTTGGGTGGGAGCCCCCAGTGCCTCCCCCAGCATGAGGAGCTTTCCCTTGGTGTGAGCAGTAGAATCTCCCCTTGAGCCTCTCGAGGGTGCTGGGGCTGGGCAGTGCCAAGCAGTGCCCAGAGCCACCTCTGGGCTGGCACAGCAGTGCTGCCCCATGGGGTATGTGGCTCTTACTCCCCTCAGGTGTTGAATAGCCAACCCCCTGCCCCACAGTGGCACTGGGGAGATCTCACAGGGCAGCAGAGCCTTTCCCTCTCCATTCAGCAATCTGCATTCCAGCAGGGAGGTGTGTTCTGAAAGGAAAACAAGCCAGTGATAAGTTGAACAGGGTGATAAGTTTAATGGGATTCATGAGTTTAATCTCTCTGGACAAACTGAATTCACCATGATAGTGCAGGAGAGGTGTTACCAGGCAATTAATTTGTTTTAGTTTCTAGACAGGGTCTTTAATGGACAATGACTATCAGCATATATTGCCTGATACAGTGTTTTAATACTACATGATAAAATTATTTCCTGTAAAAAAATCTTTCTAAATGTGGGAAACTGAAAAAGACCTTCAAGCCTAAAAATGTTATTTATGTGTTCATAAAAGAATATTGGAAGAATGTTAGAGAGCATATTGTGAACTCCACTTGTCTTTTTGAATGAGAAGTCGTGTTAGTTGGAAGCCCAAGTATTTATTTTTCTGCTAAAAATCAAATAGGCCTTTCCACACTGGATTAGAGAGGCTTCTGGTTTTAGAAGTCCTTGCTGAAGCATATAAAATGTTCTGGTTAGAACTGAGGGACTGGCTGTGAGCCTCCAGCTCTGACATCTGTTCGAGAGGGAGCAGAACAAAGGAGGCGTAATGGCTGTGAAGAGAGAGGAGACAGGGATCTGTAATTGCTGCGTGGGGTTTTGTGGTACCACAGCCACTGCACTAACATCTGAACAGGTCCCAGGAGTAAATTAAAGAATGGGGTTAACATCTGTGTTCTCTTATCTGCCTCGAGATTGCAGGAGTTCCCCTGGCTCTTTGTGGCCGCAGCCACGGGCGCTGGGGCTGCTCTGCTCGCCCTCTGCCCGCCTGTTTGCCTTTGATAGGCTTGTCCCAGCAGCCTGGGGAGGAGAGGGCACTGCAAACATGAGGGGGCTCTGGAGGTCACAAAGCACCCAGGGCAGGGGAGCTGCTGGGTGTGGGGCTCTGAGCTGGGCAGCACCTCCTGAACGAGCCTCTCACTGATCTCAGAGCCACAGACTGGGCTGAGCTGGAAGGGACCCACAGGGCTCCTGGAGTCCAACCCTCAGCCCTGCCCAGGCCCAGCCCCAAGAGTCACCCCCTGTGCCCCAGAGCATCATCCAAACCCTCCTGGAGCTCTGGCAGCCTTGGGACTGTGCCCACTGCCCTGGGGAGCCTGGGCAGTGCCCACCACCCTCTGGGGAAAGAGCCTTTTGCTGAGATCCAACCTGCCCCTGCCCTGGCACAGCTCCAGCCATTCCCTGGGTGCTGTCCCTGCCCTGGCACAGCTCCAGCCATTCCCTGGGTGCTGTCCCTGCCCTGGCACAGCTCCAGCCATTCTCTGGGTGCTGTCCCTGCCCTGGCACAGCTCCAGCCATTCCCTGGGTGCTGTCCCTGCCCTGGCACAGCTCCAGCCATTCCCTGGGTGCTGTCCCTGCCCTGACACAGCTCCAGCCATTCCCTGGGTGCTGTCCCTGAGCACAGAGAGCCGAGATCCCCCTCAGCTCTGCAGAAGCAGCTCTGGAGTGCCAGGACAGGTTTGGGTCACACTTTGAATCAGTTCCTTTGGGCTCATCGACATTTCATACGAAAATCCTTTTGCCCCCTTGGTTTGAGAAGGAAGAAATGGCAAAATAAAATCATTAGATTCTCATACAGAGAATCTCAGACAGTCACAGACTCATCAGGGTTGAAAACCCCTCTGAGATCACCAAGTCCAACCATTCCCAGCACTGCCAAAGCCATCACTGACCCCTGTCCCCAAGTGTCACATCCACATGGCTGTTAAACCCCTCCAGGGATGGGCACTCCCCACTGCCCTGGGGAGCCTGGGCAGTGCCCACCACCCTCTGGGGGAAGAGCCTTTTGCTGAGATCCAACCTGCCCCTGCCCTGGCACAGCTCCAGCCATTCCCTGGGTGCTGTCCCTGCCCTGGCACAGCTCCAGCCATTCCCTGGGTGCTGCCCCTGCCCTGGCACAGCTCCAGCCATTCCCTGGGTGCTGTCCCTGCTCCCCCAGAGCAGAGATGGGAGTTGCCCCCCATGAGGAGCTGCAGACTGTGAGCAGGCCCTGCAGTGTCTCTGTACCTGTATTTCAGTAAATTACTGAAGGCATCAGGGGGTCATCACACTCCTACTGCTGTTTATGTGCTCTGAAGAGCAAGAGCTTTGGCTTCCTCTTTAGTCCCCAGGGAGACACATCAATGACCTGTGTGCACCGTGCATAGAATGACTTAGTGTAGCACATCATATCCATCTTATGGAGTCTGGACAAGGGAATATTTTAGGAGACATAGCTAAGGAAGTTAAACATGTGTTTTCTTCTCCACAAGGGATTCTTTGGCCTCTGGAGAGGATGCTTCCTGGGTTAAAAATGAGACATTCTTTGGCTGTCTTTGGATAACATTTGTTACACAGACTCTGTGACTTGCTTAGGAATGAGCCTGAAAATTAATCTCCTTTTTAAGAGGATCTATAGATGAGGGGAAGCTTGAGTGTTTATTACATCCTGTTTGAGGACATATCAAGTGAATAGACCATAATATTATTCATAATGATACATTTCTATCTGACATTAGCATAATATACCTGTGTGGAAACTTAAAAATCCCTTCCTTTGTCAGTGAAGAGCATGTGCCTGTTTGCTGCAGTGCTTCCAAGTGTCACTTTGGGCCCTGGTGAGAAGCACCAAGCAGGCAGTTGTGGGTTTGACAGAAGGCACTGAATATATTGCTCATAAAGTCTGTTGTATTAATGGCTCTATCTCTGAGAATCATCCTGAGGTGCAGCTCCTGTTTTGAGGCTGTAGCCACACAAATGAGCTGGATGGGAAAAGCAGGATGTGTCTGTTCGTTTGCTGATGAGGGCAGAGTAAACTCAGTCAGGTGAGGATGGGAAATTAGGACAAAAGGCCAGATTTGTGCCTCTGTCTGTGACAAAACAACAGGGATGGCCACACCATCTCCCTTGTGCTCCATCGTTTGTCCCTTCTGGTGGTGGTGTTAAAACCACAGAAAAACAGCAAACTGAAAATTGCTCAAATGCCTTCAGTAAATGTTGAGGCTGTCCTGGGTTTTCTGCCCTTTTTCCCAAACTGCAACATTAATTAGCATCTCCAGCTCTGTCTTCCTCTCATGATTAAGGGTTTGCATAGCTGGGAAACTGCAGTTGTTGGGAAAGCAGCCATTGGAATCCCCGAGGATTTATTTTCCTCCTTAAAATCATAAACAGTGTTGGTGTTGACCTACACAGCCTCTGATTTTTCCTCTTTTAACCTAAACTGTTGCAAAGGCTACTAATTATAGCCTGCTCAAAACTAAATTAGTGAGCCATCAGTAGAAATTACATCATTTCCCATAACATTAATGAGTGTTCCTTGGGTGTGATTTATTTGTGCAACAATTACTGTAAGGTCTCCTGGCAGATGTATTTCTGTGTAGTAAATGTAATATACATGTATGCAATTTTCCATTTTAGTGCCTAGTGATTGCTTCATTTTTCATCTGGATGGGGCTATTCTTATCATTTCCTCTGGGCTTTCAGGACTGGCAGGGAAAATCCGAGTGCTGTGTCCTGTGGGAAATGCAAAAGAGCCACTAGATCCGAGGAGAGTGGAAGGGACTGAGTTCAAGTGCACTTGTTTCCTGAGAATTTAAACTGCCCTCCAACCTTTTAGGGATCTGAAAGGATTTTATTGAAGTGACTTTGCTTTTATGTATTTTAGTGGGAAATGAATTCTAATTTGGAGGGCAGTCCTTGTGCATGGAAGGGGAGTGTGTCCATCCTGCTCTGGTTGACAACCCCCAAGCTCCCAAGGTCACCAGGAATGTTTCTTGCTCTCAGGCATATCATTTGAAATCGTTTGAGAACTTAGGCTCAAGTTTACAGGTAGCTCAGAGAAGTCTTATCACAGAATCATAGAATGGATGAGGCTGGAAAAGACCTCTGAGATCATCAAGTTCAACCCTTGGTCCAACTCCAGTCCCTTTACCAGATCATGGCACTCAGTGCCACGGCCAATCTGCGTTTAAAAATCTCTAGGGATGGGGAATCCACCCCCTCTCTGGGCAGCCCATTCCAATGCCTGGTTACTCTCCCTGGAAAGAATTTCTTTCTGCTCTCCAACTTCAATTTCCCCTGGCAGAGCTTGAGCCCATCGTGCCCCCTTGTCCTATTGCTGAGTGCCTGGGAGAAGAGACCAACCCCCACCTGGCCAGAACTTCCCTTCAGGCAGTTCCAGACAGTGCTGAGGTCACCTCTGAGCCTCCTCTTCTCCAGGCTGAACACCCCCAGCTCCCTCAGCCTCTCCCCACAGCACTTGTGCTCCAGTCCCTTCTCCAGCCTCGTTGCTCTTCTCAGTTGGGTTGGAAGAGACCTCTGAGATCATCAAGTCCAACCCGTGATCCAACCCCACTGTGATCACTCTGGCACAGAGTGCCCTGGGCTGGTGATCACAGTGGGGTTGGATCAAGACATGGTGGATTCTCTGTCCCTGGAGGTGTTTCAGAGGACACTCAGTGCCACCTCCAGTCCCTTCTCCAGCCTCGTTGCTCTTCTCTGGCCCCGCTCCAGCCCCTCAATCTCTTGCCTCAACTGAGGGGCCCAGAACTGAACACAACACTCAAGGTGTGGCCTCCCCAAGGCAGAGTCCAGGGGAAGGGTCACTGCCCTGGGCCTGCTGGCCACGCTAGTTTGGATCCAGGCCAGGATCCCATTGGCCTTCTTGGCCACCTGGGCACACTGGTGGCTCATGTCTAGTCTAGTTCCCAAAATTCAGATTTGCTGCTTCAAATGTCCAGCCTTGTAAGGCACACACAAAATACAAGAGGAGAGAAATTCACTTGGATCCACTATGTGTGAACTGAGAAGCAACAACAAGCTCAAAACAAGAAAGAACATGTGCAAGTTGGAGCAAGTCCAGAGGAGGCCAGAAAGTGATCAGGGGCTGGAGCAGCTCTGCCCTGGACACAGGAGAAGTTCTGGGGGGACATAATTCTGTCCTCTCAGTACCTGAAGGGCTCTGAGGGAGCTGGAGAGGGACTTTTCAAAAGGGTATGGAAGGAAAGGGCAAGGGGAGCAGCATCAAACTGAGAGGGCAGGGTTGGATGGATATTGGGAAGGAATCCTTCCCTGTGAGGGTGGGCAGGCCCTGGCACAGGCTGGGCAGAGAAGCTGTGGCTGCCCCAGCCCTGGGAGTGTCCAAGGCCAGGTTGGACAGGGCTTGGAGCCACCTGGGCTGGTGGGAGGTGTCCCTGCCCATGGCAGGGGGTGAGACTGGATGATCTTTAAGGTCCCTTCGAAGCCAAACCATTCCATGATGCCATGGCCTGCAGTCCTGATCCTTGTTAATTGGTTCCTCTCTGCTGTCACCTCTCAGCCTCCCTGGAGGGATGTGCTGGGAGGCACACTCAGGTGGTGCAATGTAAATTCCAGGCAGGAATTTATCCTCCCAGCTCTGAGTAAGATAATTAAATATCTCCTAATTAATACAGCCTGTCACAGTATGTAGCTGTTTATAACAGAGACCAAGATAATGCAGTTCATTTATGTTGCATTGGCAGTGAGAGCTGTAACTTTCTGCTGGTTTTGTAGTTACTTGTGTTTTTATAACCACTTGACAGATGAAATCAGGCACAGGATTTGCAGTTGAAGAGGGGAGTGTGCTGGTTGAAAGGGAAACCAGCAGGAGAAACAAACCCAACACAAAAGAGATTCTAAATCAGAGTTACAATTTAATAACAATATCACAAGAAATGCAATGGCACAAAGAGAAATTGGGTTTAACCCCCAAGCCCAGCAGTGTAACCCACCCCCTGGGGCACAAACACAGGGGGGTTTGGTGGCCCCTGTGCTGAGCCCCACGTGGTTCCCCCGAGTCCAAAGGAAAAGGAAGGGACAAACCTGTTGTTGCAGATGATGGCACAGTCTGGTGGAGAGTGGTGGGCTCCTCCTGGCCAGGGGCTGCTCCTCCTCTGCATCCAATCAGTGGGTACCCAAGTCCCAAAGCCCAAGATTGTCTCCCCTGAGGTTTGGGTGGGAGCCCCCAGTGCCTCCCCCAGGGCAGGGAGTTCCACACTGGGGGATCTGACTCTGGCAGTCAGGGGGGATTTTGGAATGGTTGCTGGCCCCTGAGCAGAGCTGAGCCCTCAGGTGGGTGTGGAGGTGCCAAGGAGTCCCTGCAGGGCAGTTCTCCCAGCTCCTCTGCCAGGCTTCTTTCCCAGCCAGCTCCCAGCCTGAGGGCTCAGCTGTGCCCTGGGCAGCTGCTGCCAATGGGCCATTGGGAACAGTTGCTGGGCAATGGCCCAGAGGGTTTAGAATGCCCAGCTTTGGGCACACCCACACAGGGACAAACTGCTCCCACCTGCTCAACTGGGACAGGCAGGAACAAAACTGGAGCAAAGGAGCTGACAATGACCTTCTAAGACCACATTATTCTGCTGAGATTGAAGGTGTTGAGCAGGAACATGGGTGAGAGAAACCTCAACC
This sequence comes from Pithys albifrons albifrons, assembly GCF_047495875.1. NCBI lineage: Eukaryota > Metazoa > Chordata > Aves > Passeriformes > Thamnophilidae > Pithys > Pithys albifrons. The sequence goes on along the minus strand of NC_092478.1, from coordinate 9,810,036 downwards.
AAACTCATTCAGAGCTCCAGGTAATCTCCACTCTAAGCCAGGTCACTAATTCCAGTCTGTACTTACTGGGAAGAAAAGTGTTATACTGGATGGTTCACCCAAACTCTTTTAGGCAGTGCCAAAATTTGGGGGAATGAGAGTCAGAGAGAGAAATCCAGGGTGTCCTTGTCCAGCTCTGCACCTCTGTGACCTTCTTCAGTTTTGTTACAGGAAATGGTGGATTTGGAATTGATAAACCTGACCACTCCTAAGGAATATTAGAATTTCAGAGGTGCCCAGAAAGGTGTTATCAGATACCCAATTAACCTTTTTGGAGGGATTTGCATCCCTGCCTTCAGCCTCTGACAGTCCTGGAGCTGTAACTGCTCCATCCTGAAGACTCCTGCAAATTACATGGAGAATGTCTTGTTGTGGCTTTGTCATTTCATGCATTGCTTTTCTTAGAGCCCAGAGCAAAGCACTTCAAAGAGTGTTTCCTTGTGAACAGCCATTTGGAGGTTCTGTTTATGCCCTACCAGAAAGGTCAGTGTAAAAACACCCTTGCAAGGTTAAATGTGGGGTCAAAAGCAGCTATTAAACAAATAGTGTAAAAGATAAAATTCCAGCTCTTTAGTCTGAATGAATTTTAAACCCTTGATTGAATTCTGCTCTCTGCTCCTGAGTTGGCACTTTCTGCCTTTGCTAGAACTCTTCCACTGCTATTTCAGATTCAGGTGGGTCTTCCAAGGCCAGTGGCTCCCACTGTCTTGAGGAGGAAAAAAACCACTTCTAGCACTGACACCTTCCAAGTGAAAAAACTATAATCCTTTTTATTATGGTCTGATCTTCTGTGAAAGGCCCTTTTCTGCCTTGATCATCCATGGGCCCTGCAGGCTCTCCAGCAGGCTGGGCCACTGGTTACAAAGGATTTATTATTGGATTAGATGTTCCTCTAAAGTATTTCCAGGTGGTTTGTAGTACCTGTACAGTCACCCTGCCAGAGCAGTGCGAGGTGCTTTCTAACTGGGGTTCAACTTCACCTTCTGAAGCCTCAGGGTAGTGTCTTTGTGTAACCTTTCTGCCATCTCAAAGGATCTTGCTCTTTGCACTTCTGAGGTGTAGGGTTTTTTCCTGAGCTTAGTTCAAGTTGATTGTGAGAAGAGTCTCTTGGTTTTCTGTTAATCCAAGACTTTAAACACCCAAGGAATCTGCCTGAGGAACTGGATCCTCAGTGCTGGCCTGGGCTGTGTCAGGAGTTGCTTTGCCTGTGGTTCCCTAATTAACTGATTAGTGAAACAGTCATTTGTGGTATTGAAAAATCACCTTGGCTCTGTGCCTGAGTGTGACATTTACTTGGCACTCACAGGGGGTTGGATTCTCTCCCTTTACAGCTGCACTTTTGGGTGCTGAGTTTCTGTTGGGTCTCTGAGCACACCAAAGTCAGAGCCTCTGCCAGCAACAGGCACATAAATCTGTCTTCTTGTATTTCTCTTTTTAAGGCCTTGAAGATGCTGCTGCTGTTGCATGTCCAAGAGTTTGTGTTGAGAACAGGGAGGACAAGAGCCTGCCCAGCTCCTGGTGCAGTCCCTGCATGATGAGGCAGTGGGTGTGCACGAAGCATTTCTAACTTTCCCCACCTCAAAACTTGCTCTTCATCCAGCCCCAGGAATGTTAAGAGCAAGTTCATACAAAATCTTACATGTCCTCAAGAAGAGAGACCTTTCCAGCTAAGACTGGGAGATGAAGCACTTTGCATGTCCCACCTTGATGTCCTGATTGAAACTCAGAGCTCGCCCCTCCTGGAGCTCCCCGTGCCACACGTGATGCCCGTGGCCACCAACCCTTTAGTGTCACTGACTCAGGGGTTCTCCTCCCCAGCTGCAGGAATGTGCCAGTGCCCTGCCCAAACCTGGCTCCTGTTCCCTGCTGTGCCCTCCTTGCCCTGCCTCGGTGGGATGAGGAGCCTCCTGATTTCATTTATTTACTGATTTTCAGGCAGGTCTCCCAAACAATCACACACATGTCCTGTTGCTATTTTTTTTTTTTTTGTGTGATACAACTAAAGGGATTTCTGCTGGGGAGGAAACAAGTTCAGAAGACCAGAGGATGAGAATATCCAATTATCATTCTTCTTATTGCTCAGTATAACCCATTTATCTTTCAGCCCCCTCCTCAAAGGTGGCTGCAACTCAGACCTTTAAGTTTGGCCACTTTACTGAAGCAACTGAGGCTCTCAAAGCCTGTCTGGCATCTCTCTAGGCCACTGTTCTGTGGCAGTCCATTTGCAGGAAAAATATAACATTTAGTAAAAATTTAATCTGTAGGATGAATTGCCTTCACTGAATTTGCTGAGATAAGGCTGAAGTGCTTTAGAGACAAGTTTGGAAGGAGAAGAAGAGAGGAGGGGAAGACACAGAAGTCTGAGGAGGCAAACTGTGCTGGTGCTGCTCTCAGGAGTGCCAAGACTTTCTTTTAGCATATGGAGAGTTTTAGAAGGACACAGACTGAGGCAGACAGCAGTGCAATTCAAAGATCATCCATCTCTTCCAGAGATAATAACTCCTTAGCTTTCATCTCTGTGAATCCAAAAGCACTCAGGAAGAAATCGGTGTGAATTCTCCCCACTGTGCCCTCGTGGCTGAACTGGAGGCTGGGCTAGAGAGCTGCCTTGGCACTCTGGGCCACCCTGGTGGCAGGGCCTGTGCCAGGCTGGGCAGGGGCAGCTCCTCACCGGGGTGTGGGCATGGCAGGCACTGAGTTGGTGCTGCCATTGAGAGCCTGTGCATGTAGAGCAGGTGCCACTGCTGGTGCCCCACCCTGTGCCATGGCAGGGGACACAAGGGGGGGCATCACAGACAGTTCCCTCCTGTGTTCTGCACTGGCCAAAGAGTGAGGAAGGCAGGTCTTGTACTGCAAAGCTTTTCCTTTCTTGCAGCTGCACCAAGAGCCCTGGACAGCCTGGGGCAGGATTGTCTCACAGGGTTATTGCTTTGCAGTGGTGCTTTTATTTTATTCATTCCATTTTTTGTCTCCTGAATCCATTGGTGTAAGTTGAATTCCTGTTCCAGGTCCTAAAGTTATTCAGGAGATCTGGAAGGGAATCCCTGGAGCTCCTCCTGTGTGTCTGAAGCACAGGCTGGTTGGGTTTGAAGCAATAAACTCCAACACCTGACTCCAATACCTGAGCTGATTCCAACACTACAGGCTGATTAGCTCAGATCAAATTACTCACCTGCAAGGAAAGCCTTTCTGAGTCCCCCAAACAGGTTCTGATACTGTCAGGGGGTTTAGGCAACTCCAAATCCTCCCAATAATTGTGCAGCAGTGGGTTTTCTGTCCTCACCCAAGAGGCAGAGAAAGCCTCACCCTCAGCATTGCAATAACACAAAGAGTGTGTCATATCTGCTTTCCTTTTATATCTTCTTTTCTCCAGCTGACAACAAGAGTCAGATGTATCAGATCTGCTTAATCTGGAAAAGAGTGTCACCAATATCATTTTTTTTCTCTGCTTTCATATTTCCTGCCCTTTTAATACTCAAAGCTGCTGATCTTATTTCTCTGGTCATACTTTTCTATTTACCCTTTTTTTCTCCTTCTGTTTCTCTGACTTTGGGCAACTCACTTTGTTACAAACTTGGTTCTTCCAGGAGGAAAAGAAATTACAATAATAAATGAAGCCTGGTAGGTGGTGTGAAGGTGGAAATGATGTTGCAGTGACTGGAGGGGACTTGATGGCAGGTCTGTGTTTATTTTGGAAGGGCCTTGGTCACTGCTTGCTTTGCTTTTACTTCTTCCACACTTAAAATACACTAAGAATTTTCATGCAGTAAACACAAGGGTGGCACTTCATGGCTTTAAAAAGAAATTGGAAGAGAAGCCACTTTTCCATGCAGAGCACATTGCAAAATAACAATAATAAAATACTTGTTGATCCAAAACAACAGTTGAGCTCAAATTAATACTTTCGGGGAGGAAAAACTCGTAATTTGAAACGTTGCATGGAAATGTTCCTTTTCTTCTGCAGTGACTGTGAGAACCTTTAGTTTCCAGGTTGGTGGTTTGTTGGAGGGGGGTATAACATCAGCTCTGCTCCTGGATCCTCTCTGGGCTTGGTTCAGTTCAGCCTCAGGGGTGTCCCCCAGACCTCTCCCTCCACCTGACTTTGCAGCAGCTTTGGAAAGGCTGCAGGAACCTTTGCCAAGCTGGGAAATGGGAATTACTGCAGTGGAGACGTTTGGTGGCTTGACCAGGGTTTAACCTCCCCGTCTGTCTCCATGGTGATATTGGGAGAGGAGGCTCAGGAAACATCTGCAGTGACTTGTTCCTGGAAGGGCAAATTGAACGGGATCCCCAAAGCATGAGCTGGGTCAGGGTGGGGCAGCAGGAAGGAGGGGGGGTCAGTGGAGATGGGGCTTCCAGGGTGGGTTTGAGCCTGGCAAAATGACCAAGTTGCTGCTGCAGAAGGACACCTGTCGGGAGGGGAGAGAGATCTTGGGGTGAGAAGTGGAAGGAATTGACACTCAGATCTCTGGAAAGAAGGAGCTGAAATCATCATGAAAACAGACACTTCTATTGAGGGCTGAGCTGTTTGTTCCTGACTGGAATGGAGATTTCAGGGAGAACTTTGTGTTGAACTGAAAGCACGACTCCAGATTTCTGTACAGAGAAGGAACTGCAGAAGTTTGAACAGTGGGGTTGCTTTGGAACACTAATTGCTCCTGTTAATTGCACATCTGCAGAGCAGGCCCTGTGTGTGACACTGACTGTTACAGATGGCACAGGCTCCTGGGATGGCACAGGCTCCTGGGATGGCACAGGCTGGCTCCTGGGGTGGCACAGGCTCCTGGGATGGCACAGGCTCCTGAGGTGGCACAGGCTGGCTCCTGAGGTGGCACAGCTGGCTCCTGGGATGGCACAGGCTCCTGAGGTGGCACAGGCTTCTGGGATGGCACAGGCTCCTGAGGTGGCACAGCTGGCTCCTGGAGTGACACAGGCTCCTGAGGTGGCACAGGCTCCTGGGATGGCACAGGCTGGCTCCTGAGGTGGCACAGCTGGCTCCTGGGATGGCACAGGCTCCTGGGATGGCACAGGCTCCTGAGGTGGCACAGCTGGCTCCTGAGATGGCACAGACTCCTGAGGTGGCACAGGCTGGCTCCTGAGGTGGCACAGACTCCTGGGATGGCACAGGCTGCTGAGGTGGCACAGGCTCTTGAGGTGGCACAGGCTGGCTCCTGGGATGGCACAGGCTCCTGGGGTGGCACAGGCTGGCTCCTGGGATGGCACAGGCTGGCTCCTGAGGTGGCACAGGCTGGCTCCTGGGATGGCACAGGCTCCTGAGGTGGCACAGGCTGGCTCCTGAGGTGGCACAGCCTCCTGAGGTGGCACAGGCTGGCTCCTGAGGTGGCACAGGTTCCTGAGGTGGCACAGGCTCCTGGGATGGCACAGGGTGGCTCCTGGGATGGCACAGGCTCCTGACGTGGCACAGGCTACTGGGATGGCACAGGCTCCTGAGGTGGCACAGACTCCTGAGGTGGCACAGGCTGGCTCCTGAGGTGGCACAGGCTGGCTCCTGGAGTGACACAGGCTCCTGGGATGGCACAGGCTGGCTCCTGAGGTGGCACAGGCTCCTGGGGTGACACAGGCTGGCTCCTGGAGTGACACAGGCTCCTGAGGTGGCACAGGCTCCTGGGATGGCACAGGCTGGCTCCTGAGGTGGCACAGCTGGCTCCTGGGATGGCACAGGCTCCTGGGATGGCACAGGCTCCTGAGGTGGCACAGCTGGCTCCTGAGATGGCACAGACTCCTGAGGTGGCACAGGCTGGCTCCTGAGGTGGCACAGACTCCTGGGATGGCACAGGCTGCTGAGGTGGCACAGGCTCTTGAGGTGGCACAGGCTGGCTCCTGGGATGGCACAGGCTCCTGGGGTGGCACAGGCTGGCTCCTGGGATGGCACAGGCTGGCTCCTGAGGTGGCACAGGCTGGCTCCTGGGATGGCACAGGCTCCTGAGGTGGCACAGGCTGGCTCCTGAGGTGGCACAGCCTCCTGAGGTGGCACAGGCTGGCTCCTGAGGTGGCACAGGTTCCTGAGGTGGCACAGGCTCCTGGGATGGCACAGGGTGGCTCCTGGGATGGCACAGGCTCCTGACGTGGCACAGGCTACTGGGATGGCACAGGCTCCTGAGGTGGCACAGACTCCTGAGGTGGCACAGGCTGGCTCCTGAGGTGGCACAGGCTGGCTCCTGGAGTGACACAGGCTCCTGGGATGGCACAGGCTGGCTCCTGAGGTGGCACAGGCTCCTGGGGTGACACAGGCTGGCTCCTGGGATGGCACAGGCTCCTGAGGTGGCACAGGCTGGCTCCTGAGGTGGCACAGGCTCCTGAGGTGGCACAGGCTGGCTCCTGAGAGCTCTGGTGGGACTCACCCCCCCCCCTCTGTGCTACACTGGGGGCCAGCCATGCCTGATATTCCTGACAAGGCCAAGCCCGGCTGGCTCAGAGGAGCAGAACCCACATTTATTTCAGTCAGCCATTGAGGGATTGTCCTTTCAGGGTTGCTCTTGTTGCCAAATTTGCTTTCCAACCCCCCTGAGGATGTTGCTGAATGTTGTTGGGGAGCTGTGATTTTTCACACTCCTGCTCTTTGCCACCATCTCACACTTACCTTTGCTTTCCAAGTGTCAAACTGGTTTTCTTCATCATTTAGCAAGAACACTTTGAATGAATTCATCTGGTAAGATAAATCTGCTGAGCTCTTCCCATCTGTTCTGGAGAAAGCTGCATTCCAGAGGTCGTGGGATGGGTATGTGAAAGGGAGAATATTTTGGGGCATGTGATATGATTTTTTTTTTCAAACAGCTTAAGAAAGTACATGAACAAGAATGCAGAATTTCAGCTCGTGAGAACTTCAAACTGCAATGGCTCCAGGGGAAACCTTGGTGAACTTCTGCATAGTAGAGATACTTTCCTAGTGCCACAGGGGGCTTCTCAGGTGTCCTGTGCACAGTGCAGGAGAACCAAAGGGGTGAAGGAGAACCAAAGGGGTGCAGGAGAACCAAAGGAGTGCAGGAGAACCAAAGGGGTGCAGGAGAACCAAAGGACTGCAGGAGAACCAAAGGGGTGCAGGAGAACCAAAGGACTGCAGGAGAACCAAAGGGGAGCAGGAGAACCAAAGGGGTTCAGGAGAACCAAAGGGGTGCAGGAGAACCAAAGAAGTGCAGGAGAACCAAAGGGGTGCAGGAGAACCAAAGGGATGCAGGAGAACCAAATGAGTGCAGGAGAACCAAAGGGGTGCAGGAGAACCAAAGGGATGCAGGAGAACCAAATGAGTGCAGGAGAACCAAAGGGGTGCAGGAGAACCAAAGAAGTGCAGGAGAACCAAAGGGGTGCAGGAGAACCAAAGGGGTGCAGGAGAACCAAAGGGATGCAGGAGAACCAAATGAGTGCAGGAGAACCAAAGGGGTGCAGGAGAACCAAAGAAGTGCAGGAGAACCAAAGGGGTGCAGGAGAACCAAAGGAGCACAGCAGAACCGAAGGGGTGCAGAAGAACCAAAGGAGTGCAGGAGAACCAAAGGGGTGCAGGAGAACCAAAGGAGTACAGGAGAACCAAAGCTGTGCAGGAGAATCAAAGGAATGCAGGAAACCAAAGGGGTGCAGGACAACCAAAGGGGTTCAGAAGAACCAAAGAGGTGCAGGAGAACCAAAGGGGTGCAGGAGAACCAAAGGGGTGCAGGAGAACCAGAGCTGTGCAGGAGAACCAAAGGGGTGCAGGAGAACCAAAGGGGTGCAGGAGAACCAAAGAGGTGCAGGAGAACCAAAGGGGTGCAGGAGAACCAAAGGGGTGCAGGAGAACCAAAGGGGTGCAGGAGAACCAGAGCTGTGCAGGAGAACCAAAGAGGTGCAGGAGAACCAAAGGGGTGCAGGAGAACCAAAGGGGTGCAGGAGAACCAAAGAGCTACAAAAGAACCAGAGGGGTGCAGGAGAACCAAAGGGGTGAAAGCTGAATTGCAGAGGGGATGTGTGAGGAGTCTCTGAGCCCAGGGACACAAATCCACTCTCAGAGAGGAAAGCACAGGATTGTTTGGGTTATTCTTGCAAATCCCAGGCCCCTTCCATCTGCAGGGGACAGGATGGGAGGGAGGATTTCCACAACTTGGACACAGGACTGGAAGGACTAAGTGAGTTTGCCACAACACTGAATTGGGAGGAGCTGCTGAGTCCCTCGAGGGCAGGGAGGACCTGCAGAGAGACCTGGGCAGATCAGAGGGCTGGGAATCACCAACCATGGGAAGTTCAACCAGGGGGAGTGCAGGATTCTGCCCCTGGGATGGGGCAACCCTGGATGGACAGACTGAGAATGTGAGGCTGGAGAGCAGTGCTGGGAAGGGCCCTGAGGGTCCTGGTCAGTGGCCACTTGGGCACCAGCCAGCAGTGCCCTGGAGCCAGGAGAGACATCCCTGCCCTGGGGAGCATCAGGCCCAGCACAGCCCAGGGAGGGGATTGTCCCGCTCTGCTCTGCTCTGGGGCAGCCCCACCTGCAGGGCTGGGGCACTTTGGGGGCACACAATGGAAGGGAGAGATTGAGCCATTGGAGAGTGTCCAAAGGAGGGCACAGAGATGGTTCAGGGCCTGGAGGGGCAGTGAGTGAGGGCACTGAGGGCACTTGGTGTGTTCAGCTGGAGAGGAGACTGAGGGGAGACCTCAGTGCAGGGACAACTCCCTGGGGAGGGGCAGAGGAGGGGCAGGCACTGAGCTCTGCTCTGTGGGACCAGGGACAGCACCCAGGGAATGTCTGGAGCTGTGCCAGGGCAGGGACAGCACCCAGGGAATGGCTGGAGCTGTGCCAGGGCAGGGGCAGCACCCAGGGAATGGCTGGAGCTGTGCCAGGGCAGGGGCAGGTTGGATCTCAGCAAAAGGCTCTTCCCCCAGAGGGTGGTGGGCACTGCCCAGGCTCCCCAGGGCAGTGGGCACAGCCCCAAGGCTGCCAGAGCTCCAGGAGGGTTTGGATGATGCTCTGGGGCACAGGGGGTGACTCTTGGGGCTGGGCCTGGGCAGGGCTGAGGGTTGGACTGATGGTCCCTGTGGGTCCCTCCCAGCTCAGAATATTCTGGCATTCTGTGATTCACTTTCTCCTTCTTTCCTGTTGACTCAGCCTTGCTCTTTTCTTGCTGCCTGACGTCTCCAGGAGCTCCTGTGTGCAGAGCTGACATGTCTGACAGCCAAAGCAAATCCTGCACAGCTTTTGTCACCCAGAGTGGAACGTTGGGGCTTTGACCAGAAACCAGAGGGGACAGCTGGTTGTGTTGCTGAGCTCATCAGACAAGGACCCCCATCATCATCCTCTCCAGAGGCAGCTGCACTGGGGCTGGTTGGCAAATCATGTGCAAACCTCTGGGGCTTGGTGGAAGGTGCATGTTCTGAGTGTCAGACCTGAGTAGAACTTGCTCCAGCTGGCTGCACTTCTCTGGGAAGTATTTACATAAGTGCACCCAAAATAAATTCCATTCTGATCACTTCATCACTGTGGAGTTATTGTATTTGAGAAGATGGTCAGAGAGGAGCAGGGAGGAAATTACCAGGAGCTTGGAGGATTTGAGTAATAAGGAAAATTGCTTGAAGGTGTGGAGGGTGATGGAGGGAGAGATAGAATATAATCCACTATCAATATTTGAAGAACAATACTCAAGACAGAGGTGAGGTGAAACTAGAGAGGTATGAAATAAATGCAAGGAGGAGGCAGTTCCTGGCAGTGAGAGGTCTCAGGCTGTGTGTGGAGCACCCCAGAGGGACACCCAGGCAATGGCACATCTTAAACTAAACCAGAGCCAAGGAGTGAGCCCTGCAGCAGGCAGGGCTTTGGGGGGAGGCAGGAGGACAAGAGGAATGGCACAGACATTTGTGGCAGGATGTAGATCTGAGAAAATGGCTGTGGGGTTTAAAAGTTGAGGCGTGAGGTGGGTGTGCAAATGGGAACAGGAGAGTTGGGCAGTTTAATGCATTGACCTTGTGGAAGGAACAGCTGGAAACTGTCAGTCCTGAGATTTGTGGGGAAAGTTCAGCTTCCACTTTGTTAAAGGTTCAAACACAGGAAGGTGGTGTTGGGAGAAGCCCCCTCAGAGGATTTTTCTTACCAAACCAACACAAGAGGTTCAGGCTTGGAGTGCCAGGAGTGAGGACAAAAGATGGCTGAGGACTTTTAGATTCCAGCTGAATGGTGGGATGGAGGTGAGAAAACAGAACCCCAGCACCTGGGGGTGGGGAGAGGTTCTTCTTTCTTTGTTCCCTGGGTGCTGGTTTGACTTTTTGGTTTGTTTTTTTTTTCCTTTGGGCAGCTGCAGAAAAGGAGCCACAGCTGCTGGTGAGCTCTCTCTTTTTCTGGCTCTGCTCTTTGCTTTTCCCCCTCCATCTCTGGGCACCCTGAACTTCAGAGAGAGAGAGAGGAGAGTCACAGCTGCTTCAGGGCACTGCAGACCTTTTTTTTCCTTCTTCCTGGGGATCGATTTAACTGTAAGGAGATTCCTGGGAATTATCACCATTTCCTCCACTCCCAGTTTTTTCCTTCTTCATTTGGGACAGAGGACAAAGAGAGAGAGTTCAGTGAGTGCTCACCCCTTGTCTGTGCCTCTCTGGGAAAAGACTGAGAACTCCCCTCACAGCCAGCCCAGGTGTGACACTGACACTGTCCATAATGGAACTGCCCCAGGAGGAATCCACCCTTTGGGGGTTGTTCTCTTTTGCTTTTACCTTTGGGGCTGGGGGAGTTGTTTGCTCTGGTCTGTTCACAGTTCTATCCATATCTACATATATATGGGGATATATAGTAGTTAAGAACAGTTATCCTTCTTGTATCCATTTTCTAATTTAAGTTCCTTTTTCTTAAATTTAATAAGGAATAATGTGATTATTGTGGAGGAATCGTCCCCTCTGCTTTTGGGTAAACATTTTGGATTTTCCCCTCAAACTAAGACCCACTTTCACCCTGAAAACCACCTGGATGGCCAAGGGTGGGAACAGGCAGTGTGTGACTTCTCTCAAGGGCTCTCTGCTCCTGGAGGGGAAGGTCTCCACCCAGCCAGGCTCCTGCTGCCCTGTGGAGCCACAGCCCTGCTCTTCCCTCCCTCAACCACCTCCTTTGTGGTTAATTCTGTGCCATGAATAACCTACAATGAGATGGAGAAACTCAGGGCTGTGTGATGTGTCTGTACGTTGTCGTGTTTCTCAGTTGCCCAGGAGCACATCCCAGTGGATCCCCAGAAGTGTCTGCAGGATTTAGTGGAAATTCAATATTGGCAGCAAGGAGGATCACTCACAGTGCTGCCACTGTGTTTGGCTTTCAGTGAAGCCATTACAGCAATCCTGGCTTTGATTTATATTAACATGTTGTTAACTGGGAGCTAATAAAGATGCAAAATGCATGAAATCAATTAGGCACAGATTTAAGGGGTGCACATAAAGGAAATTCTCTGATTTACCTTCCCATTTGTTGACTACAGACCTTGCATTACTTTGAACATGAAAGCAATCAATTGACTGTGTTTAATTCCCTTAATTAATTCCTGCTATCATTTTCCTTGCCTCTTTACTTCAGTTTAAAAATACCTGGATCCCAGTCAGAAAATTCCCTGGAGTTGTAACAATTTCAGATGGGAATGTTTATTTAAAAGTATCATTTGGGCTCTAAGAGCTTATTAGTCAAAAACTATTTTCCAACATAATCTTCAACTTCACAGAAGTATTTAATTTTTTTTTTAAATACTTTTGTCTCTGCTTTTCATTAATTTTTATTTGCTTCTTTAGTAATTTGTAACTTGAGAAGTGTGGAAAGTTTCTTTCTCAACAGGGAGAACTTTTCATGCCCAAGTTTATTAGTTTGGGATTTAGCAAAGAAAAATCCTGTCAACTTAATTTTTTGTAGTATTTTGTTCAAAACACTGAGAGCTGTGCATATAAATGCTCCTTAAATTAGAGCTGGTAGGAATAGAGGGTGAACCAGATTCTGTGATGCATTTCTGGCATTGTCCAAAGGTGTTGCTGAACTGCAGAACCTCAGGAGAGCCAATAATGAACCTGTGGAGCTTTTGGGAAGTTGTTGGGTGGGTTTGGGTTGGTTGTCTGAGGTTTTGTACTGGCCATGGACTGCAAATGTGATAAACTGGCTGTCAAAAGAAGCAGAAAAGGGTCAATAAATTATCTGGAGGTCAGTGGTGTGTCCTGTGTGCTGGTCCCATGGGGATGTATCTCAGGCAGGCTGGGAGGTGTTGCTGGGTGGTTAATTGACCTTTACCCATCACACAGAACTAATGAGCAGGATTTGGCCAGTTTGGTCTCCTGAGGCTTTTCCCCCTGCTGGTTCCTGGGCAGGGAAGGGGCCTCTGCTTTTCTCTGTGACAGGTCCCCCAGAACACAGAATGTGCTGAGCTGGAAGGGACCCACAGGGGCCATCAGTCCAACGCCCAGCCCTGCCCAGGCCCAGCCCCAAGAGTCACCCCCTGTGCCCCAGAGCATCATCCAAACCCTCCTGGAGCTCTGGCAGCCTTGGGGCTGTGCCCACTGCCCTGGGGAGCCTGGGCAGTGCCCACCACCCTCTGGGGGAAGAGCCTTTTGCTGAGATCCAACCTGTCCCTGCCCTGGCACAGCTCCAGCCATTCCCTGGGTGCTGTCCCTGCCCTGGCACAGCTCCAGCCATTCCCTGGGTGCTGCCCCTGCCCTGGCACAGCTCCAGCCATTCCCTGGGTGCTGTCCCTGCCCTGGCACAGCTCCAGCCATTCCCTGGGTGCTGTCCCTGCCCTGGCACAGCTCCAGCCATTCCCTGGGTGCTGTCCCTGGTCCCACAGAGCAGAGCTCAGTCCCTGCCCTTTTTGGGAGCTTTGATGTCCTGGTGTAAACTTTGTCACATCTGGAGCCAGGCTCTGCTCTGTGGACTCCAGCAATGGGACAAGATGCCACAGGCAGGAACTGATGCCCAGGGAGTTCCACCTGAGCATAAGGAAGAACTTCCCTGTGCAGTGACCCAGCACTGAACAGGCTGCCCAGGGAGGGGGTGGAGTCTCCTCCCTGGGGATATTCCAGACCCCTCTGGGCACAATCCTGTACCATGTGCTCTGGGCTGGCCCTGCCTGGGCAGGGAGGTGGCACCAGATGCCCCACTGTGGTCCCTCCTAGCCTGACCCATCTGGGATTCTGTGACATTTGTTTCATACTCCTGAGCAGAGCCATTTCAGGCTCTTTCTGCCCAGGTGAGCCCCTCGGTCCCAGTGGCAGGAGCTGTGCTGGCTGTTGGGGGAGCAGAGCTGGTGGACACTGTCCCAGCTGTCCAACCCTCAGAGCTGTGTGGCCTTTCGTGTGCAGGGTGGCCAGGGAGGATCAGGCCAGGAGCTTTCTAATAAAATCCTTGAAGATCTGGATTTCCAATGCACTGAATGTTCTGCCCCACACTCAGAGCACCTGAGCCATGTCTGAACTGCAGGATGGGAGCACTTGGTCCAACCACAGCCTTCACTGGGAATTGTTGCATTTAGCAGGGACTTCAGGGATGAATTAGGGGCTTGGAAACTGGGAATCTTGGACATTGAGCCCCCAGGACAGCTGACCATCCTAAACCCCATAAGGGTTGAGTTTTACTATTAGAAAATGAAACACTCATGAATAATGTAAGTGGCCAAATCAGGTCATCACAGAAAGAGATTCTGGGCTCTGGGCTACACTTTAATGTTCCCTGTTGGGAAACAGGAGGGGAAGAGGCCACTTCTGTTCCTTTTTGGAGAGGAACAAGCAGCAAGAGCAGGTGGAGTTGGCTGGGGCAGAGCCTTGTGCCCTGAGATTGCTCTGGAAAACAGATTTAGCAACGGATTAATGGACCAAAGTTGTGAAGTTGTGATCTGACCTGGGGTTGTGTCACCGACTTTGCAAGGGAAGTGCTTTCAAATGCACCTCTGAATGCTGAGACAGAGCACAGAGTGATTCCTTAGGGAATGAGGAGGGGAAACAGCAGCTCTGGCACTGCACTGGGCTCACAGGGAGGGTTTCTGAAAGCACTGGGGGGAGTTGGTGAGATGTGCCAGGGGATAGTCCAAGTTTGATCTCCCCTGTGGCTCTGCCCAGGTGGAACTGCTGAGCTGTGTCTTGGTTTGAGATAAGCAACTGCCAACCCCCCAAGCACAGAGAGAAAAGCCTCCCTCCTAACACCAGGGACAGGGAGGAAAGGAGAGGGGAAAGAAAAAGCACTTCAAACTGCATTTATACTAAAACTACATATATTTTTCACAGAAAGGAAGAGACAATTAGAAGAGAGTACAAATATACACTCACACAAGTTTGCAACAACAAGTTCCCCACCTCAACTTCTTAACAAACACACAAATTCTACTGTCTTAACTACACATTACTTAAGAAAAGACTTATTCCCCAGGGAGACAAACCCAAGCAGAAAGGAGAGACCCAGAATGGCACATTTTACTTTCCTGAGGTACCCTGTGAGCCAGTGGTGGGCCTGGCCCTCTCCATCCCCCCTGGGACAGCATCGTGTGTCCTCCCAAGAGGAGGCTGAGAAGCGACTGCCTTAACCACTCCCACACTGGTTCCTACTGCCCTGGAGATGATGCCATAATGTGGGATGGAATACAAAATTACTGGCTAGAAGAGGTCAGCTGTTGGCTCAGCCCAGCTCAAGTCAGCTGACAGCTTCAGCCTAGTCCAGACTTCAGAGCCCAAGTCCAGGCCCACCTGGGTGAACCCATGACAACTGTTACAGTGGAAACAGATTTTAGGGGTGGGTGGTTGGGTGTTTGGTTTGGGTTTGGTGGGGGTTGGGTGGTTTGGTGGTTTGTTTGTTTGGGGGTTTTTGGTTTTGTTTTTTTTTTCCTCTCTTTTTTTTTTTTTTGCTTTCTTTTAAAAATTTTACTTTTGTTTTTGAAACCGAGTGGGTTATTTAAACTTCCTTCTGGGAACAGTTTTCAAGGTGGCTCTTCTCTAAGCTGTGCCTCCTCCTGGGGCCAGCTGAGGCTGAGGAGCCCCAGAGCTGTGGCTGCTGCTGGAGGCAGGGAAGTCTTCAGGGACTGAGAGAAAAATCCCCCAGGATCTTGGTGCATCTTACAAAACCAGCCCTTGAGTGACTCTCCAGTGTTTGACCAGAAGTCCCTCAGCACAGCAAAGTTGTCATGGATACTCCAACTCCAGGACACTAAAGCCCATCACTGGTTCCCTTTGTAAAAGGCTCAACACTTTGAACTCTGCTCTCAGAGCCACTGCAAAGCCACATCAAAGCAGGTGGTGCAGCACTCCAGGAATAACCTCCTCACCTCCTTGGTGAGGGCTCTGCTGCTCAAAAAAGCTCCAGCAGTGCCAATAAGCATCACCTGAGCACCACTGGGGCACTCTTTGATGTGAGTAAAGGCCCAATTTGTCATGGTTTCAACAGAGCCCTTGCTGCTCTGCATGTGGGACTGCCTCTTTCAGCCCAAAGCCTTCCGTGCTCTCCTCACTGAGGGGAACTATTTTGGGTGTGTGACATCAGTTGGTGAGCTCAGACCTGCAGCCCCAGAGCTGTTGGGTTTATTTTGGGAGCTGGGCCAAATGCAAGGCTAAAATTAATTCTTTTACTGTGAAGATGTGGGGGGGGAAATCTTTTCCTGTTCGAGTTGCAAACTGGAGAGCACAAGGAAAAGTTGAAAATAAGAGCCATTATTAACCTGCCTTGGCTTTGGAGTGGGTCTGGATTTAATAGTCTGGCACACTCTACCTTATTTCCCTGTTCAATTGCCAATTAGTGCAATAGATCTCGATGCACTGCTTGGAATTAATTGCAGTGAGGAGCTGACAGCTCCCAAGGAGGAGCCACTGCCTGGAAGGTGGGGCCTGAAAAGCAGCTTCTCTCCTGCTCCCTGGAATCCTCCTTCCAGGAGCTGACAGCAGCAACAATCCCCCTGGCAATGCTCCCTTGAGCTGCTGGAGGGAAACAAATGTGCTCCTTCAGAACCCTCAGCTGTTGGGACTGGTTCTGGTAAATGATTTAAATTGACATAAATGAGTAAGCTGTCAAGGGCACCACGTGATTGCCCTTTTTGAAGGCTAAAAATAATGAATTGTTGCTTCTGAGAGAGCGTGGCCCCGATACTTGGTTGGCTTGAGTGAGGCAGCCAGTGAGGAGCTGATTGAGAAAGGTGTGAGAGGTAAGAATAAGGATAACAATGATAACAATGTCTTCAGACTGCAGCAGTGTGGGCTGATAAATCTGTAATTAAAGGTGGTGTTCACCTCCCAAGCACTGTCTGCCACTGCAGTGGGGAAATCCAGCCCTGCTCTCCTTGATGGCTCCCAGGGCACCTCCAACTCTTCCTACACCTCCCTCATCCTCTCTTACATTGTTTCAGCTCTTATGCAGAATATATTTCTGATCCATGTCTTTCAAGTGAAGCAACAGCACCATATTAGAGGTGATTAAACAAGGGGTAAACCCTGCCTTTCAAAACCAAAAATCTTGGTGGTTTTGAAGTGCAAGTGCAGGAATAAATACAGGAAGTTCCCATTTCTTTGGATCAATGACTGAATTGAAATTGTGTGAATCACTGATTTTATTTAATTTTTTTTTTTGGTGTGGCAGAGATGCACTAAATTGCATCAAAAATGCATCTGTGCCATAAACGAGCAGCAAACTGTGCATGTGCTGCTGGAAAATGCTGTGGTGATATTCAGGCTGAGAGTGATGAATCCTGAAAGCTTTTCATCCTGCTGGGAGAGGTGAGAGGCTGCACAAAGAACAGCTGTAGTTTGTAGCCCCTGCCACAAACCTCCTTTGGGTTGTGAGACCCCTGAGGAGCAGCAGCAGGACAGTGTTGCTTTCCAAAGGGATCAGCACCCTGAGGATTTGGGGTGGTGTCCCAGTTGAGCAGGTGGGAGCAGTTTGTCCCTGTGTGGGTGTGCCCAAAGCTGGGCATTCTAAACCCTCTGGGCCATTGCCCAGCAACTGTTCCCAATGGCCCATTGGCAGCAGCTGCCCAGGGCACAGCTGAGCCCTCAGGCTGGGAGCTGGCTGGGAAAGAAGCCTGGCAGAGGAGCTGGGAGAACTGCCCTGCAGGGACTCCTTGGCACCTCCACACCCACCTGAGGGCTCAGCTCTGCTCAGGGGCCACCAACCATTCCAAAATCCCCCCTGACTGCCAGAGTCAGATCCCCCAGTGTGGAACTCCCTGCCCTGAGGGAGGCACTGGGGGCTCCCACCCAAACCTCAGGGGAGACAATCTTGGGCTTTGGGGACTGGGGAACCACTCACTGGATGCAGAGGAGGAGCAGCCCCTGGCCAGGAGGAGCCCCCCACTCTCCACCAGACTGTGCCATCATCTGCACCAACAGGTTTGTCCCTTCCTTTTCCTTTGGCCTCGGGGGAACCACGTGGGGCTCAGCACAGGGGCCACCAAACCCCCCTGTGTTTGTGCCCCAGGGGGTGGGTTCCACTGCTGGGCTTGGGGGTTAAACCCAATTTCTCTTTGTGCCATTGCATTTCTTGGAATATTGTTATTAAATTGTAACTCTGACTTAGAATCTCTCTTGTGTTGGGTTCATTTCTCCTGCCAAGTTACCTTTAAAGCAGCACATGTGGTGTCCATGGGAACACACCACTGAAAAGGTGCAACAGCCTTTGTACAGCAAGAGGAAAGAAGAAAGAACAGTAACTTTTCTGAAATACTCGTGTGGTTTGATTCATTGAGAAGCTGCTGCATTTCTCCCTCAACATCCAGGAGAAACTGTGAAACCATCCTTGGGACAGGGCTGGAAAAGTGATCCTGGTAAAACTTCAGTGGATCTCCAGCATGACCTTCAGCCTCAGGTCCACTCACCTTGCAAAGAGAATCAATCTCAAAGGCTTGAAAGGTGTAGAGACACTGAAGGCAATGCCCACCTTCTGCATAGTCAAAACATCCAAAAGGAAAGAGGCCTTGATAATAATGAAGTTTGGGAACCTGAGAAATTGCAGAGGTCACTTCAGATCCCTTTGGCCCCTGAGCAAAACTGTTTCAAGGCATTTCAGTTTTCTGACCCTCTTTGTACAGATTTGAAAGGCACAGCTTTTTGCCCAAAGTGCTCTAAAGAAGATTAAACAGCTTTTTAACATCTGCTGTGTTCATAGTGAGTGGGAAGAGCTCTCAGTTGCTGGTAAGATGGATGGGTTTTACTTCATTGGGGAAAGGTGTTTAAACATACTTTGATTTATGGTTTTTGTGTTCTGTTAGACTCTGGAAAGGGGTTGTGAGAAACACCTTGCTTTAATTTGGTGATTTGCCTTCAAAAGGAAATGCATGCTTGGAAAACAAAGCAGACTCACATCCAGAGGTCAGTTCTCTTGCAGGTGGAAACAGCAGCATCTGTTTAACAGCGAGTGGCCACTCTGTGTAATGAGGTGCTACAGAAGTGCAGGAATACAAAGGAAACCTGGGGGAAATTGGAGGGTGAAAATAGAGACTGGTTGATGAGTTGCAAGAGCAACTGATGGTTAACAATTGTGTGACAAGTGAAGGGTTTAATAAATTTAATGTAAGAAATCTGCCAATCTTATTTTCTATGGTAATATATATAAATCCTATATCTGGGTTCATTTGAGGGTATCTCCCCCATCACTGTTGCTCAGAGAGGCCCTTTGCTCAGGACAGAGCACTCAGGGCACAGAGGGCTCCTGCAATGCCAGGGCTTGGCATGGCCATACTTGGCTCCACCTTGGCCACTGGGTCTGGGTCATCCCAGCCTGGACTGGGACTTCTGAACTGCCAAAGGTCTTGGATCTGGAAAGGAGAGTGAGGTGGGGGCTGAGAGAGGTCCCCAGGTCTCTGGAGGGACAGGCTGCTGTGGGGGCTGAGGGAAAGGCTCTCTGAGGAGCTGGGGGTTCAGGTGAGGGGAGTGCATGGGAGCACATCACAGAATCCATGGACACCATGGACTGAGGCATTGGCTGCTTCCCAGGAGCTCTCAACAGAGAGTCTGAGTGAGGAAGGTCTGGGCTGCACCAGGCACTGAGGCAGAGCTGGGAAACAACAGGATCACAGACTGGGCTGAGCTGGGAGGGACCCACAGGGACCATCAGTCCAACCCTCAGCCCTGCCCAGGCCCAGCCCCAAGAGTCACCCCCTGTGCCCCAGAGCATCATCCAAACCCTCCTGGAGCTCTGGCAGCCTTGGGGTTGTGCCCACTGCCCTGGGGAGCCTGGGCAGTGCCCACCACCCTCTGGGGGAAGAGCCTTTCGCTGAGATCCAACCTGCCCCTGCCCTGGCACAGCTCCAGCCATTCCCTGGGTGCTGTCCCTGCCCTGGCACAGCTCCAGCCATTCCCTGGGTGCTGTCCCTGCCCTGGCACAGCTCCAGCCATTCCCTGGGTGCTGTCCCTGCCCTGGCACAGCTCCAGCCATTCCCTGGGTGCTGTCCCTGCCCTGGCACAGCTCCAGCCATTCCCTGGGTGCTGCCCCTGCCCTGGCACAGCTCCAGACATTCCCTGGGTGCTGTCCCTGGTCCCACAGGGCAGAGCTCAGTGCCTGCCCCTCCTCTGCCCCTCCCCAGGGAGTTATAGACTGTCAGCACCCAGAGACTGTTCATCTCCAGGACCATGTTCCTGGAGAAAAGTGCCACACATTGGGCCAGCAGGAGCTGAGAAGGACTGAGAAGAGTCCAGAACTGCAATTCTCAACCTTTGATTTTTTATTTTTCCATGCTGTTCCTTTTTTTTTTCCCCTTTATTTTTGGGTCTTATGTGACCTCAGTTAGCAGAAAGTGTCTGGCTGTTCATTGTCTGTCCCTGCATGTGCCAGATGATCCCTTCCCTGGGTGTCTCCCCTCAACCAGAGCTCCCAGTGCTGAGCTGCTGCTGGGACTGTCTCACACCCAGTGCAGGGGCTGGGCTGCCTTGCCAGCAGCAGTTTCCAGCCTGAGATGTTTTTTATCTTCCCTCTCCAGGGACTGTCATTCCAAGCAGACATCTGAATTCAGGGCTGTTCTGTGCTCAGTCTCCGAGTTCCCCAGGGATCATCTCCTAGGACAGAACAGCAGCAGACGTGGAAGGGGGAATGGTGTTTGCAGAACACTCCAGTGCTGCTCATACAGCCAGTGGGGCAGCACCCTGAATCCCTGATGTTCCCACGGATTCCCACTTGGGGTTTCTACCCCAGGAATTCAGGCTTCCTGCCTCCAATAGCCTCACAATCACATCTGCAGAGAGTAACTGGGGGTTTTTGCACTTCAGAAGCAAAGCCAGTTGCTGAATCTCTTATTTCTCTGAATGTCCATTGATGTCAGTGAGAGATTGAATGGAGCAGAGGATGCAGAGATTCAGGCTGAGGTTTCTGAAATTCAGAAGTGCTGCTGCCTGACATACATTGCCTTGGATGAGTTAATTAGCCTGTACAGCCAATCGATTTTTCTGCCTGTTTTATATTTACATGCTCTGCTCAGAGCTTGCCCCTGCTGGGATTAAGGAGTTTCCCTCTGAGGGGTTATTGCAGCGATGAGTATGAACCTGGTGTTGAGCAGAGCTGGTTTGATGTCTGGGCCCTGATAAAAGCACTCTGCAAATCCCAGCCCTGCCTCTCTGGGCAGGGTGTCTGCAGGAGAAGGAGGTTCTGGGGAGGAGCAGGAGGTTGTGTCTGGATGCTTTGGCATCCCACAGCTTTTGGGATGAGACTTGGAGTGCAGGTCTGAACTTGGAACATTCTGGGTTGAACATTTGCAGCCTCTTAGTGCCTGAAGGAGCCCACAAGAAAGAGGAGAGGGATTTTTTACAAGGGTGTGCAGTGACAGGACACTGGGAATGGCTTCCCACTGCCAGAGGGCAGGGATAGGTGGGATATTGGGAAGGAATTCCTGGCTGGGAGGGTGGGCAGGCCCTGGCACAGGCTGGGCAGAGAAGCTGTGGCTGTCCCATCCCTGGGAGTGTCCAAGGCCAGGTTGGACAGGGCTTGGAGCCACCTGGGCTAGTGGGAGGTGTCCCTGCCCGTGGGAGGTGTCCCTGTCCGTGGGAGGTGTCCCTGCCCATGGCAGGGGTGGCACTGGATGGACTTTAAGGTCCTCCCAACCCAAACTTTTCTGTGGCTCTCTGATTCTTACTGTGGAGCCAGCAGGACTGATGGTGCTCCCCTCACCTCTGTCTGATGAATGTTGTGCATCAGGGGTTGATGTGCCCTGTCCCAGGGACAGGAGCTTTTATAGCTCAGCATATTTGCTCAGGTCTCCACTGCTCTCCCAGTAAGGAGATTTGCTCAGGTCTCCACTGCTCTGTCAGTAAGAAGATTAGTTGAGGAAATAAGTTTTGCACTCTTAGGAACTGTGGTGCATTGCCAGTTTGTAAATACACAGATGCCATCACAAGAAAAAAAACCCCAAATATTGTATCAAGCTGTGATGTCTGAAACATTATTTTATATTCTAAAAGACACTTGCTTTGATGTTGAAGGCTTAGATGCCACAAAAGGGAATGTGTATGATTTAATTTTTCACATTGCTACAGCTAAGGAGAGGGGTCCAATTCCAATGGTGCTGCTGGAAGGGCAATCTGCAGGGGAGAGCCAAATGTGTTCCTAAAGTGAACTTCACACTGAATTTCCTGGAGTAGGAAATGCACAGTATAACAATCTTCATGAGAGGGGAAAGAGGAATATAACCAACCCTGAGTAGCCTCAAAGTAGCCTTTCTAAGTGCACATCATCTCCCTGTGCTTTAGCTCTTAGCTGGAGAGTCCCAGATGATTTGAATTCCTGTGCTGAGCTGCAGGAGAGTGAAGCTGTCGGATATTTTGTTGTAGCTTTATATTTGTCACATGAGATGTTTGGCTCGGAGAAATCAATTCCACACTTTTGTTCTACTTGAAAAAGGAAAATTGTGCAGCACTGGGAGTGCCAGGAATAGGCTCCAGTTATTTCAGGTCTGAACTTCCCACTGCAGTGCAGCCTGAGCATTGCCAGTGCTGTTCCTGAAGCTCAGTGGCACCTGAGATGTCACCCTGCCCAGTGGGCTTTGGGACATCATCCCCCAACATTTCTGCTTCCTCCTCACCCAGAACAAGGTCACTGCTAAGTTGTTTGTGACACTGCTGTTGTTCACCTCATTTTTCTCTGAGCTGAGGGACAAATGATCATTTGCATTAATCACCTGTCCCAGTTGAGCAGTGGGAGCAGTTTGTCCCTGTGTGGGTGTGCCCAAAGCTGGGCATTCTAAACCCTCTGGGCCATTGCCCAGCAACTGTTCCCAATGGCCCATTGGCAGCAGCTGCCCAGGGCACAGCTGAGCCCTCAGGCTGGGAGCTGGCTGGGAAAGAAGCCTGGCAGAGGAGCTGGGAGAACTGCCCTGCAGGGACTCCTTGGCACCTCCACACCCACCTGAGGGCTCAGCTCTGCTCAGGGGCCAGCAACCATTCCAAAATCCCCCCTGACTGCCAGAGTCAGATCCCCCAGTGTGGAACTCCCTGCCCTGGGGGAGGCATTGGGGGCTCACACCCAAACCTGAGGGTTTATAATCTCAGGTTTTTGAGACTTGGGGAATCCAGAGGAGGAGCAGCCCCTGGCTAGGAGGAGCCCCCCACTCTCCACCAGACTGTGCCATCATCTGCACCAACAGGTTTGTCCCTTCCTTTTCCTTTGGACTCAAGGGAACCACGTGGGGCTCAGCACAGGGGCCACCAAACCCCCCTGTGTTTGTGCCCCAGGGGGTGGGTTCCACTGCTGGGCTTGGGGGTTAAACCCAATTTCTCTTTGTGCCATTGCATTGCTTGTGATATTGTTATTAAATTGTAACTCTGACCTTTAATCTCTTTTGTGTTGGGTTCATTTCTCCTGCCATGTTGCCTTTACACCAGCCCAGCAGGTCATTGTGTGCATGGAGTGTCTCAGCAGTGAGCACATGCCCAGTTTGTGCCCAGCCCCAGGGACCATGCACAGCCTCCTGCTCAGCCGTGCCCAGCTGGCACAAAGGCTCCCCCAGCCCAGGTCTGTGCCCTGCAAAGGCCCTGCTATTCCCTGCTGCTTCTCCACACCCAGGGGAACATGCTCAGACTCCCCTTGCAGCTTGAACAGTTCACTCTCAGGATGCTCATCACGAAGTGCAGCCTGGGGAGAACTGAAAGCATCTTTCTCTGTCTCACATGTTTAGGAGCTGGAAATAGTACACACAATATAACTGAAACTTTCCTGGGAAGCACTTTGTACAATCTGAGCATTTTTCACCCTAATTTGTTATCTCTGTGTCTTGGTTTGAGATAAGCAACTGCCAACCCCCCCAAGCACAGAGAGAAAAGCCTCCCTCCTAACACCAGGGACAGGGAGGAAAAGAGAGGGGAAAGAAAAAAAAACACTTCAAACTGCATTTATACTAAAACTACATATATTTTTCACAGGAAGAAAGAGACAATTAGAAGAGAGTACAAATATACACTCACACAAGTCTGCAACAACAAGTTCCCCTCTTCAACTTCATAACGAACACACAAATTCTACTGTCCTAACTACACATTACTTAAGAAAAACCTTATTCCCCAGGGAGACAAACTCAAGCAGAAAGGAGAGACCCAGAATGGCACATTTTACTTTCCTGAGATACCCTGTGAGCCAGTGGTGGGCCTGGTCCTCTCCATCCCCCCTGGGACAGCATCGTGTGTCCTCCCAAGAGGAGGCTGAGAAGTGACTGCCTTAACCACTCCCACAATGGTTCCTACTGCCCTGGAGATGATGTCATAGTGTGGGATGGAATACAAAATTACTGGCTAGAAGAGGTCAGCTGTCAGCTCAGCCCAGCTCAAGTCAGCTGACAGCTTCAGCCTAGTCCAGACTTCAGAGCCCAAATCTAGGCCCACCTGGGTGAACCCATAACACTCTGCAAAGTACCCTTTTTTCTTACAGATTTACTTTTTCCTTTGCCCAGTGATGCCTGAAGCCTCTCTGTGAGTACCATTTTTAAAAATACATATTAACAAGGGAGTTGGCAATTAAACAAACAGAAAAAAATACCACCCAGAAAATGCTTTGGGATTTGGTTATTCAAATAAAATTGCTGTGTCCTGTGGAGTATCTGCAACTGAGATGAATAAATTCTCTCAGGTTGGATTCCTGGCAGTAAGTGCAGGAGCTCACAAGGAAGATGGAGAGAGACTGTTCAAAAGGGCCTGGAGGGCCAGGACACAAGGAATGGCTTCCCACTGCCAGAGGGCAGGGTTGGATGGGATATTGGGAAGGAATTCCTGGCTGGGAGGGTGGGCAGGCCCTGGCACAGGTTGGGCAGAGAAGCTGTGGCTGCCCCATCCCTGGGAGTGTCCAAGGCCAGGTTGGACAGGGCTTGGAGCAGCCTGGGCTGGTGGGAGATGTCCCTGCCCATGGCAGGGGTAGAACAAGATGCTCTACAAGGTCCCTCCCAACCCAAACCATTGCATGATTCTGGATTCTCCAGCACCTGCTTTCAAATTCCATCCAACAGCAGGTTCCTCGAGCACAGGCCACTTTTCCCCTCCTGTTGTTTGCCTGTGGTTTTGAGCTGTGCCACAACCACCCCTGGACCTGCAGTCCCCCTGGGGGACTGAGCCCACCTGCAGCCACAACCACAAGCTCTGGGTGGCTGAGCATGTGCTTTAAAGTGATCCTGGAGTGCTGTGGATCCAGGATTTGGAAGAGGATTAAACCTTCCATTTGTAAGCCACTATATCCAATACACCAGAGGTATGTTGTGCTTAATATAATGAATGTAATCAGAGAAGACCAGGTTTTGTTATTCTGATCCTTTCCATGTTAACAGTTACTCTGAGGTCTGTTCCAAGGGTGTAAATAAGCTCCAGCAGGTAAAGCACCACCTGGTGTAAATAAAGATGTCAAATAATAGTCCATAACCAAAATGCAGCACTGGGTGGAGGATGATGACTTTGCTGTGTTCAGAGGGGTCTTATATCTAATATTGCATAAAGTGCTGATTTTATAGCCATGGTTGGGATTGAAGTGAGCAACGTGACATCCCTGAGCTGTTGGAATTGCCCCTGAACACACCTCAGTCCACAGCCAAAACTCCAGTAACTGCAGAGCCCAGTAAGGTTTGCATTTAAGGACCATATGGGAACCATATGGGAAAATATCTCTTTTTTTTGACCCATCATTTCATATGAAATATGTCTCTTTTTATGAAATCTTTCACCTTATGAAATCTTTTGTTTGTTTGTCTTTGCTGAGGTGTTCTTGCCTTCCCTTGAAATTCAACTCTCCTCCCCTGGGTAAACTGATACTCTTGTTTACTTGCTGAGGAAATGAAAAGGATGTGCCTGTTGTGGTGGGGTGACCCTGGCTGGGCACCTGGTGCCCCCCAAAGCTGCTGGCACTGCCCTCCTCAGCTGGGCAGGGCAGAGAGGGCACAGGGAAAGGCTCCTGGGTGGGGAGAAGGGCAGGGGTTGATCCCTCCCCAGGGCCTGTCATGGGCACACAGACTGGGCTTGGGGGAATTGCTTTGATTTATTACCCATCACATCAGAGGAGGGCAATGAGAAACAAAACTGCATCTTGAAACACCTTCCCCACAGCCCTCCCTTCCCCCTGGGCTCAACTGCACTCCTGATTGTCTCTGTCTCCTCCCCAGTGGCTCAGGGGACAGGGACTGGGAGCTGTGCTCAGGTCATCACACCTTGTCTCTGCTGCTCCTTCCTCTGCAGGGACTGCACTCCTCACCCTCTGCCCCTGGGCCAGTGTGGGATCCCTTCCCAGGGGAGACAATTCTCCAGGAACTGCTCCAGTGTGGGATCCCTTCCTATGGGTCAGTCCTTCAGGAACTGATCCATGTAGATCCCTTCCCATGGGTCAGTCCTTCAGGAACTGCTCCATGTGGATCCCTTCCCATGGCTCAGTCCTTCAGGAACTGCTCCATGTGGATCCCTTCCCATGGGTCAGTCCTTCAGGAACTGCTCCATGTGGATCCCTTCCCATGGGTCAGTCCTTCAGGAACTGCTCCATGTGGATCCCTTCCCATGGCTCAGTCCTTCAGGAACTGCTCCATGTGGATCCCTTCCCATGGGTCAGTCCTTCAGGAACTGCTCCAGGGTGGGATCCCTTCCCATGGGCTCAGTCCTTCAGGAACTGCTCCATGTGGATCCCTTCCCATGGCTCAGTCCTTCAGGAACTGCTCCATGTGGATCCCTTCCCATGGGCTCAGTCCTTCAGGAACTGCTCCATGTGGATCCCTTCCCATGGCTCAGTCCTTGAGGAATTGCTCCATGTGGATCCCTTCCCATGGGTCAGTCCTTCAGGAACTGCTCCATGTGGATCCCTTCCCATGGCTCAGTCCTTCAGGAACTGCTCCACTGTTTCCCCCAGGGGGTCCCAAGTCCTGCCAGCAAACCTGCTCCAGGTGGGCTCCTCTCTCCAGGGATCCACAGCTCCTGCCAGGGCCCTGTTCCAGCACAGGCTTCCCATGGGGGCACAGCCTGCTTTGGGCACCCCCTGCTCTGGCCTGGGCTCCTCCAGGGGCTGCAGGTGGGTCTCTGCTCCCCTCTGGACCCCCATGGGCTGCAGAGGAACCTCAGCTCCTGCCCCTCCTTCTGCCCTGCCCTGGGGGTCTCTGCACAGTTCATTCTCTCCCAATTCTCACTCCTCTCTTCTCCAGCTGCACTGGGGCCCTTTGGGGGGTTTTGTCCTCTCTTCTTTGCTACCCCAGAGTTGTAAAGCTCAGCCTTGGCCAGCAGCAGGTCCATCCTGGAGCCCTCTGGCATTGGCCCCATCAGATATGGGGGAAGCTTCCAGCAGCTTCTCAGGAACCCCCCCCCGCTGTAGCCCCCTGTACACCCTCCCAAGTCAAACCCAACACACAAACATCAGTTTGGGGGAATCAGCATTTTTGCTTCTCAGGAATTGCCTTTGGTGGTGCAGGTGGAAAGTGGATCAGTATGGAAAACACGACCTAGATGTTTTTCTAAGCAGAATACTTACATATCCACACAAATACATATATATAATGATGTTCCAGGCACTGGCAGCTCTTTAAAGGAGCAGCAAAAACACTATTTTTTTTTCTCCAGAGAAATGCCACATCAACAACCTCAGCACAGTCCCCAGTGATTTAAGCTACACCTACAAGGAAAGCTGAAAGCTTTGCCAGCAAACCTCCTCCTGTCTAATGCCACTGAAAGACCCTTCATTATCCCACCCAAGGCAGAGTTTAAAAACCGACCCTTTCCAGAGTCCCTGCATCAAAAAAGAGCATCAGGGCTGCAGCAGCACAACCAGCTCTGCACAGAGATATTTCAGCCTTTCTGCAGTGATTTCTGTGTGGGACACCCCTCTGCAGGTCCAGTGTCTCTGTGCTTCCCATCAGTGGCCATTTGATGTGCTTATCCAGGATTTTCTCAAAAGCTCTTTTGCACTGGGAGTGTGTTGTAACATCAAATTGATAAATTATAGCCATAAATGGCTTAAATATAATTAGCTGATATGAGCTGGAGAGTTGTCATTTTTAAAAGGAGAATTATCGAATTATTTGAGTTCTTGGATTTGAATGACCATTTATGAAGCATTGAAAGAGTTAAAATTCACACTTTTTTGGCTCATTGCCTGTGTGTGTCAAAATTTGTGTTCATAGAATCACAGAATCACAGAATGGATTGGGTTGGAAAAGACCTCCAAGATCATCAAGTCCAACCCTTGGTCCAACTCCAGTCCCTCTACCAGATCATGGCACTCAGTGCCACGGCCAAGCTCAGCTGAAAAACCTCCAGGGATGGGGAATCCACCCCCTCTCTGGGCAGCCCATTCCAATCCCTGAGCACTCTCTCTACAAAGAATTTTTTTCTGCTCTCCAACTTCAGTTTCCCCTGGCAGAGCTTGAGCCCATCGTGCCCCCTTGTCCTATTGCTGAGTGCCTGGGAGAAGAGACCAACTCCCACCTGGCCAGAACTTCCCTTCAGGGAGTTCCAGACAGTGCTGAGGTCACCTCTGAGCCTCCTCTTCTCCAGGCTGAACACCCCCAGCTCCCTCAGCCTCTCCCCACAGCACTTGTGCTCCAGTCTCTTCTCCAGCCTCGTTGCTCTTCTCTGGCCCCGCTCCAGCCCCTCAATCTCTTGCCTCAACTGAGGGGCCCAGAACTGAACACAACACTCAAGGTGTGGCCTCCCCAAGGCAGAGTCCAGGGGAAGGGTCACTGCCCTGGGCCTGCTGGCCACGCTAGTTTGGATCCAGGCCAGGATCCCATTGGCCTTCTTGGCCACCTGGGCACACTGGTGGCTCCTGTTGAGCTTCCTGTCCCTCAGTCCCCCCAGGTCCCTCTGCCTGGCTGCTCTCCAGCCACTCTGTGCCCAGCCTGGAGCACTGCAGGGCTTGGGGTGGCCAAAGGGCAGGACCTGCACTTGGCCTTGTTGAACTCCATCCCATTGCAATCAGCCCATCTCTCCAGTCTCTCCAGATCCCTCTGCAGAGCCCTCCTGCCTTCCAGCAGGTCAACACTCCCTCCCAACTTGGTGGCATCAGCAAATTTGCTGATGATGGACTCAATCCCCTCATCTAAATCATCAATAAAGATGTTAAACAGGACTGGACCCAACACAGACCCCTGGGGACACCACTGGGGACCAGCTGGATGCAGCTCCATTCACCAGCACTCTCTGGGCCCTCCAGCTCCTGACCCAGCAGAGGGTACACCTGTCCAGGCCATGGGCTACCAGCTTTTCCAGGAGTATATTATGGGAGACAGTGTCAAAGGCCTTGCTGAAGTCCAGACAGACACATCCACAGCCTTCCCCTCATCCACCAGGTGGGTCACCTGATCGTAGAAAGAGATCAGGTTGGTCAGGGTCAGACAGGACCTGCCCCTCCTAAACCCCTACTGGCTGGGTCTAATCCCTTGTCCACCCTGAAGGTGCTGTGTGATTGCACTCAGGATGTTCTGCTCCATAACCCTGCCAGGCACAGAGGTCAGGCTGACAGGCCTGCAGTTGCCAGGGTCCTGCTTGCAGCCCTTGTTGTGGATTGGGGTGACATTGGCCAACCTCCAATCGTCTGGGACCTCCCCAGAGAGCCAGGACTGTTGGAAGATGATGGAGAGTGGCTTGGTTGTTCCCTGGTAGAACTGAAGTCCAAATGAATGGTGAGACCTTGTGGCTGTTCATCACAAATGATCTCCTGAGCCAGAATGGAAGTGAATAAGCAGCAAGGCAGCTCAACCCTGGGCTTGGCCAGGCTGGTCACTGGTTTGACTCCCTGAGCTGCTGCAGGGAAATTCAAAATACAGGCTGTAAAAAAGGGGTTGAGTCAGAGGGAAGAATTACCCTGGCCATTTGCACAAGAATGGGGGAGAGGCTCCAAGAAGCCTTCAGGTTCCTGTGCACTGCTGAGATTATCCACACAAAAGAAAGAAAATGTATCTTTGCAAGTAGGACACAAATGTGAGAATTAAATCCAGCAATGGTGTTTTATTCACTGAATTGCTCAGTCTGAGTGATTTACCCCCACCCTGGTCAGAAGCTTTAGTCCCAAACCCAGTGCTTGGGAGCCCAGTCCGCCCAGCACTCACTGGTGAGGCACCCTTTGTCTAAATGAGTGGCATCACTGACCTCACCAGGGCTGCCCATGGCACTGACCAGGCTCTCCAGGGCAGTGGGCACAGCCCCAAGACTGCCAGAGCTCCAGGAGGGTTTGCACAATGTCCTCAGGGATAGGGTAGCTCAGTTGCTTAAAACTTGGCTGTAACAATGCCAAGGTCATGGGTTCAATCCCCTGTGTGGGCCATTGCCTTGAGAGTTGGACTCGATGATCCTTGTGGGTCCCTCCAACTCAGAATAGTCTGTGAAAGTCTGTTGAGGTGTCTGTGCAGGGCCAAGGGTTGGACTGGATGATCCTTGTTGAGTCCCTCCCAACTTAGACTTTTCTATGGTTCTGTGATTCCAACTGAAAAGCTTAAGCCCTGAAGCCCTTAATTTCAATTATCTCAAGAGCTGCTCCACTCAGACAGCAAAATAATTTGTATGTGGCACCTCTCTCGCTGCTAATCCTGAGAAGTGATACCTGGTGTGTTCAGTGACTCCTCAGCCTATTGACTTGAACCTATTGAGCAGTTCCTTGTGATCCCCTCCATGGTTCCTCCTTCATCTGCACTCAACCACTACAGGCAGCTTAGTGGCTAAACTGAGCTAACAGTTTTTCACTTGTTTGGTTTTTTAAAGCTTATATACATATATAGCACTTCAGAGTGACCTGCTCAGATTTACCTGGTGAAGTTTTGTACCAGCAGAAAATAAATCCATGTGTGGAATTTTTCTCTCCAAGATGACAAATGTTCAGTTACCCCAAACAGGGCCAGTGTCCCAGTTGAGCAGGTGGGAGCAGTTTGTCCCTGTGTGGGTGTGCCCAAAGCTGGGCATTCTAAACCCTCTGGGCCATTGCCCAGCAACTGTTCCCAATGGCCCATTGGCAGCAGCTGCCCAGGGCACAGCTGAGCCCTCAGGCTGGGAGCTGGCTGGGAAAGAAGCCTGGCAGAGGAGCTGGGAGAACTGCCCTGCAGGGACTCCTTGGCACCTCCACACCCACCTGGGAAAGAAGCCTGGCCCAAATGACCCATCCTAGCCCTTCCTGTCCCACAGCCCTTCTCAGGACTGCTCAGGGCATCAGGATTACTGGCTGTGCTTTACAGTTCCCATGCACCAAATGGATGGTGCTCATCTGGAAGTTATGGTCAGTGCTGATGGCTCTAAAGCTCCTTAAAGATATGATGCCATAAAAAAATGTAAAGGCCATTGATGGTTTATTATTTTTACATGTAATATTTACTGCCTTTCCCTGCCTTCTCTGTAACATAACAAATGGTGTTCAGCTGCCTGAAAATGGGTGGTAAATCAATTGTTCCACTGCTTTTTTTCAACTACCCTTTCTCAGTGTTGGTTTTCATGCCCACATTTTGGAAACTATGCAAAATAAGCCTTAAATAGCAGAATGAGACAAATGTCAGGGCTCTCCTGGCTTCTTCCACCTGCCCTCAATGCAGAGCTGCCAAACTGCTCCAGTGCTTTATGGCCTGTTGTCCCAAATCAAATGCTGTGTTACTTTTGGTTTAAGGGCTAATAGCTTTTTGAAATATATTAGTGTTTGCTGGTGACAGCTCCAAGATTAGCTGTTTAGCCATTGTTCCAAGAGGTGTTCTATAATCCTGTGGCACAGCAAACTTTATGAGGAATTTTACAACCTTCCAGGAGTGCATTGTGTTTGAAAATGCTAAAAAAGCAGTTCAGGGGAGAAGGAAACAAAGCACTGCAGGGTGGGCCTGTGATGTTCCCCTGGCCTGGGAGGTGCAGCATTGCTGGAAGGAGCAGTGACTGCAGGAGGAATCAGTGTGGCCACTGAGGTGCCAGCAAACCACGGCTTTGTGGCACAGAACTTCTTCCCTGGAGGCCTTAATGTGATGGGCAGCAAGAGTGGTGGCACTCCCTGAGCCCAAGTTGCTGCCAACCCTCGAGCAGGCACGTGGCAGCACCAGCACTGAGGGAATGTCACCCATTGGGGTCACCTGACTGGATTTTTTCACATAATGAGGTGGAAAATGGTGTGATCAGAAGATTGAGGAAGGAGATTCTGCCCCTCTGCCCCCTCAGGTGAGACCCCCCTGCAGAGCTGCCCCAGCCCTGGGGGCAGCACAGGAAGGACATGGAGCTGTTGGAGAGTCCAGAGGAGGCCCCAGGATGGGCAGAGGATGGGGCAGCTCTGCTGGGAGGGAAGGCTGGGAGAGCTGGGAGTGTTCAGCCTTGGGGTGACCCAACTGAGACCTTGCAGGACCTGAAGGAGATACAAGAAACACGGAGAGAGACCATTTACAAGGGCCTGGAGTGATGGGACAAGGGGGAATGGCTTTAAGCTGGCAGAGAATAGGTTTAGATTGGATATTGGGAAGGAATTCCTGGCTGGGAGGGTGGGCAGGCCCTGGCACAGGTTGGGCACAGAAGCTGTGGCTGCCCCAGCCCTGGGAGTGTCCCAGGCCAGGTTGGAGCAGTCTGGGCTGGTGGGAGGTGTCCCTGCCCATGGAAGGGGGTGGGACTGGATGGGCTTTAAGGTCCCTTCCAACCCAAACCATTCTGTGATTCTATTCTACGATTCTGTGATTGGGAGAACATCCCATGCTGTGCAGGTGGTTCCTGCAGGGCAAGGAAAAGGCAGAGCACTTCAGGAGGAGGGCTCAGCCCACTCCTGCTCCCTGAACTGTTGCAAACTGTGGGGACAACTCAGATGAATCTCTCCATAATGCTTTCCTCCCCCTTTGTGTGGAGGAAAAGGGAGGACAGACCAGAGGATGGGGAATTGGATGGGCTCAGCAAAGCTTTTCTCCTTTAAAAAGTCCTCTGTGAGCCCTTCAGCCCTCGATGCAAATGCATCTTCCCTCAGGGGATGTGTTTCAGAGGCAGGGGCTAGCAGGCAATTTTCTCTCTCTGCCTCTTTAAAGATGTCATATCCTTCACCCACAACAAATGCTATTGTTGGAAAGAAAATGGAAAAGCTTCCTGGCCATTCTTCTGAAATGAAAGCAGCGATCTACAAAGCCAAGAACAACCCTCCAGGGGGACTCAGAAACTACTCAAGGCGCAGGAAAACAGGCAGTTTGTACTCGGGAGGCATCGAGACTCCCAGCTCTTTGATCAGGCTGCAGTTACCTGCGGAGGTGTTGCCCCTGGCAGTGGCTGCAGTTGGGAGTCACCGGGACAGGGGTGGGCTGGGCTTGGTGACACAGCAGTGCTTGGAACTTCCTTTTAGAAGGGGAGAAATAACAGCCTGTTTTGGGCACCAGTTTTCATTTTTAGGAGCAAGTGAGAGGTTTCACTGAGCCTTGGGCTCTGCTTTCCTTCACAGTCTTGACCAGAGCTGGTCCTTCTCTCTTTGGGGTTGTTCTGTCCCAAACCTCCTCCTGCAGCTTCACCCAGACATGAAACAAGGGGAGGGGACAGGGTTCAGCCATGAATGACTTCCCAACAGAGAATATTTGTAATAAATAGGATTCTCCTACCTGAAAAGAGCTGCTTTGGGGGGGCCCCATGCTGGGATTTGCAGTTTTGTGGATCTCACCTCCCAAACCAACCACCCATGGCCCATGGTGGGACCATTTCAGCCCCAGTGCTGAGCTGAGGATTTCAGTGTGTTGCCTTCAATGTGAAGGTGGAAGCAGCAGAGAATGGGAGTTGCTGCAATATTAGCCACAGTCCAGACCCACCACAGATGTCCCTTTCCACCAGCAGGACTCAGCACGTTGGGATTCATCCAGAGGGGAGCCCTTCTGAAGGTGCAGCTCTCAGCTGAGTGTGGGAATGTTTGGTCCATGACTACATGGATGAGATGATTGAAGGGATGGAGAAGCTCTGCTATGAGGAAAGCCTGAGAGAATCCAGATTGTTCAGCCTGGAGAAGAGATCTGGGGTGACTTAACTGTGGCCTTGCAGTACCTGAAGAGGCTACAAGAAAGATGGAGAGAAACTGTTTACAAGGGCCTGGAGGGACAGGACAAGGGGAAGGGCTCCCACTGCCAGAGGGCAGGGATAGGTGGGATATTGGGAAGGAATCCTTCCCTGTGAGAGTGGGCAGGCCCTGGCACAGAGAAGTTGTGGCTGCCCCATCCCTGGAAGTGTCCAAGGCCAGGTTGGACAGGGCTTGGAGCAACCTGGGCTGGTGGGAGGTGTCCCTGCCCATGGCAGGGGGTGGAATGAGACAGTCTGTAATACCCCTCCCAATCCAAACTATTCCATGATTCTAAGCCATTTGCACTTGCACACAAGCCAAAGAGGGATGGGGGTCAAGAATTCCTCCTACTTAGAATCACAGAATCACAGAATGGGTTGGGTTGGAAAAGACCTCAGAGATCATCAAGTCCAGCCCTTGGTCCAACTCCAGTCCCTTTACCAGATCATGGCACTCAGTGCCACGGCCAAGCTCAGCTGAAAAACCTCCAGGGATGGGGAATCCACCCCCTCTCTGGGCAGCCCATTCCAATGCCTGAGCACTCTCTCTGCAAAGAATTTGTTTCTGCTCTCCAACTTCAATTTCCCCTGGCAGAGCTTGAGCCCATCGTGCCCCCTTGTCCTATTGCTGAGTGCCTGGGAGAAGGCAGGGGATGGGACAGGATGGGCTTTATGGTTCTTTCCAATCCAAGCCATTCTACAGTTCTGACTCCCCTGAAAACCCAGTTCTGGAGACACCCAATGAACCAACAGCAAATCTGGAAGAAAATCCAGTCTGGATTTGTTCCTGTTGTTGTTTTTTTTCTTTTTCCTACTCCCACTGAACTCCAGAAGGATTCACAAACCTTCCCTTTACCTGTGAGGGATTGCTGAGAAAGCACTTGGTGTGTTTTGGGAAAAAAAATAAAACAAAAAACTACCTGAGAGGGAAGTTCAGTTGTTTAACTCCAAGTGTAAACACATTCATGCCTGTTTCTTGACCTACTTGTTTTCCTAAAGATTCAGAGCTGCTTTGAACTGTTCCTTGTGCTGGAATGCAAACCTCTTGAAATTTTTATGAGAAGCATCTTCTAAGTTCTGTCACAAGAATTTCTTGATGTCAATCAGTGCTGTTTAATTAGTGTGATGCAAACACAGACTGGCATTTGTGAAGCAGTTGTGTCAATCTGTGGTTCCTCCTTGTTGGGAGATTGCAAAAATTTTAAGATTCAAACAGGGTATTGTTTCCCAATGGTCATTCCACCATCCATAAACAGGACAAACAAACTGCCCTGGCATGACTGAAACAGAGTTTAAGGCCAAATGCAGTGCAAGAGATACCTGAATGCTCCAACAGAGTCACAAGAGAAGACAGAAAGAGGCAAATATTTGGGCTCATTGGCTTGTAAAACTCAGAGGAACTTTATTTTTGTTTGGTTTCTTTGAGTCACTCTTTGTATTTTGGGATCAGCACATGGAGAGTTCTCATAGATGAGGAATAAAAGCAGGTCTATCTTATCTGCCAGGCTTCTTTCCCAGCCAGCTCCCAGCCCGAGGGCTCAGCTGTGCCCTGGGCAGCTGCTGCCAATGGGCCATTGGGAACAGTTGCTGGGCAATGGCCCAGAGGGTTTAGAATGCCCAGCTTTGGGCACACCCACACAGGGACAAACTGCTCCCACCTGCTCAACTGGGACAACCTTCAGGAGAGTGTCTATCATTCCAAACCCACATCCTGCCTGGCACTGTCCTGCTGGGGGAGCAGGGGCTGGGCAGTCCATGGGCTCAGAAAAGGTGTTGAGGTCTCAGCTGGATCCTTGGTGTAAGGTGTGGGATAATAAGTGATTCCTGAGCATGAGCTGCAGCATCTGGAGAGTCCTCAGAGCCAGGCCAAGAGAGGATACAGCATGTCTGGAGCCAGCTCTGCTCTGGCAGGGGGCAGATTGCTACAGAAAGCAAGACCAGGCTTTTAGGGAGACAACTAAATCTTGAGGGGTGTTATGACATCCAAACAAACTGACTTCTGGTGGGAATCTTGGTTGCACCATCAGATCTTCAGGTCTGACAGTCACAGAACCCCAGACTGTGCTGAGCTGGAAGGACCAACAAGGGTGATGGAGTCCAACCCTCAGCCCTGCCCAGGCCCAGCCCCAAGAGTCACCCCCTGAGCCTGAGACAAAGGAGTGTCCAGAATCCAAGGCAGGGCTTAGCTGGGATGCAATTCCTGGTTGTGCAGCCCCTGCAGATCCACCCCCTTGGGCAGCTCAGCAGAGCAGGGCCTGAGGGAGTGGGGCTTTGGGGAGGGAGGAGGAAGGGGAGCTGAGGGGCCACTGCTCTGCTGCCATCCTGGCTCCTGACCTGCCTGGGCATTGCTTGGCATGCAGAGTGCCAGTTCTTCAGCCCTGGGCTGCTTCTGGGGCAAATCACAGAATCATAGAATGGATTGGGTTGGAAAAGAGCTCTGAGATCATCAAGTCCAACCCTTGGTCCAACTCCAGTCCCTTTACCAGATCATGGCACTCAGTGCCACGGCCAAGCTCAGCTGAAAAACCTCCAGGGATGTGGAATCCACCCCCTCTCTGGGCAGCCCATTCCAATTCCTGAGCACTCTCTCTGCAAAGAATTTCTTTCTGATATCCAAATGTTGGCATTGGCTGAGGAATCCCAGAACCCCAGACTGGGCTGAGCTGGGAGGGACCCACAGGGACCATCAGTCCAACCCTCAGCCCTGCCCAGGCCCAGCCCCAAGAGTCACCCCCTGTGCCCCAGAGCACCATCCAAACCCTCCTGGAGCTCTGGCAGCCTTGGGGCTGTGCCCACTGCCCTGGGGAGCCTGGGCAGTGCCCACCACCCTCTGGGGGAAGGGCCTTTCCCTGAGATCCAACCTAAGGCATCCCCAACATTAGCAGAAACCTGTTGCAAACTGCCCTTGGGATCTTTCTGCATTTTCCTTCTCCCCACTGGCAGGGAGGTTCTGCAGAGCTGGGGAAGGGGCCTGGAGTGGGTCACCCTGGAGCTTAAGAAGCCGGTGGAAAACTGACCTCTTGTCCTAAAGGTTCTGGGTTTGGTCCTGGCCAGGTCATTGGAAATTCCTTGGGAATTTAAAAGCTGCTTTGAAATCTGGAGGAGTGGCTTCATACTGAAAGAGGGCAGGGTTGGATGGGATATTGGGAAGGAATTGTTGGCTGTGAGGGTGGGCAGGCCCTGGCACAGGTGCCCAGAGAAGCTGTGGCTGCCCCATCCCTGGGAGTGTCCAAGGCCAGGTTGGACAGGGCTTGGAGCAACCTGGGCTGGTGGGAGGTGTCCCTGCCCATGGCAGGGGGTGGGAATGGATCAGCTTTAAGGTCCCTTCCAAGCCAAACCATTCCCAGATTCTGGGATTCCTTCAAAGGTCTTCAAGTATCTCTTTGTTTGCTCAGGTAACACAAAGAAACAACAGTATTTTCTGGCTCAGCTGAGAAGTTTTGGAAGAAGTTTTGAGGTGATGATTAGGAGTTGAAATATCATAGGCCATGTGTCTTCTATAATGGAAAGAAATAAGTGGGAATTTATTTTCTAGTCACACAAGAAGTCGGTATTTAAAGTGGATTTTCTGATTTTTTAATAATTTATCAAAATTTCAGTGAAGTTGCTCTTCTCCCTTTCCACCTGTTTTTCAAGAAAGAAGCCAAAATTTTTCAAACCAGCTCTAATTTAAAATGATTTATGAATTAGATTCTGGTCATCAAGCTGGATATTAAAGTCAGTGCAGCAAAACTAAAGAGTGGTTGAGTTTTGTGCTGTGATTTTGCTTTTTCTGAGTAAGTTCCTTCATTTCTGAACTCAGTCAAGAGTTGAAGCCATTCTAGAAGCTTTAAAAATGCTGATCCTGAAGGATCCTTATTGATAAACACAGCAAAGATCTTTTTTAATATCCTCGAGGGAAGCAGGAAGGAATCTCATAAGCCAAAGGTACAATAAGTTGCTGTTTATCCACAGCATTTCCCTGATGTGCCAGTGATGAGCTGCCCATGCTCAGAGCCTGAACTGAAAAATTCATGAAATATGAACAGTTATTGCAACATAGAACTAAATAATGTTCCAAACATTGAAGATAAAACTGAAGAAATTTGCTTTTGTGCCTCAGCTCTTCCCATAGTGGGGGATAACGTTGGGGCTGGAGATAAAGGGTTCACTCCTTGATGTTCAATGAAGTGCTGTCAGAAAAGACTCCAGAGAGAGCAGACAATGTGCCTTCAACTTTTCAATACCAGCTTCTGAAAACAAAAACCAGCTTTTTTTGTAAGTGTTTACTCATTTCACCAGTCCAGGCCTGCCCAGGAGGGCTCAGAGGGTGGTGGTGACCCT
This sequence comes from Pithys albifrons albifrons, assembly GCF_047495875.1. NCBI lineage: Eukaryota > Metazoa > Chordata > Aves > Passeriformes > Thamnophilidae > Pithys > Pithys albifrons. The sequence goes on along the minus strand of NC_092478.1, from coordinate 9,772,332 downwards.
TCCAGGGAGCAGATTCCTGCCTGGACAAAACACCACTGGGAAAATCAAGGAGCCCACAAACAAAAAGGAGGATAAAATGCACCTGCCTGATGGGGGTGGGACTTCTTAGAGGTGGTTTGGGCAGGGAAGGAACAAAGTTCAAGCTGAATAATCACCAATTCCTAGAAGTCTGAGGGAAAAAGAGAAGGTGAGCAACTGCTGAGCACTCCCTGAGAACCCAGAAATAACCCATTGGCACTAACAGGGCTGTCCCAGTTGAGCAGGTGGGAGCAGTTTGTCCCTGTGTGGGTGTGCCCAAAGCTGGGCATTCTAAACCCTCTGGGCCATTGCCCAGCAACTGTTCCCAAGGGCCCATTGGCAGCAGCTGCCCAGGGCACAGCTGAGCCCTCAGGCTGGGAGCTGGCTGGGAAAGAAGCCTGGCAGAGGAGCTGGGAGAACTGCCCTGCAGGGACTCCTTGGCACCTCCACACCCACCTGAGGGCTCAGCTCTGCTCAGGGGCCAGCAACCATTCCAAAATCCCCCCTGACTGCCAGAGTCAGATCCCCCAGTGTGGAACTCCCTGCCCTGGGGGAGGCACTGGGGGCTCCCACCCAAACCTCAGGGGACACAATCTTGGGCTTTGGGGACTTGGGGAACCACTCACTGGATGCAGAGGAGGGGCAGGCCCTGGCCAGGAGGAGCCCACCACTCTCCACCAGACTGTGCCATCATCTGCACCAACAGGTTTGTCCCTTCCTTTTCCTTTGGACTCGGTGGAACCACGTGGGGCTCAGCACAGGGGCCACCAAACCCCCCTGTGTTTGTGCCCCAGGGGGTGGGTTACACTGCTGGGCTTGGGGGTTAAACCCAATTTCTCTTTGTGCCATTGCATTTCTTATAATAATGTTATTAAATTGTAACTCTGACTTATAATCTCTTTGGTGTTGGGTTTGTTCCTCCTGCTGGTTTATCTTTAAACCAGCCAAAACTCTGAAATTTTGAGAAAACAGCTCATGGCTTTATGTTTGACCTTTTATGGGGCAGGGGAAGTTTAGGAGTTTTTTTATTTTTCCTCTTGCAGATCAAGGTTTCACACAGGGATTTAGTGACAGAAAGGCTCATTTATGCAGTTCAGGCAGATTTACCTTAAAGACCCAAACATCTGCTGCTTGTGCTGGAGATGTGGTGGGTGCAGCCCCCTGGGAACAGGAGGGAAGTTGGAGCTGAGGGAAGGCACCCACACCCCTGGAGAACACCCAGCACTGCTGGTGGCTCCAGAAAGTAGCAAGAAACTCTTTTTTCCTGCCTGTTTTACAACTCCCAGAATGAGAGGAGAGTCTGCCCCAGATATGTCAGGACATCATGGCACCCTCATGTACTTCCACAGAGAGTGGGGTGAGAGAAATTCTGGAAATCAAGTTATTTTTGTGGGTTTCATTCTGCTTGTAAGTGGCAGCTCGTGTTCACTTTATTTTAAGGAGCAGAGATTTGAGCAAAAGCATTACTGTGTCATTAACCAATCCATTGAATATTCATGATTGAGTGGATTTTTGTGCCCCCACCAGAAGGAGAGAAGTAATTATTTTGGCTAGCACTGGAAAAGTGTGTGTGTGCCATTCACAGAACTCCACTGGAATGGGCAAAAATAGAATTTTTCTATTAGACATGCAAACTGATCTTCTCTCCCTGATACTCAGAAACTTCCTTTAGTCCTTCTTCCCTATTTAGTAACAATATTTCATGCCTTTTTTTGGTAGGAATGTAATGAAAGTGGAAAAAAAAATGAGAAAAAAAGCCAACCCCACCAGTGGAGGCTGAGCTAGTCCTTGGTTGAACCCGGATTTAGAGCGTGGGGTCTTGAAGGACCAAAACTGCAACACTACACTTTGTATTTGCTGTTGAAATTCAGTTCAGCCTTGTGGTGGTGCAAAGCTCAAAGGAAATTCAGGTTCTAGAGCATGAGCATGTGGGGAGATGCTTTCAGGACTTGGAATGCTACAAAGCTCTGCTTTGGGTGGTGGTTTCCTACAGCCAGATCCTGGCGGTGTCCATTGTCGACAGCACAAGATGGAACAGCCTCAGGTTGTGCCAGGAGAGGTTCAGGGTGGATATTTGAAAAAAATTCTTCACTGAAAGGATTGAGAAGTCCTGGCACAGCTGCCCAGGGCAGGGCTGGGATCACCATCCCTGGAAGTGTTCAAAAACATGTGGATGAGGCATGTGAGGACACGGTTTAGTGGTGGACATGGTGGTGGTGCTGGGTGGATGGTTGGACTTGATGATCTTTTCCAACCTTTTTGATTCTGTGACTCTCTGATTCACTGGGCTTTTTGATCCTTATTGTTGTTCGTTATCCAAAGTATTCTCCTCTCCCACATGTTGCTTTGGGGGAGGTACAGAGGGATCTTGGGGACACAGGTGGCAATTTGGCTGTTTGGAAATCTGATAGAGCTGAGCCTTGTTCTGAGTGTGCTGAGGGTGTTTGTCAGGACATGCTGAAGGGCCTGGTGAGGATCCTTTGGGGTTTGCTTCATCACTGGGCCAGAGGTGACTTGAGGACAACTGAGCAAAACTTGAAATAACTTTCTCCAAGTAAAAGAAATTAAGGGAAAATTAAAGCATCACAGAATCCCAGACTGTGCTGAGCTGGAAGGGACCCACAGGGACCATCCAGTCCAACCCTCAGCCCTGCCCAGGCCCAGCCCCAAGAGTCACCCCCTGAGCCTGAGACAAAGGAGTGTCCAGAATCCAAGGCAGGGCTTAGTTGGGATGCAATTCCTGGTTGTGCAGCCCCTGCAGATCCACCCCCTTGGGCAGCTCAGCAGAGCAGGGCCTGAGGGAGTGGGGCTTTGGGGAGGGAGGAGGAAGGGGAGCTGAGGGGCCACTGCTCTGCTGCCATCCTGGCTCCTGACCTGCCTGGGCATTGCTTGGCATGTAGAGTGCCAGTTCTTGAACCCTGGGCTGCTTCTGGGGCAAATGTTGGCATTGGCTGAGGAATCCCAGAACCCCAGACTGGGCTGAGCTGGGAGGGACCCACAGGGACCATCAGTCCAACCCTCAGCCCTGCCCAGGCCCAGCCCCAAGAGTCACCCCCTGTGCCCCAGAGCATCATCCAAACCCTCCTGGAGCTCTGGCAGCCTTGGGGCTGTGCCCACTGCCCTGGGAAGCCTGGGCAGTGCCCACCACCCTCTGGGGGAAGAGCCTTTTGCTGAGATCCAACCTGACCTGCCCCGGCACAACTCAGGAGCAGAACAGCAGAAGGGCTGCTGTGGGAGATGCAAAGTGGTTCAGGATCCTGAGATGAGCTCAGCTGGTTAAAACTTGGTTGTAACAATGCCAAGGTCATGGGTTCAATCCCCTGTGTGGGCCATTGACTGAAGAGATGGACTCGATGATCCTTGTGGGTCCTTCCAACTCAGAACAGTCTGGATTCTGTAAGGTGAGAAAGAGGGATCAGTTTTCCCAAGGTGTCCCTCTCCCCCTGAAAGGCATGACTGGTTCACACCAGGAGTTTGCAAAGGGAGGAGCTGCCCAGCTGCACCCCCTCCCCTGAGCCAGCAGCAGGGATGTCTCTGTTCCTGCAGGGAGATGTTCTGCAGGTGGCTTGGGGACCTTCCCGGGGGCTGGTGCTCCTTGTCAGCTTACTGAGCTTCACAGCCTGTGCTGTTTGGCTCTCTCCTCAACAGTAAGAAAGGCAGCAGAGACCTGGGGAGGTGTTTGAAGTTAATCCTCCTGGACAGGCCTGCTGACACTCGTGTATTCTTAATTTTTAGTTCTCATGGTATTTTGCACACAGAGTATTTTTCCATGCATTTTTTCGGGTATATTTATTTTCTTGCTGCTCTCCCCAGGCCCACACACACTCCCACTGCCAGGTGTCCTGTGCTGTCACCCTGGGGAGAGCTGTGGCTTCCCCCTCCCTCCTTGCTCCCTTTGGGGACTTCATTCTGCTCCTTTCTTGGGGAATGAAGGGGCAAAACCCCTCACCTTGTCCTTCAGCAAGGAAATGCTTCAAATTCTGACATTCTCTTTTTGAAAATCCTAGGATTTTTTTTTTTTTGGCATTATGATCATATGTAATAGCCATGTGCCAAACAACCCAGCTTTTCCCACCCTGTTTGAGAATTCAAATAGATCTTTCTGCTTCTGTGTAATGCACCAACCTGACTTCAGTGGGAGCCCTGGCTAATGAAAGACCACAGGAACGGGTCTGTGCTGGTTTAAAGGTGAACCAGCAGGGGAAATGAACTCACCACGAGAGAGATTATAAGTCAGAGGCTAAAATTTAATAATAATATTACAATAAATACAGTGACACAAAGAGAAATTGCTTTCAACTCACAAACCCAGCAGTATAACCCAGTGCCCTGGGGCACAAACCCAAGGGGGTTTGTTTGCCCTTGTGTTGAGACCCCTGTGGCTCCCCCAAGTCCAGAGCAAAAGGAAATGAAAAACCTGTTGGTGCAGGCGAGGGCTGTGGTCTGGCCAAGAGCGGTGATCTCCTCCTGTCGAGGTCCTGCTGCTCCTCTGGATCCAACAAGAGGTTCCCAAGGTCTTACCCCCCACTTATGTTCCCTCAGGGAGCACCCAGTCCCTCCCCCTGGGTGGGGACTCACCCAATGGGTGATTAACTCTGGGAGCCAGGGGGTGTTGAACTGTTGATGGCCCATTGGCAGCCACACCCCCTCAGGCTGGGTGTGAAGGTGCCAATGACTCCCTGGGCAGCTGCTGCAAATGGCCCATTGTCCTTGGGGAATGGATAGAGGGGGTAGAATACACAGCTTTGATCACCCCCACACAGTGTCAGCTGGTCCCTCCTGCTGAACTAGGACAGGGTCTTTAGCCCAGACTGCTTCACAATAAGCACCAGGTAGTTTTCTGTTTGCACAAATATTTCAGGCCATGTGGTTTCCCTTTTTGGGAAACTCCTCTGCAAAGCTGAGGTGGGGCTTGTTTATTTGTTTAATAAAAAGTGCTTTTATTGATGGAGAAAAAACACATCTCAGTTGTCAGCCCTGGAAACAAAACTCGTGTTTATCATGTGTGTGCTGGTTTAAAGGTGAACCAGCAGGGGAAATGAACTCACCACGAGAGAGATTATAAGTCAGACCTAAAATTTAATAATAATATTACAATAAATACACTGACACAAAGAGAAATTGCTTTCAACTCACAAACCCCAGCAGTATAACCCAGTGTCCTGGGGCACAAACCCAAGAGGGTTTGTTTGCCCTTGTGTTGAGACCCCTGTGGCTCCCCCAAGTCCAGAGCAAAAAGAAATGAGAAACCTGTTGGTGCAGGTGAGGGCTGTAGTCTGGTTGAGAGCGGGGATCTCCTCCTGTCGAGGTCCTGCTGCTCCTCTGGATCCAACAAGAGGTTCCCAAGGTCTTACCCACCACTTATGTACCCTCAGGGAGCACCCAGTCCCTCCCCCTGGGTGGGGACTCACCCAATGGGTGATTAACTCTGGAGCCAGGGGGTGTTGAACTGTTGATGGACCATTGGCAGCCACACCCCCTCAGGCTGGGTGTGAAGGTGCCGATGACTCCCTGGGCAGCTGCTGCTAATGGCCCATTGTCCTTGGGGAATGGATAGAGGGGGGGGTTCTGCTGCTCCTCTGGATCCAAGGAGAAGTTCCCAAGGTCTTACCCACCACTTATGTACCCTCAGGGAGCACCCAGTCCCTCCCCCTGGGCGGGGACTCACCCAACGGGTGATTAACTCTGGAGCCAGTGGGTGTTGAACTGTTGATGGCCCATTGGCAGCCACACCCCCTCAGGCTGAGTGTGAAAGTGCCAATGACTCCCTGGGCAGCTGCTGCTCATGGCCCATTGTCTTTGGGGAATGGATAGTGGGGGTAGAATACACAGCTTTGGTCACCCCTACACAGGGTTAGCTGGTCCCTCCTGCTGAACTGGGACAGGGTCTTTAGCCCAAGCTGTTTCACAATAAGCAGCAGGTAGTTTTCTGCTTGCATGAATATTTCAGGCCATGTGGTTTCCCTTTTTGGGAAATTCCTCTGCAAAGCTGAGGTGGGGCTTGTTTATTTGTTTAATAAAAAGTGCTTTTATTGATGGAGAAAAAAACATCTCAGTTGTCAGCCCTGGAAACAAAACTCGTGTTTATCATGTGCCAAAACACTCTGAAGGACACCCAAACCTGCAGATCTTGGGCTGAACTTGCCCTCAGTGCCAGCAGCAATTTGCAGGGTATTTCCAGGTTCTCTGCACCCAGATCGATCACATCTTTTCACGCCCTTAGCAGAGTAAGGAAGCTGAGCTGGATGATGGGCAAGCCACTGTAGGCTCTGACTATGAGTTCTGTGCCTGTCACTCATCTCCAGGTTTGGAGCAGGGTCCTGGCTCTGAATGTAGAAGCCATAAAAGATTTCATGTGCAGCCAGAACTAAATTAAAACTCCAAATCCTCCGAAGCAATTTTAGGTTTGTTTCCATGGCATTGATTTTTTTTTTCCTTTTCTCTTTTTTAATTATGGCTTGAAGGTGAGAGGGGTTATTCTTACCTTTTGCAAAGTTGCCTTGCAGGATACAATGACTCAAGGTTGTTTGAATTTTAAATCCCTGTCGGTGTCATCTCTGTGAAAAGCAGGGTTAACTGTGGCACATGGAGAAAGTGGGAACGGGGAGGGGCTGCTGGGGCTGCTCAGTAGTGGTTGTGCTCTCATGAGAATGATCAGCGTTCTGGCATTGAAACGCTGCACGTGAATTCCAGTTTATGGTGTTTATCTCACTCCACCTCGTGTTGGTGTTTGGGGTACAGGCGATGCTCGTGGGGACAGCTCCAAAGCCTGGCCCTGGCACTGGCACGGAGCGTTTGGGAGAAGGATGAGTCATTTGGGATGCCCGTGGAGGGGGTGGGGGTGGGATGTGTGTGTCAGGGCTCCACGGGGAGGATGAGACCCGCAAGGGGAAGGATGAGGCTCCAAGGGGAAGGATGAAGATCCAAGGGGAAGGATGAAGATCCAAGGGGGAGGATGAGACACCCCAGGGGAAGGATGAGGCTCCAAGGGGAAGGATGAAGATCCAAGGGGGAGGATGAAGATCCAAGGGGGAGGATGAAGATCCAAGGGGAAGGATGAAGATCCAAGGGGGAGGATGAGACCCCGCAGGGGAAGGATGAGGCTCCAAGAGGAAGGATGAGACCCCCCAGGGGTAGGATGAGGCTCCAAGGGGAAGGATGAGACCCCAAAGGGAAGGATGAAGATCCAAGGGGGAGGATGAAGATCCAAGGGGAAGGATGACACACCCCAGGGGAAGGATGAGGCTCCAAGGGGAAGGATGAGACCCCCCAGGGGAAGGATGAGGCTCCAAGGGGAAGGATGAGACCCCAAGGGGGAGGATGAAGATCCAAGGGGGAGGATGAAGATCCAAGGGGGAGGATGAGACACCCCAGGGGAAGGATGAGACCCCCCCAGGGAAGGATGAGACCTCCCCAGGGGAAGGATGAGGCTCCAAGGCAGAGGATGAGACCCCAAGGGGAAGGATGAAGATACAAGGGGGAGAATGAAGCTCCAGGGGGGAGGATGAGGCTTCCATCGGGGGAAGGCAGGGAGCAGAGCTCGGGAGAGCACCGCGCACCGGCCGGGGGGGCTCAAACTTTCCGTGCCACGGCCGAGCGGGAGCGGCCCCAGCTCGGCCCCGCGGGAGCCCCGCGCTCCGCTCCGCCGCCCCGCCCCGCACCCCGCGCCCCGCAAGGCGGGCGGGGGCGATGCCGATGCCGATGTCCATGCCCGGCCGAGCTGCCGGGGGAGCGGCGGCGGTCCCAGCCGGGCTCGGGCCTCCATCAGCGCGGCGATGGGCAGCGATGCTCTCCGCAGGCGCGGGGGCTGTGCCGCAGCCGCGGGCCCTGCGCGGGGCGGGGGCTCCGCCGCGGCCGCGATCCCCTCCCCTTCCTCCCGTTGCTCCCGACCCTCCCGCTCCTCGGCGGGGGCGCGGGCGGGGCGGGCGCAGGGGATGCCCCGAGCGCTCCGCGCAGCAGCGGTCCCGCATCCCCCCCCGCGGCCGGCAGAGGCGGGAGAGGGGCGGGCGGCGGCGGGAGCGCGGGCGGCGGCGGGAGGCGGCGGGCGAGCCGGGGCTCGGCGGTGATGCCGGAGCTGCCGCAGCGCTCCGCGGCCGCCCCGCAGCCCCGGCGCGGGCGCGCAGCGCGGGACATGGAGTTGCGGCGGCGGCGCGGCGGGCGGAGCGGGGCGGGCGGCCCCGGCCGCGCCTCCTCTGCGGGGCCATAGTCCGGGGCGGGCTCCGGTGCCGCCGCTCGCCAGCCCTGCGCTCGCCGCGCCTCGCCCGCACCGCCCGGGCCCGCAGCCCCGCGATGTGCGCGCAGCGTCGGCAGCGCCCCGGGCCGCTCCCATAGCCCTGCGGCCGGCGGGGCCCCTCGGGAACTTTGATGGCTTCTTTGAGGAGAGTCAAAGTCCTGCTGGTGTTGAACCTGATCGCCGTGGCCGGCTTCGTGCTCTTCCTGGCCAAGTGCAGACCCATCACGACCAAGAGCGGCGACTCCTTCCATGACGTCCATCCCAGGGCAGAAGTGGCCAACTTGACGGCCCACGGCGGCAGCTCCATCCAGGATGCGGTGCTGAAGAGGCTCTCGCTCCTCGAGGACATCGTCTACAGGCAGCTCAATGGTAGGAAGAGTTTTCCTACTTTAAATGCCCTCTGGGCACGGGCGTGGGCGGTGGATGGAGGCTCAGAGCAGGTGCCCGGCTCGCCTGAAGTTTGCGTGACAGACCCACGTTTCCCTCAGCGTTATTGTGCGAACGGGGTCTCAACGGACCGAGCCCATTTAGTCTCTGACTTGCCAAGTTCTGTTTGTGTTTTAAAGCTCGGAGTACCTTGCGCAGGATGGGAGGAAATGGTACTTAAGAGAGTGCTGCCTTTCACATTGATAGCAGCGGTGGGGAGATGACAGTGGCACGATTCCTGCATCCAGCGAGCGGGATGTGCAGTGGGCGAGGATGGGTTGGAGCAGCACAGCGTGTATTGAGCGAGGGAACGGCTTTTACTCCTCCGGAGTTGGGTTTTTGGAAAGGAGTTTTCAAATGGCTCGAGTGCGTTGCATCATTTGAGTGCAGAAGGTCAGAGAGCAGAAGGCACTTTCTCTGCGAAGTTAAGCAGACTGTTCAGCGTTTCCTATGGCTCAGCATTGACGACTGCTAATTAAAATCTCAAGTAATGCCTCTCTTTATAGCACAGAGAAGCGATTTCGATTAAAATCTCACCAGGTTCAGTAGTTCTGAGGTGTCAAAAGGGAGTTTTAAAGACGCTGTGCAGGATAAAGAAACATGTTGTAAAAGGCGTCAGAAATCTGGCTGAGGGAACTGATTAAGACACTCACTGTGGAAGCTGCTTTTTTAAAGTTGTTCCCCATAGAGTCACGACTGGGGTTACACTCCCAGTCAAGAGAACTGTTTATTGCTTCCAGCCTCTGTGGCTGTAACACCTGCAAGTTTTCCTGTGTCGGCGTTAGGCAGGGCTCGTGCTTTTGGCAGTGTCGGTGGGATTCCCTCTCTGAGTTTGGAATGTGGAGCTAATGCCTGATGACTCTGTGTGTGCTGTGTGCCCATCCCGGGCTGCTCAGACTCCTGCACCCAGGAGGTGAGGCAGGGGCAGGGGTGCAGTGTGCCCTTCCTGCTGCCGGTTGGCATTGCCTTTCCTGGTGCCCAGCACTTGGCTCAGGCAGTGTCTGGGCTTTGGGGACAGCGCTGGGCACAGTGAGAAGCACTCGGCTGGGCAGGGAAGTGTTATTTATATTCCTGTTTTATCCACTTGCATGAGAAACCCGCCCTGCCTGTGCCAGTGCCTGTGCCAGTGCCTGTGCCTGTGCCCGGCACCACGGGGTGTCAAAGCAGCACTGTCAGGTGACAGACAAGGTGAAGCCTAAGAATAAAAAGGAATAAGGTATAAAGCTGCTTGTTATTGACAGACTGTGACACTGCCTGCTCCTGGGTATTGCTGGGGCAGAAGTTTCTGGGGAGAATGAGGCAGTTAATGAAAGGGAGGCAATAGATGCAGCTCCTGCCAGGACCTTGGACTAGGACAGGTAATCACGATGCCATTCCCACAAATACAGAGGGAGAGCTGAAGTGATGAGTTATTGCCCTTCCTCTGTGGAGATGAACTGCTCTGGGGGCTGCTCCTGGAGCTGGCTGGGGCTTGGGAGAGGAGCTGTGAGCTGAGGCCACCTCTGTGCTGTCCAGGCCACCCCTGTGCTGTCCCCAGGCTGCTCTGGGAGCTGCTCCTGGAGCTGGCTGGGGCTTGGGAGAGGAGCTGTGAGCTGAGGCCACCTCTGTGCTGTCCAGGCCACCCCTGTGCTGTCCCCAGGCTGCTCTGGGAGCTGCTCCTGGAGCTGGCTGGGGCTTGGGAGAGGAGCTGTGAGCTGAGGCCACCTCTGTGCTGTCCAGGCCACCTCTGTGCTGTCCCCAGGCTACTCTGGGAGCTGCTCCTGGAGCTGGCTGGGGCTTGGGAGAGGAGCTGTGAGCTGAGGCCACCTCCGTGCTGTCCAGGCCACCTCCGTGCTGTCCAGGCCACCTCTGTGCTGTCCCCAGGCTGCTCTGGGAGCACGTTCTGGTGTCCTGCTGGAGCTGCTCCGTGCTCAGAGCAGTCATGCTCCTACACACCAGGGGCGGCAGAGAGGGAATACAGATCTTGCCTGGATCACAAACGTTTTCTCAGGGCAGGCAGAAAGCTGAGCACATGAATGTGACATCTTGTCTGGCCCCTGCATCCTGAGGTGATTTATAGCAACAGTGATCAGTCTGGCTGAAAACCAGCTCTGGCATGGTGCTTATGTAACTTTGGGTCAAGTATATATTTGGTCCGAGGGGTTTGGAGAGAAGCACAGTGTGCCCAGTTCTCTGTGTGTTGGACTTCAGCAGGACAGGGGGTTGGAGCACCATGTGGGGAACCAGGTGAAGCCCCATCACCACCCACCTGTGCTGGCAGGACACAGTCAGGTGTGCTGGGGCAGTCCTGGGAGCAGCTGGTGTGGCTTTCCCTGCGAGGAATATCCTGTGCCTGGATCAGCATTTGCTCTGGGCACTTGAGGGATATCTAAGGCTGAAATTCTCCTGCCCCCTTGGAGTGTGCACATCTGAGCTCACTGCTTCTCTCTGGGAGTTGTGCTGGTGCCTCCCCAGCCCCACCTGAGCTCTTGGCCAAGTCCCTGTGGAGTGATCCACCAGGAGATTCCTCTTTGGGTTGTGTAAGGTCGTGTTTCATTGTAAATCTGACCTGTGGTTTAACACAAAATCAGAAAATAGAGCATCCTATGGTAAATCTGACCCGTGGTTTAACACAAAATCAGAAAATAGAGCATCCTATGGTAAATCTGACCTGTGGTTTAACACAAAATCAGAAAATAGAGCATCCTATGGTAAATCTGACCTGTGGTTTAATATGAAAGCATAAAACAGAGCATCCTGTGGGGCAGCACATGGAAAGTCTGCACCTCCAGGAGCATCAGAAGTGTTTGGCCAAAGGGAGAAGTTACAGCCCAGTTTGGGTGCAGCCAGTGTGGATTTTGTCTGCATTGTAGGACTTGGCTGGGTTTCAGTGGGAGTTGAAGCCATCTTTAAAGAACTGAATCTCTTAAAAAGCTCCATTCTGGAAAGATTAAATGAGCAATCTGATCATACCATTGCTGAGGGTTTGGTTTGTGAGTCATGAAGTGTAAAGCAGATTGGAAATAACAGCTCTCTGTGGTACAGCAACCCTCATGTTTTATGTGTGTGTATTTATTTACCTCTGTAAATGTTGGCTGTGAAAACAAGCTACACAACACTGCCTTGGGTCTGGGAAAGGAAGGATTTGACACAGCAATTTGTTTTGAATGACATTTCCCTGCAGTGCCAGTCTGGAAATGACACCAGGCTGCTTCTCTGTGCAAGGAGAGCTGTCCCAGCCATGACCTGCCTCCCACAGTGACTCCCCACTTCCCAAGGGATGCATTTCTCTGCTCCCTCAGTGTTCTGCAGTCACTGCTAGAAGTGGGGGAGCAGTGCACAAACCTGCTCTGTGGCAGCTGTGGGACACTTGTTTCAGCTGGGGGTTGGAAGAGTTCCCTGGGGATGCTCCACAGATCAGGGAGCACGAGGTGACCTTGTGTGGTTTTCTCCTCATCACAATTCATAAAATATCCATGTAAAGACTCAGATTTGCCCAAAATCATCTATTTAGCCTTCTTGTGGCCTGACTGAGAACTGTGTGTGTGCTTTGTTCATTGCAGAAGTTGATTATTGCTCCCTAGGCCACTGCACAAGTTGTGTGGGGTTTCTTTTTTTGCTGTTCTGTTGCTTTTTGCTGCTCTCTAATCAGATGGTTCCCACCCACAGAAGTGTGAGGGTGCCCTTTGAAAGGGAGGGCTTTGTATGTGCAGCCACTGATCTGGGAATTCAGAGGATTTTTAATTTCTCCAGTCACTTTTATGGCTGGAACTCTCTTGTTCAGCAGATGTTCAGAGAAAGCTAATGAAGGTGGAAAGGAAAGTGTGTGTTTTACTTTGGGTATTAACTACAACTTGTCTTTTTGATCCAAACCAATTTTTTTTGTGTGTGTGCTGACATTTACATAAGCACAATTTGTGGTCCAGATTATCTCCAGCTTCAGGGAGTTTTGCACAAATGAACTTTTCAGTTTGTCTGTGTGTTTGCAGAGGGAGGGTTTCTGTGCTGCTGTGGCCAGGTGAGGAGCTGGAGGCAGGTGGGACTCAGAAGAGCATTCAGCTCTTGCAGGAGACATGTGTGTCCTGGGAAGTGCTGGGCAAAGCCCCAGAATCACAGAACAGTCTGGGCTGGAAGGGACCCACAAGGATCATTGAGTGAATGGCTCATACAAGGATCAAAGCCATGCCCTTGGTGTTATTGGCACCATGCTCTGACCAACTGAGCTCATCTCAGGGTCTTTATCTAATCCTGGAGCCATTGATGACCATGAGATATCTGAGAAATTGTGCATTGTTTGGATCCTGGGACAGCAAAGATGGGCCAACTTCTTAACATCAGGCTGGCCTCCAGGATGGGTGACATGGCTTGAGGAAAGCTGGTGTGGAAGTCATGAAGGAGCATCCAAAGGCTCTGCTGACTGTGAGATCCCCTCAGGGGGATGGGTCCTGTGCCTGTTGTGTGGTGAGAAGTGGCTCCTCTCCACTCCTCCCCTGGGGGAATTGCTCAGGTAGCTCTTGACTGGCTGTTTCATCTTCCTTGAGCTCTTGCATTGCTCTCCTCCACCTCCCTGTGTCCTCTGGAAGGTGTGCTGGATCCCACCCTGGGTGTGGGAGATGTTCACTGCAGTGCAGGGTGTGTTTATCCCCCTCCCAGGAGGAGGAGGCTGGGGATGCCCTGAGTGGGGACAGCAGAAGCATTTGGAAGTTGGACATCCTGCTGAGGCACTGAGAGGCTGGTGGGATGTGCAGGTCCATCAGCAGGTGCCCTGAGGTGTGCTCTGCTCTGGGGCTGCTCCAGTGCTGAGTGTTCACCCCAGACAGGAGCAAAGTGAGCTGATTTTGTGGGTTGGTTTGTCCTCCTGTCCATCTGAATCTGCTCCTGCCCCACACTGGGCAGTCCTCTCTTCCAAACCCTGTGCACCAGAAGCTCCTGAGGTCAATGTATAAATAGCTGAGTCATTAATGGCACTGCCAGTTTGAGAATAAGGGAGAGGGCTCTCAATAACCCCTTGGTCTGGGGGTGGAGAAGCTCACACCTCTCTCTGCCAGAGCTGAGCACCTCGAGCAGATACCAGCAGGTCACTTCTGCTGGTCACTGGGGACCTGAGGAACCTTCCACCCAGCCCCTCCCAGCTGTGCTGGGGCAAACACCTGAGTGTGTTCCTGGGAGTGTTCAGCAGAGGTCTGGCTCTGGAGTGAAGCCTCTGAGGAGAGTGAAGGCTCTCAACTCCCTCTCTAGTGCTTTTGGTGGAGCCACAACAGCAGCTGCATCTCCTAAGCTCTGAGCCACCTGGAAGCCAAGGAGACAGGAGTTGTGTGGCATCTGAGGAGCATGAAAAATAGTAGAAAAAGGCTTTACTTCAAGCTAAATATTGGTAAGGTACAAAACAGCTGTGTAAGGGCACTGCTGACTCACCAGGGGCTCTTCTGTTAAACTTTGCTTTGTGAGCTCACAACAGGTCGTAGAATCCCAGAATGGTTTGGGTTGGAAGGGACCTTGGAGACCATCCAGTTCCACCCCCTGCCATGAGCAGGGACACCTCCCACCAGCCCAGGTTGCTCCAGCCCCTGTCCAACCAGGTGATGTATAAGATCAGGGAGAAAAGAAGCTCTTTGCAAACTGCTGTGGAAAAGGACCAGTGATGAAAAAGTGCTGGAGTGAAGGCAGCCAGGAAGGGGGTGAGCAGAGAGGGCTTTTCCCTCATCCTAAAGCACTGCACAGAGTACACTGATGCTTTTGCCACATGTTCAGAGTTGCAGAGGAACTCCACATTCCTTGGTGGTGAAATAAGGCCACATTAATTTTTGAGAGAATCCTGCATTTGTGCTTTTGCACAGGCTGAGATACGACCAAGCCTCCTGCTCCCTGATTGGGCTCTCATCTGCTTATCCAATTAGCAAATGAACTTTGGGAGCATTGCATATGGACACGGAGGCTGATACTGAACCCCAGCCCTCAGCAGGCTCTTGCTCTCCTCCTTGTAAAGTGGCACTTAATTAACTTAAACCACTTTGGAGATAGGTGGATTGGCTTCCCATAAGGATAAGATAAAGCTTATCTGCTATAACACTTATCATCCTCCAAACACATTACAAACTTAGCTAACTACTGAGTATAGAAATTATAGATGGAAATAAAGCAGATTCAAAGTGCTTCTATCAGCAGTGAGTGGTGTGTAATAGCACTGCACCCACAGCCCAGGAATATTAAGATTTTAACAAGTAGGTAATGTATAAACTAAAACGCTAAGAAATTCTCTGATGAAGATAAATAACTGAATGTAAATAACTGAGAGCAGGGAAAAGCTGTTTGTAGCAGAAGGGCCCAAAGCTTAATCATGGTATTGGAATAAAATAGCTCCTTATGCAAGAACAGCCTTGCTGGGTGAAGTCCTTTGGAACACCCACAGGAAACACTGCCCTGTTGGCAGAGTGGGGACATGTCACCCCAAACACATCCCCATCCCAGGACACTGCCCTGTTAGCAGAGTGGGGACATGTCACCTCAAACACATCCCCATCCCAGGACACTGCCCTGTTGGCAAAGTGGGGACATGTCACCCCAAACACATCCCCATCCCAGGACACTGCCCTGTTGGCAGAGTGGGGAGATGTCACCAGAAACACACCCCCATCCCAGGACACTGCCCTGTTGGCAGAGTGGGGACATGTCACCCCAAACACACCCCCATCCCAGGACACTGCCCTGTTGGCAGAGTGGGGACATGTCACCCCAAACACACCCCCATCTCCATCCCAGGACACTGCCCTGTTGGCAGAGTGGGGAGATGTCACCCCAAACACACCCCCATCCCAGAACATTACCCTGTTGGCAGAGGGGGGACATGTCACCCCAAACACACCCCCATCCCAGGACACTGCCCTGTTGGCAGAGTGGGGAGATTTCACCCCAAACACACCCCCATCCCCATCCCAGGACACTGCCCTGTTGGCAGAGTGGGGACATGTCACCAGAAACACACCCCCATCCCAGGACACTGCCCTGTTGGCAGAGTGGGGAGATGTCACCCCAAACACATCCCCATCCCCATCCCAGGACACTGCCCTGTTGGCAGAGTGGGGAGATGTCACCCCAAACACACCCCCATCCCCATCCCAGGACACTGCCCTGTTGGCAGAGTGGGGAGATGTCACCCCAAACACACCCCCATCCCCATCCCAGGACACTGCCCTGTTGGCAGAGTGGGGACATGTCACCCCAAACACACCCCCATCCCAGGACACTGCCCTGTTGGCAGAGTGGGGACATGTCACCCCATCACATCCCCATCCCAGGACACTGCCCTGTTGGCAGAGTGGGGACATGTCACCCCAAACACATCCCCATCCCAGGACACTGCCCTGTTGGCAGAGTGGGGACATGTCACCCCATCACATCCCCATCCCAGGACACTGCCCTGTTGGCAGAGGGGGGACATGTCACCCCAAACACACCCCCATCCCCATCCCAGGACACTGCCCTGTTGGCAGAGTGGGGAGATGTCACCCCAAACACACCCCCATCCCCATCCCAGGACACTGCCCTGTTGGCAGAGTGGGGAGATGTCACCCCAAACACACCCCCATCCCAGGACACTGCCCTGTTGGCAGAGTGGGGACATGTCACCCCAAACACATCCCCATCCCAGGACACTGCCCTGTTGGCAGAGTGGGGACATGTCACCCCAAACACACCCCCATCCCAGGACACTGCCCTGTTAGCAGAGGGGGGACATGTCACCCCAAACACATCCCCATCCCAGGACACTGCCCTGTTGGCAGAGTGGGGACATGTCACCCCAAACACACCCCCATCCCAGGACACTGCCCTGTTGGCAGAGTGGGGAGATGTCACCCCAAACACATCCCCATCCCCATGTCCAGCCCAGAACCTGAGGGGGATGCAAAGCAGCCTGAGGAGGGGAGCAGAACCCCTGGCTCAGGTGAGGAGGGAAACCAGCAGGGCTCCTTCCCACTCCAGCTGGGAGCCAGGACAATGGCAGGACACACCCATAGACCCTGCAGGGGAGGGAGGACTACTGAACTTACAGGACAGCACCAGCACAAAGCCAGGAGTACCTGCAAAGGCTGAGTACACAGCATGGGGCAGAGCTCTGAGTCATCTCCTCACCCATGTCCATCCTGGTTTCCTAACTGAAGGATTCCAACTTTAGCTTTGTGCTTTGCTGTAAATTGACCACCACAAAACCTCTGCTGTAATATGCAATATTACTGCACAACAATATGTAGCATTTACAAGATAAACTAAGGTATGTATGGCTGGGACTGTGGTGTGGGCTGTGCCCCACAGGAGCTGCCCTGCCTGTCCCACCACTGGGATATTTCTGAAGCAAAACCTGACTGTGTTATGTTGTATGGCCTTACATATTTTATAGCAACTTGATAGAAACTGCCACTCTCACATTTATGATACAGCTGACAGATTTGCTTGCCATGTTCCCCATTGGGAATAATGCAAATTGTGCAGGTTCAGTAGCTGCTTTTAGAAGTTCTCAGCCTGAACTTCTTAAGTGCAAGAGAGAGCTCAAGATACCTGAGAGCTGCTGCCTGTAAATCATTCTCAGCAGGTTCTCAGGAACTGGGTCTGATACCCATCAAAGAATGAATAAAGGAAGTACTTCTTAGAGAAACAATAGAGTTAAAAGATGAGGCTTAAGATAGTCATTTAGGAAGCATCTGGAAGCTTAGACATTAATGTGACATTTAGTTTACAGCCATCTGAGGAGGAACTGATAGATAACTTTGGGGTTTGATAGTTGTTTGGCATCATGATCTGAATATTCCCTCTCATTGGCAATGAATGACTAATAAGCCACAAGCACATCTGTCATGCAGAGACAACACAGGATTGATGAGATGCAACAGCAGTGACCACAAAATAGTGACAGTGGTGGTATTTCATTTTTGCATATTAATTCAGGTGTCCCTGACTGGGGAAACAGAACCTGATTGCTAAAGTTTACAAAGGGCTGTTACATTTATGGTGCCTCTTTAATTAGGCAGCTATTGGAAACATCTTTGGAGGGATGCAGAAACCTCTTGTAGGGATGCAGAAACCCCTTCTAGGGATGCAGAAACCCCTTCTAGGGATGCAGAAGCCCCTTCTAGGGATGCAGAAACCCCTTGTAGGGATGCAGAAGCCCCTTGTAGGGATGCAGAAACCCCTTGTAGGGATGCAGAAACCCCTTCTGGGGTTGCAGAAGCCCCTTGCAGGGATGCAGAAGCCCCTTGTAGGGATGCAGAAACCCCTTGTAGGGATGCAGAAACCCCTTCTGGGGTTGCAGAAGCCCCTTGCAGGGATGCAGAAGCCCCTTGAAGGGATGCAGAAACCCCTTCTAGGGTTGCAGAAGCCCCTTGTAGGGATGCAGAAACCCCTTCTGGGGATGCAGAAACCCCTTGCAGGGATGCAGAAACCCCTTGTAGGGATGCAGAAACCCCTTCTAGGGATGCAGAAACCCCTTGTAGGGATGCAGAAACCCCTTCTAGGGTTGCAGAAACCCCTTGAAGGTGCTGTAATGATGGGACTGACAATGTTATTTGCCAGCCTCAGTCTGGGTCAGTGGAGTGCTGTTGTGTCTCCAGTGAGAGACATTTGGGATTGGACATATTTGGAAAAGTGTGGGGATCTGAGAAAGATGTGAAGCCATTGGAGAGTGTCCAAAGGAGGGCACAGAGATGGTTCAGGGCCTGGAGGGGCAGCGAGTGAGGGCACTGAGGGCACTTGGTGTGTTCAGATGGAGAGGAGGAGACTGAGGAGAGACCTCAGTGCAGGGACAACTCCCTGGGGAGGGGCAGAGGAGGGGCAGGCACTGAGCTCTGCTCTGTGGGACCAGGGCAGCACCCAGGGAATGGCTGGAGCTGTGCCAGGGCAGGGACAGCACCCAGGGAATGGCTGGAGCTGTGCCAGGGCAGGGGCAGGTTGGATCTCAGGGAAAGGCTCTTCCCCCAGAGGGTGGTGGGCACTGCCCAGGCTCCCCAGGGCAGTGGGCAGAGCCCCAAGGCTGCCAGAGCTCCAGAAGGGTTTGAATGATGCTCTGGGGCACAGGGGGTGACTCTTGGGGCTGGGCCTGGGCAGGGCTGAGGGTTGGACTGATGGTCCCTGGGGGTCCCTCCCAGCTCAGCCCAGTCTGGGGTTCTGGGATTCCTCAGCCAATGCCAACATTTGCCCCAGAAGCTGCCCAGGGCTGAAGAACTGGCACTCTGCATGCCAAGCAATGCCCAGGCAGGTCAGGAGCCAGGATGGCAGCAGAGCAGTGGCCCCTCAGCTCCCCTTCCTCCTCCCTCCCCAAAGCCCCACTCCCTCAGGCCCTGCTCTGCTGAGCTGCCCAAGGGGGTGGATCTGCAGGGGCTGCACAACCAGGAATTGCATCCCAACTAAGCCCTGCCTTGGATTCTGGACACTCCTTTCCCTCAGGCTCAGGGGGTGACTCTTGGGGCTGGGCCTGGGCAGGGCTGAGGGTTGGACTGATGGTCCCTGTGGGTCCCTCCCAGCTCAGCACACTCTGGGATTCTGTGATATTTTGGTGCCTGGAGTCATCCTGTCTGGCTTCCAGCTGCCTCTCCAGAGGGACAAGACTTGGCCTTGATGGGGAGTGTCACACCTGAGGGGCTCACAACATGTCTTGGATACCCCAAAGCCTTTGGGGTGGCACCAGGCACTGCTGAGGGTGCCACACTTGCCATCTTGGAGATCCTGTGCCTTGTCCAGGCAGGACAGGGATGGAGTTGGCTTTAGGCATATCCTTCGATTCTGGGGAGTCCTCTGGTTTGCCCTCACCCACCTTCATCCCTCCCTCCTCTCCTGGCACAAAGCAACTGCATTTCTAATAAGAAAATGCTGTCCCTGAGCAATCCGTGTTAACAGGGCACAGAACAGCAGCAAACAGAAACCAGCCTGCCCAGGTAATTAAAGAGAGTTTGCTAATTTTGTGATTTGTGCCACTAATCTTTACCTAAAATGGAACATCTGGTCCAGATGTTTAGGCAGGCTGGCATGTTGCCAGCTCCCAGCTCCCATGGGGGGAGTGAGGGCATTCTGCATGGCATGGATTACATCATATAGGGAGATCTTTTTTGGGGGTAAAACACCCTTATCAAACCCTGCAAGGGGCTGTTCAGAGTGAACCCAGAGAATATTGACCCTGCTGTGAGTCAACAGCAGTGATTCAACTCCAGTAATGGATCTGAGTGGCACGAGATTATTTTTCCTAAACAGTTTTGGGAGTAAAAGCAACTGTATTTTTTAGCCCCCAGTCCCCGTGGTCAGATTCCTTCAAGAAATTGTTGAATGCTTTACATCTTAGTGCTACAAGCCCTGCTGGTTGTGCCTATAAATCCAGCAGCTATCGACCCACATTCTGACATTCCCTGACGGTTATCTAAAAATAATTGGGAATGATGCAATGAGAGGCTGATGGAAATCTGGGCCTGTGAGGAGAGGGCTGTGCTGAGCCATCCCACAGCCTGCTCTGAGGGCTGCTGAGGGCTCTCAGCTTGGGGATCTGGGCTGGTTTAAAGGTGCACTGGCAAGAGGAACAAACCCAACACAAAAGAGATTATAAGTCAGAGCTACAATTTAATAACAATATTCCAAGAAATGCAATGGCACAAAGAGAAATTGGGTTTAACCCCCAAGCCCAGCAGTGTAACCCACCCCCTGGGGCACAAACACAGGGGGGTTTGGTGGCCCCTGTGCTGAGCCCCACGTGGTTCCCCCGAGTGCAAAGGAAAAGGAAGGGACAAACCTGTTGGTGCAGATGATGGCACAGTCTGGTGGAGAGTGGGGGGCTCCTCCTGGCCAGGGGCTGCTCCTCCTCTGCATCCAGTGAGTGGTTCCCCAGTCCCCAAAGCCCAAGATTGTCTCCCCTGAGGTTTGGGTGGGAGCCCCCAGTGCCTCCCCCAGGGCAGGGAGTTCCACACTGGGGGATCTGACTCTGGCAGTCAGGGGGGATTTTGGAATGGTTGCTGGCCCCTGAGCAGAGCTGAGCCCTCAGGTGGGTGTGGAGGTGCCAAGGAGTCCCTGCAGGGCAGTTCTCCCAGCTCCTCTGCCAGGCTTCTTTCCCAGCCAGCTCCCAGCCTGAGGGCTCAGCTGTGCCCTGGGCAGCTGCTGCCAATGGGCCATTGGGAACAGTTGCTGGGCAATGGCCCAGAGGGTTTGGAATGCCCAGCTTTGGGCACACCCACACAGGGACAAACTGGTTAAACTGGTCCTGGCTGCTGAACTAGGACAGGATCCTTGGGGAGATGCAAAGTTGTCTGGAAAAGGAAGAAAATTCCCCGTGAAGTGAATAAAACCCGCAGTTTGTCTGTTCCTTTCCCAACCCTGATGCTCTGCACTCCCACTGTGTGATGAACTTCTGTGATCTGCCCTCCCAGGGATCCTCTCCCTGGGATTCTCTGATACCTGATGCCCCCAGACAGTGATGCCAAGGGCTGTCTGCCATGTCCCAGCACTTGTTCTGCCTTGGAGCAGGAAACACCCACAGGGCCTCCATGTGGGTGTAAGATGATAACTCTGGTTCATGGATTTGTTAAAAATAGGGATCCTCCTGGGCTGAGAGCCCCAGGCTGTTGGGCAGGAGCACCACCCTTCCTGCTGAAAGGGAAAAGGAAAGATCCTTGAAACTCCAGGGCTGTGTCACACGTGGGAAGTCCTCACATCTTCCTGCACAGCCTTGGTGCACGTGGGGACTTGATGTCAGTGCCATCAAACCACCAGTGGGATGGGTCAGCACTGGATGCTGGGGGTGTTCAGCCTGGAGAAGAGGAGGCTCAGAGGTGACCTCAGCACTGTCTGGAACTGCCTGAAGGGAAGTTGTGGCCAGGTGGGGGTTGGTCTCTTCTCCCAGGCACTCAGCAATAGGACAAGGGGGCACGATGGGCTCAAGCTCTGCCAGGGGAAATTGAAGTTGGAGATCAGAAAGAAATTCTTTGCACAGAGAGTGCTCAGGGATTGGAATGGGCTGCCCAGAGAGGGGGTGGATTCCCCATCCCTGGAGGTTTTTCAGCTGAGCTTGGCCGTGGCACTGAGTGCCATGATCTGGTAAAGGGACTGGAGTTGGACCAAGGGTTGGACTTGATGATCTCAGAGGTCTTTTCCAACCCAATCCATTCAGTGATTTTGTGATTCTAAGGAGAAGGAATCCTTGACCTCCATCCCCCTGTGGCACCCTCAGCTTGTGTGCAAGTGCAAATGGCTTAGAATCATGGAATGGTTTGGATTGGGAGGGGTATTACAGACCATCTTACTCCACCCCCTGCCATGGGCAGGGACACCTCCCACCAGCCCAGGTTGCTCCAAGCCCTGTCCAACCTGGCCTTGGACACTTTCAGGGATGGAGCAGGCACAGCTTCTCTGCCCAACCTGTGCCAGGGCCTGCCCACCCTCACAAGGAGCAATTTCTTCATAATATCTCCTCCCCACCTGCCCTCCTGCAGTTTGAAGCCATTTACTCTTGTGTTCCTTCCCCTGGTTGGAGTCATGGAGTCATGGAGAGGTTTGGATTTGAGGTGTGCTTGCCCAGCACCAGCACTGCCCTGGCACTGGAAGGGCTCTGCCATGTGCCACCTTTGTGCCCTTGAGCATCCTTGCTCCCTCTGCCTCCATTCTCCAGCACCTGAATGGGATACAGGACCTTCTGTCCCATCTCCTCTGTCACAGCAGGGCCTTTCAGTGTCTGGGGCCAACGGGAATCCAAACTGCTTTTCCTCAGCATGTCTGAGGGACAGAGAGCAGAAAACCATTTTCAAGAGAGCAGATCAACAGTGGATTAACAGACACCAGCAGTGCCTCAGCTGAGTTATTTTGGGTGTTTTCCTCAAGCTGCATCAGAGAGTCAGGCAAGGTCTCTTTCCTGCAGGTTGTGAGAATTTATTTAAACTTAGTTTTAATCTTCATTTGCTGGTGGAGGATCCAGGGCAGGGTAATGGCCCACCGTGGTTGTGCCTCTTCTCAGAGATGAAGTGAGAAGGTTCATTTTCAAATAACAATTAGAATTCCTTTCTGGGTCTTTGCCCATGTTACACTTTAAATTAAATCAGGAGAGCACTCACGTTTGCACCAAATTACTACTAATTCTTCCCAAGCAGTTGCTTGATCATACCTTAAAAACACAAAGGAGGAGAATAAAAGAGTGAAAAGCCATTTAATGGACTTTAAAGCTCACTTATATGCCATTATTGGATTTAAAATAAGTTTTGTTGACCTCTCTGTGTTGGTTTTTTTTTTCCACCTTCAGAGAGGTGTGATGGGCACTGAATGCTTTAAATAGCTGGGAACATAAACCCCCTGTTCTGCTGCATTTTATTGCACTTTTTTCCTATTTGCACTGACAAGACAATAACAGTAATAACCATTACACTTGGGGAAACCTGTAGTCAAGGCTGGGGCCGTGTCATGCTTTGCCCTTTGCTAAATGTGGCCCAAACACTGTGGTGTGGGATTCCAGCTTGTTTGAAGTGGTTGTTCATGGCATGAGGAGGGACTGGTGGCACCATGAAGGGCAGCAGGAAAGGGGTAGGGCTCTGTTTTCCCTCCTGTGTTTTGTGTGTAGAATAATGTTAGGAAAAAAACCAAGTTAGGGATTGAATCCAGTGGGATGAAGTTCAACAAGGCCAAGTGGGAGGGAGTGTCGAGCTGCTGGAAGGCAGGAGGGCTCTGCAGAGGGATCTGGAGAGACTGGAGAGATGGGCTGGTTGCAATGGGATGGAGTTCAACAAGGCCAAGTGCAGGTCCTGCCCTTTGGCCACCCCAACCCCTGCAGCGCTCCAGGCTGGGCACAGAGTGGCTGGAGAGCAGCCAGGCAGAGGGACCTGGGGGGACTGAGGGACAGGAAGCTCAACAGGAGCCACCAGTGTGCCCAGGTGGCCAAGAAGGCCAAGGGGATCCTGGCCTGGATCCAAACTAGCGTGGCCAGCAGGCCCAGGGCAGTGACCCTTCCCCTGGACTCTGCCTTGGGGAGGCCACACCTTGAGTGTTGTGTTCAGTTCTGGGCCCCTCAGTTGAGGCAAGAGATTGAGGGGCTGGAGCGGGGCCAGAGAAGAGCAACGAGGTTGGAGAAGGGACTGGATGTGGCACTGAGTGTCCTCTTAAACACCCCTAGGGACAGAGAATCCAACATGTCTTGATCCAACCCCACTGTGATCACCAGCCCTGGGCACTCTGTTGGTGATCTCCGAGGTCTCTTCCAACCCAACTGAGAAGAGCAACGAGGCTGGAGAAGGGACTGGAGCACAAGTGCTGTGGGGAGAGGCTGAGGGAGCTGGGGGTGTTCAGCCTGGAGAAGAGGAGGCTCAGAGGTGACCTCAGCACTGTCTGGAACTGCCTGAAGGGAAGTTCTGGCCAGGTGGGGGTTGGTCTCTTCTCCCAGGCACTCAGCAATAGGACAAGGGGGCACGATGGGCTCAAGCTCTGCCAGGGGAAATTGAAGTTGGAGAGCAGAAAGAAATTCTTTGCAGAGAGAGTGCTCAGGGATTGGAATGGGCTGCCCAGAGAGGGGGTGGATTCCCCATCCCTGGAGGTTTTTCAGCTGAGCTTGGCCGTGGCACTGAGTGCCATGATCTGGTAAAGGGACTGAAGTTGGACCAAGGGTTGGACTTGATGATCTCAGAGGTCTTTTCCAACCCAATCCATTCTATGATTCTGTGATTCTGTGATTCTATGATTTAAGTTCCCTGATGTCTTACTGGATGGATGTCTCAAGGAGAAGGAGACATGAAGATGTGGGAGGTGTTATGAGAACTAAGGAAACATTGCAGATGATATTTGGTTGTTTGAAGACACTTGGAACTGGCATCAAAGAGGTGGGAACAGAAAAGATGAGGAAGGAGAGATTTTGGACTAATTTCTTATTCCTTATGGAATCCCAGAGAATCCCAGAGTGGGTCAGGCTGGAAGGGACCACAGTGAGGCATCTGGTGCCACCTCCATCCCAGAGCACATGGCACAGGATTGTGCCCAGAGGGTTCTGGAATATCTCCAGGGAGGAGACTCCACCCCCTCCCTGGGCAGCCTCTTCAGTGCTGGGTCACTGCACAGGGAAGAAGTTCTTCCTCCTGTCCAGGTGGAGCTTCCTGGACATCCATACCCAGCGCTATTAGCCTCAGTGGAGTGATTCCCTCTCCCTCACATGAAAGGTTCAAGTCCCAAATATTTGGTGGAACAAACCAGTGGGAAACAGGCTGTTCCCAAAGCAGAGAAATCATGCAACAGAACGAGGCAGAAAATGGGAGGAGGGTTGTGGTAATTCCCAGCCATTTTTGAATTGAAAACTCCTGTTGGTTTAAATCTGTATTATTATGTATTGACTGGCTTCAAGGGGAGATATGGTAGAAAATAGCCTGAATTGGAAGGGACCCACCAGGACCACCAGTCCAACCTCAGCCCATCCCCAAGAGTCACCCCCTGTGCCCCAGAGCATCATCCAAACCCTCCTGGAGCTGTGGCAGCCTCGGGGCTGTGCCCACTGCCCTGGGGAGCCTGGGCAGTGCCCACCACCCTCTGGGGGAAGAGCCTTTTGCTGAGATCCAACCTGCCCCTGCCCTGGCACAGCCCCAAGAGTCACCCCCTGTGCCCCAGAGCATCATCCAAACCCTCCTGGAGTTCTGGCAGCCTTGGGGCTGTGCCCACTGCCCTGGGGAGCCTGGGCAGTGCCCACCACCCTCTGGGGGTAAAACCAACACAGGGCAGGAAGATGTGCAGGTGGAGCTGGAGGGAGAGAGAGGGGATTGCAGCAGAGGTGAGGGAAGGAGGCTGGGAAGGGTTCCCCCAGGAGCACCATGGTGGGCCAGAGTGTGGGGCTGAAGGGTCTCTGTGGGCTTGGAGGGCTGGAGAGGGGACAGGCAGCACCTCCTGTCCATGCCCTCCTTGGGGTTTGGGCCTCCTGAAGCTTTACCTGGTCCTGTGAGTTATGGGACAGCTTCAAGGTTTGGTTCAAAATGAGGGCAATATGTGCCATGGAGCAGTTCCTGAAGGGATGGGCAGTGGGACCTGGTTGTGGGAAGGTGGGGCAACCAGAAGCCTCAGTTTGGTGGTGGGGTGGGTGCTCCTTGGTCAAACTGGGTGACCCTGTGAGACACCCAGAGGGGCAGAGCTGGTTTTTGGGCTTTGCAGGTGGAAGGAAGGTCAGAAACAAGACTGGGGTATCTATAGACAAATAAATGACTAATTACCCACCAGGGCAGGGCTGGGGAGCTGCTTTCTGTGGCACAGAGGGGCACAGCTCACACATGGGGCTGTTAATTAGCATTGTGTGGGGCAGGGGCAGTGGGAGAGCTGGGCCAGGCTGGTGGTTTGTGGGCACAGGCAGCTCTGCTGTACCAACCTGCCCCTGTCAGGAGTGTCTGGAGGTACTTCCTGGCTTTTACAGTGTCTTACATGGAAGGTGTTACTGGGGTCAGGTCTTATTGACTTGAGTTGCCTTTGGATCAAGCACTGAATCAATAAGAGACTTTCTGGGGGAGTTTCACAGCTGCTCTGCACAGACATGAAAGGGGTTAGGCAGGAAAATGGGACTTGATGCTTTTATCAGTCTTTTCTTGGTAAGTTGCTCAACTTCCAAGTCCTAATTAATGCTCTGTTCCTTCCACAAATTTTCCTCCCTACTGATGCTGCTTGTTTGATCCTGTGGAACAGCATCAGACCTTGCAAATGAGCTGTGCCTGCCAGGCTGCAGGAGGGCACAGGCAGGGGGCAGGGAGGGCTGAAACTTGGGCATCACAGCCCCATTGGAGGCCTCCACCAGCACTGATGCTCCTTGTGCAGCTGGTTGGAATATCCTGGAATTCCCTTCAATGGCCAGCTCTGCATATCCAGATACAGTTACTGGGCTTGGATATCCAAAGAGATTGGGTTGGGATATCCAGAGAGATTGGATCAGGATATCCAAAGAGATTGGATTAGGATATCCAAAGAGATTGGATTGGGATATCCAAAGAGGTTGGACTGGGATATCCAAAGAGATTGGACTGGGATATCCAAAGAGATTGGATCAGGATATCCAAAGAGATTGGATTAGGATATCCAAAGAGATTGAACTGGGATATCCAGAGAGATTGAACTGGGATATCCAAAGAGATTGGGTTGGGATATCCAGAGAGATTGAACTGGGAAATCCAAAGAGATTGGATTGGGATATCCAAAGAGATTGAATTGGGATATCCAAAGAGATTGGATTGGGATATCCAAAGAGATTGGATTGGGATATCCAAAGAGATTGGGTTGGGAAATCCAAAGAGATTGGATTGGGATATCCAAAGAGATTGGATTGGGATATCCAAAGAGATTGAACTGGGATATCCAAAGAGATTGGACTGGGATATCCAAAGAGATTGGGTTGGGAAATCCAAAGAGATTGGATTGGGATATCCAAAGAGATTGGATTGGGATATCCAAAGAGATTGAACTGGGGTATCCAAAGAGATTGGACTGGGAAATCCAAAGAGATTGGATTGGGATATCCAAAGAGATTGGATTGGGATATCCAAAGAGATTGAACTGGAATATCCAAAGAGATTGGATCAGGATATCCAAATAGATTGGATTGGGATATCCAAAGAGATTGAATTGGGGTATCCAGAGAGATTGAACTGGGATATCCAAAGAGATTGAACTGGGATATCCAGAGAGATTGAACTGGGATATCCAAAGAGATTGAACTGGGATATCCAGAGAGATTGGATTGGGATATCCAGAGAGATTGGATTGGGATATCCAAAGAGATTGAACTGGGATATCCAAAGAGATTGGATTGGGATATCCAGAACCACTGCAAAGCTGCAGGTCCAGGTGTGGGCATCTCTGGCAGCATTTTATCCCAAGGCTTCCCAGCCTTTTCCATCATGAAAAACTGCTATAATTTCTTTCTGATTTTTTCCCATTAGGCTGAGATGGTCAGGTATTGTCAAATCATGTTTATCCTTAATCCCAGCAAACTGTTCCAGAGGTTTTTGGAAATGATGTATGAGGAGAATCATAGAATATCCTGAGCTGGAAGGGATCATCCAGTCCAACTCCTGGCCCTGCACAGACACCCCAGCAATGCCACCCTGTCCATGAGGGAATTGTCCAAGCACTCCTGGAGCTCTGGCAGCCTTGGGGCTGTGCCCACTGCCCTGGGGAGCCTATTCCACATCCCAAGAACATGACCCATTGTTCCCATGGAGGCACAAAAGCTGCTGGAAAGGGAAGAGGAGTGGAGGGATTGAACTGGGAGCTCAAGGAAAGGAGGCTGAGAAACCACAGGGAGGAGAGACTGGCACAGATGGGCACCATGGGAACTGGTAGGGAGAGAGGGGGCATGGGGTGGGACAGGGTGTGCTGGCAGGGAACAGGGTCCTGGGGGCATCTCAGCATTGCCTCAGGAATATCTGGATGTTGTGCAGTTGCTCCTTTTCCTCCAAGCAGTGGAAAACCAGCTGTGTGTTTTCAACTGACTATTTTATAGAAATGAAACACAACTAAAAAGATCCAAAGGTACTTCCAGAAACCTTCCTGGCACTTGTGGGCCTTGGGTGTTGGTGCTGCTTTGCTGTAGCAACTCAGGAGATGAGTGGGACAATCCAGGGCAGGGATTATTAGCTGTGCAAAGCAAACCAGCACAGTCACTGTGGCAAAATTACAGGGTTGGTGCTCAAGCAGATATTTAACCTTTGTTTTTACAACTCCACAAATGAAGCAGTTTGTTTCTTAATGTAGGTTTAATGCTCCAAGTGTTTGCTGGCTGCAGTTTCACATCAAATGGCTGAAATGCTGGGCTATTAAAGTCTGCTGGAGCCATCTCTTCTCCCATAACTCCTAATATTTGCCATTTACTAATTATCATGTGCCAGAGTAGTTTGCATTTGTAGTAGGGGTTTTAAATGCTGCAGCTGTCCCAGTTTCAAGGTAACTGCTGCTGACTTCTTCCTTTTTTTTAATTTTTTTTTTATTTTTTAAGAGTATTGATGCTTTTTGGAGGTTGGCATGAAGTGCTCACCTACTCCTGTTCTTTATTAGGTTTTTTTTTTTGTACAGGTCCCAGTGGAAGCAGAAATAGATGTGGCAGAGGAGAACACCTTTATTTTCAGTGAGCATCAGTTTGTGGTGTCACCTCCTGCTGAGTCAGTGAGGGCATCCCCAGAGTGGGGCTGTGGAGCCCTTTTGCATTTGGGAGTTCCTGCTCTGTTTGGGTTTTTGGGGGTTTTTTAATCCTTAGGATTTTCCAAAAAGTGAATAATGGGGTGAATGTGGTTGTTTGAAAGGTCTCAGCCTGGACAGCAGCTTCAGGCCATGGGAAAGAAAGGAGGAGAATGGGTTTCTCATGGTCCATTTTGCTGCTCCAAAATGGTGTGGTGGGACCAGGTGAACTTGTTAAAGGCCACACAGATGTTGTGAGGTCATTGACCTCTGGTTTGGGTTTGCAGGGCAGGGGTTTGGGAGCAGGGGGGCTACAGGGGGGGTTTCCTGAGAAGCTGCTGGAAGCTTCCCCCATATCTGATGGGGCCAATGCCAGAGGGCTCCAGGATGGACCTGCTGCTGGCCAAGGCTGAGCTTTACAACTCTGGGGTAGCAAAGAAGAGAGGACAAAACCCCCCAAAGGGCCCCAGTGCAGCTGGAGAAGAGAGGAGTGAGAATTGGGAGAGAATGAACAGTGCAGAGACCCCCAGGGCAGGGCAGAAGGAGGGGCAGGAGCTGAGGTTCCTCTGCAGCCCATGGGGGTCCACAGGGGAGCAGAGACCCACCTGCAGCCCCTGGAGGAGCCCAGGCCAGAGCAGGGGGTGCCCAAAGCAGGCTGTGCCCCCATGGGAAGCCTGTGCTGGAGCAGGGCCCTGGCAGGAGCTGTGGATCCCTGGAGAGAGGAGCCCACCTGGAGCAGGTTTGCTGGCAGGACTTGGGACCCCTTGGGGGAAACAGTGGAGCAGTTCCTGAAGGACTGAGCCATGGGAAGGGATCCACATGGAGCAGTTCCTGAGGGACTGAGCCCATGGAAAGGGATCCACATGGAGCAGTTCCTGAAGGACTGAGCCATGAGAAGGGATCCACATGGAGCAGTTCCTGAAGGACTGACCCATGGGAAGGGATCCACATGGAGCAGTTCCTGAAGGACTGACCCATGGGAAGGGATCCCACCCTGGAGTAGTTCGTGAAGGACTGACCCATGGGAAGGGATCCACATGGAGCAGTTCCTGAGGGACTGAGCCATGGGAAGGGATCCACATGGAGCAGTTCCTGAGGGACTGAGCCATGGGAAGGGATCCACGTGGAGCAGTTCCTGAAGGACTGAGCCCATGGGAAGGGATCCACATGGAGCAGTTCCTGGAGAATTGTCTCCCCTGGGAAGGGATCCCACACTGGCCCAGGGGCAGAGGGTGAGGAGTGCAGTCCCTGCAGAGGAAGGAGCAGCAGAGACAAGGTGTGATGACCTGAGCACAGCTCCCAGTCCCTGTCCCCTGAGCCACTGGGGAGGAGACAGAGACACTCAGGAGTGCAGTGGAGCCCAGGGGGAAGGGAGGGCTGTGGGGAAGGTGTTTCAAGATGCAGTTTTGTTTCTCATTGCCCTCCTCTGATGTGATGGGTAATAAATCAAAGCAATTCCCCCAAGCCCAGTCTGTGTGCCCATGACAGGCCCTGGGGAGGGATCAACCCCTGCCCTTCTCCCCACCCATGAGCCTTTCCCTGTGCCCAGCTGAGGAGGGCAGTGCCAGCAGCTTTGTGGGGCACCAGGTGCCCAACCAGGGTCACCCCACCACTCCCTTAGAGTGTGATGGCCCTCCCTGCAGAGCAGAGAGCTGAGAATGTCCAAGAAGTGCCAAAGCAGAGAACTCTGAGGGTGTCAGTCAGTCTGGGGCTGTCCTTGGAGGAAAAAGAGAAATAAGCAACTCAGAACAATTCAGCTGCTCTGCAGGCAGGGAAAGCCTCTTCCCTCCATTCTGCTCTCTTTGCATTGCATTTTGCCTCGAATTTTACCTGTTGTGGGTTTTTCCTTAATCCCATTTCTCAGTCACCTCCACAAGAGGCACCTCCAGCTGTGACTTGGCAGCTGCCACTGTCTCCTGCAGCATGTGCTGCCAGAATCCCAGTGGATCCTCAGGCTTAAGGCACAGTGCTGCCTGTTCTCTATTTCTGCCTGCTATGAATTGATACATATTAATATTAATAATGCTCTCTCCAATTCCAGAAGCCTCCAGGCCTTTTGCAATAATGGGGGTTTTGCAGCCTGAGGTTTTGGCAGGTGTGTCCTGGCCCTGGCACAGCCCATGGGCACATCCAGGGCAGTGCTGTGGGGTTGGCTGCAGTGGACTCCAGTCTGGAACCAAACCCTGCATCTCTTCAGGAAGCCTGGATGGAAGTGAAAGCTTTGAGTACAATCTTTCCACTCCACATCCTGTAAAATAATTCCCTGTGGCTTGGAAGTAGAGGCTGTGGTGTCACAGGTACAATGTGTGGCAGATCCTTCTGGTGCCAGCCACGACCAGCCCCTCCTGCACTGCACACCCCTGGGTGGGCACCTCTTTAGTGAGCCCATTCCATGCTGCTTTTAGCCACAGACTCCTCCTCTGCAGTCCAGGGGGCAAAATGCTGCTGCTGTGAGAGGCACATCCAACCTCCAGCCTGCACCTCTCTCTTCTTTCCAGGAGTGTAGAAAAAGCAGGAGATATTTTTCCTGTCTTGCCCTCTCCTTCCTTGGCATCTCTGACACCTCCACGCTGAGCCTTGGCTTAAAGCCTGCACAGTTGGAACTCAAGAAGTTGGTGGGGGCAAAAAAAAGCTGATCCAGGAATCTTCTGACTGGATCAATGGAGCAAAAGAACAGGCTGAAGCTGCACAATTGGGAGGCAGGAGAAGTTTGCTCAGTGCTGTGTCAGGAGCTTTGTACCAGTGATTATCTTCAGAGGTGCACAAGGCAACAGCTTTTCCACTCTAAGGAACTTCCTTTATACTTGACTTTGAAAATGCTGATTTTTAGGTTTGTTTTTTTTTAAACAAAATTGCTGATGGGGCATTCGAGTAATAATGACATTTTTGTGGTTCCTTTTATTTGGCTCATGTTTTGGGTGTTACCAGTAAAACTTTTTCAGGGTTTGCTTTCTGTGAGCACTGGAGTTTCTTTTCATGCTTTCACTTGAATTCCCTGCACTGTGCACCCTCAATCCTGCCAGGATTCCCAAAAGGAGCAGCAGGAGCCTGGAATGCCCATCCTTGGAGCAGAGCTCAGCTCCCACTGGTGTCAGCTGCCTCTTCAGTGACCTCAGCTGGGACCAAGTGAATCACAGAATCACAGAATCATAGAATGGATTGGGTTGGAAAAGCCCTCCAAGATCATCAAGTCCAACCCTTGGTCCAGCTCCAGTCCCTTTACCAGATCATGGCACTCAGTGCCACGGCCAAGCTCAGCTGAAAAACCTCCAGGGATGGGGAATCCACCCCCTCTCTGGGCAGCCCATTCCAATCCCTGAGCACTCTCTCTGCAAAGAATTTCTTTCTGATCTCCAACTTAAATTTCCCCTGGCAGAGCTTGAGCCCATCGTGCCCCCTTGTCCTATTGCTGAGTGCCTGGGAGAAGAGACCAACCCCCACCTGGCCAGAACTTCCCTTCAGGCAGTTCCAGACAGTGCTGAGGTCACCTCTGAGCCTCCTCTTCTCCAGGCTGAACACCCCCAGCTCCCTCAGCCTCTCCCCACAGCACTTGTGCTCCAGTCCCTTCTCCAGCCTCGTTGCTCTTCTTAGTTGGGTTGGAAGAGACCTCTAAGAACATCAAGTCCAACCCTTGATCCAACCCTACTGTGATCACCAGCCCGGGGCACAGAGTGCCCAGGGCTGGTGATCACAGTGGGGTCGGATCAAGACATGTTGGATTCTCTGTCCCTGGAGGTGTTTCAGAGGACACTCAGTGCCACCTCCAGTCCCTTCTCCAGCCTCGTTGCTGTTCTCTGGCCCCACTCCAGCCCCTCAATCTCTTGCCTCAACTGAGGGGCCCAGAACTGAACACAACACTCAAGGTGTGGCCTCCCCAAGGCAGAGTCCAGGGGAAGGGTCACTGCCCTGGGCCTGCTGGCCACGCTAGTTTGGATCCAGGCCAGGATCCCATTGGCCTTCTTGGCCACCTGGGCACACTGCTGGCTCCTGCTGAGCTTCCTGTCCCTCAGTCCCCCCAGGTCCCTCTGCCTGGCTGCTCTCCAGCCACTCTGTGCTCAGCCTGGAGCACTGCAGGGGTTGTTGTGGCCAAAGGGCAGGACCTGCACTTGGCCTTGTTGAACTCCATCCCATTGCAATCAGCCCATCTCTCAAGTCTCTCCAGATCCCTCTGCAGAGCCCTCCTGCCCTCCAGCAGGTAGACACTCCCTCCCAACTTGGTGGCATCAGCAAATTTGCTGCTGATGGACTCAATCCCCTCATCTAAATCATCAATAAAGATGTTAAATAGGACTGGACCCAACACAGACCCCTGGGGACACCACTGGTGACCAGCTGGATGCAGCTCCATTCACCAAGTACTTGGTTCCATCAGCAGGAACATGTTCTGGGAGTCTATGTGGGCTCAGCTCTGGAATTTGAGTGTTCCTTCAGCATCACCTGTTCTGTGGAGCCAGGATAGGAGAGCTGGGAGAGCCTGGAGAAGAGGAGGCTCCAGGGAGACCTTAGAGACCTTTCCAGTGCCTAAAGGGCTCCAGGAGAGCTGGAGAGGGACTTGGAACAAGGGGAATGGTTTCCCAGTGCCGGAGGGCAGGGTTAGGATGGATATGGGGAAGGAATTCTTGGCTGTGATGCCCTGGCACAGGTTGGGCAGAGAAGCTGTGGCTGCTCCACCCCTGGGAGTGTCCCAGGCCAGGTTGGACAGGGCTTGGAGCAACCTGGGCTGGTGGGAGGTGTCCCTGCCCATGGCAGGGGGTGGGACTGGATGATTTTTAAGGTCTCTTCCAACTCAAACCATTCTGGGATTCTATGAAACCACTAGTAGGGTTTCAATCCCTGAGCTCAGCCTGTAAAATCTTCTGAGTGGGTCCTGCCTGTGTCCCACCCTGTGGGTGGGTTGGGCAGTACCCAAGGAACTCACTTTCCTCCCTGTGGGTGGGAGCAAACATCCTTTCCAGGCTCTTTGGCAGGGTTGGCCTCAGGCTTTGCTCAGGTGCTCCAGGTAATTGATTCTTCCCTAAACCTTTACTGGGTCAAAGGTACCAAATACAGGGCTGAGCTTCAGGCAGTCTGGCCAATGTGTTGAATTTATAACCTCATTGTGATTTCTTTATGTCACCTTAAAATTAATGGAAAATTATTCATTGTAATCAATGTCTGGTAATGGGAAAACTTGAAAACCTTTGTCTTCAGGTCACACTCTTCTGTTGTGTGCAGTGAATCCATATCTAGTGGTCTTACAAACCTCTATTTTCCACTGAATATGAGCTGGGACATAAGTCTGTCAAATTTTATTGTGGTTTTTATTGGGGCTTTTGGGGGACCTGGGGGAGACTTGGAGAAATATTTGGGGGTTTTGGGGAGCACGGGGGTGTGTGGGGGCATTTTGGGGGGTCTGAGGGCATTTGGGGGGATCTGGAGGCATTTGGGGGGCACAGGGGGGAATTTGGGGGAGATTTGGGGGGGCTTGGGGGGGTCTGAGCGGATTTTTGGGGTGGTCAAGGGGGTCCCTGTGGGGAACTTGGGGGGTATTTGGAAGTTTCTGGGAGGTCTTGGGGGATTTGTGGGAGACTTTGGGGGGTATTTGGGGGGTTTGGGGGGCACAGGGGGGGATTTGGGGACATTTGGGTGGGATTTTGGGGGTCCTGGGGGGACTTGGGGGTGTTTGGGGGGGGGTGTCCCTGAGGGGATTTGGGGGTCCCTGGGGGGATTTGGGGGGCACAGGGGGGGATTGGGGGGGTCTGGGGGGCACAGAGAGGGATTTGGGGGTCCTTGGGAGGATATGGGGGGTCTGGGGGGGATGTTGGGGGGTCCCTGGTGGGATTTGGAGGGGGGGGGGGTTGGGGGGATCTGGAAGGGATTTGGGGGCCCCCCAAAGTCTCCCACAAATTTGCCAGTACAAATTGGAAAACTCTGCTGGGCTGAAGAAATAAAAAGGCAGGGCCTAATTTTCAGGCTGGGCTTCTCTCAGGTCAGTCCCCTGAGCTTTGACAGTCTAATTCAAGAGATTTTTCTTCTTCTTTTTTCCCCTTACTAGGCCAGGAAGGCCCTTTGTACCCATTTGCATCGTGTTACCTGGTGGGGATGTGGGTTTGTATCTCTGGACCACATTCAGCCCCACCTGGGTGGCACATTCCTGCCAGCTGTCCTTGGGGTTTGGTGTCTCAAGGGGTGTTTGTTTTGGGGTTCTTTTTGACAAGTAAATACACTTTCATATTTATACCCATGCCAGGACTAAATCAAATTAGTCTGAAATGACCCTTTGCTCTTACAATGCACGTGAAGGAGAGAAGGAGATGAGCAAACCTGCTTTGAAGAACAGCTATTTCCATAGCAGGCAGTGACCTACTTAAGGGAGGGGAGAGCCAGAATGGGCTCTTCATTTATTTATATCAGCTGCAAGTCTCTGTGTCAGCACTCCCCTGGCTGAGCCCTCTCCTGCCACCCACCTGGAAGGTTTGTTTGTCCTCCAGGAGGCTCCTTTGTGGTGGCTTTGCAGCTGAGGTGGAGTTCAGAGGCTCTGGGGAGTCCAGGAGGCTCCTTTGTGGTGGCTTTGCAGCTGAGGTGGAGCTCAGAGGCTTTGGGGAGTCCAGGAGGCTCCTTTGTGTGGTGGCTTTGCAGCTGAGGTGGAGCTCAGAGGCTTTGGGGAGTCCAGGAGGCTCCTTTGTGGTGGCTTTGCAGCTGAGGTGGAGCTCAGAGGCTTTGGGGAGTCCAGGAGGCTCCTTTGTGTGGTGGCTTTGCAGCTGAGGTGGAGCTCAGAGGCTTTGGGGAGTCCAGGAGGCTCCTTTGTGGTGGCTTTGCAGCTGAGGTGGAGCTCAGAGGCTTTGGGGAGTCCAGGAGGCTCCTTTGTGGTGGCTTTGCAGCTGAGGTGGAGCTCAGAGGCTTTGGGGAGTCCAGGAGGCTCCTTTGTGGTGGCTTTGCAGCTGAGGTGGAGCTCAGAGGCTTTGGAGAGTCCAGGAGGCTCCTTTGTGGTGGCTTTGCAGCTGAGGTGGAGCTCAGAGGCTCTGGGGAGTCCAGGAGGCTCCTTTGTGGTGGCTTTGCAGCTGAGGTGGAGCTCAGAGGCTTTGGGGAGTCCAGGAGGCTCCTTTGTGGTGGCTTTGCAGCTGAGGTGGAGCTCAGAGGCTTTGGGGAGTCCAGGAGGCTCCTTTGTGGTGGCTTTGCAGCTGAGGTGGAGCTCAGAGGCTTTGGGGAGTCCAGGAGGCTCCTTTGTGGTGGCTTTGCAGCTGAGGTGGAGCTCAGAGGCTTTGGGGAGTCCAGGAGGCTCCTTTGTGGTGGCTTTGCAGCTGAGGTGGATCTCAGAGGCTTTGGGGAGTCCAGGAGGCTCCTTTGTGGTGGCTTTGCAGCTGAGGTGGAGCTCAGAGGCTTTGGGGAGTCCAGGAGGCTCCTTTGTGGTGGCTTTGCAGCTGAGGTGGAGCTCAGAGGCTTTGGGGAGTCCAGGAGGCTCCTTTGTGGTGGCTTTGCAGCTGAGGTGGAGCTCAGAGGCTTTGGGGAGTCCAGGAGGCTCCTTTGTGGTGGCTTTGCAGCTGAGGTGGAGCTCAGAGGCTTTGGGGAGTCCAGGAGGCTCCTTTGTGGTGGCTTTGCAGCTGAGGTGGAGCTCAGAGGCTTTGGGGAGTCCAGGAGGCTCCTTTGTGGTGGCTTTGCAGCTGAGGTGGAGCTCAGAGGCTTTGGGGAGTCCAGGAGGCTCCTTTGTGGTGGCTTTGCAGCTGAGGTGGAGCTCAGAGGCTTTGGGGAGTCCAGGAGGCTCCTTTGCGGTGGCTTTGCAGCTGAGGTGGAGCTCAGCTCAGCACAGAGGCTTTGGGGAGATCATGGACTTATAGAATCATGGAATCAGTTGGGTTGGAAGAGACGTCTGAGATCATCAAGTCCAACCCATAATCCAACCCCACTTTGATTACCAGATCATGGCACTCAGTGCCACGGCCAAGCTCAGTTTCAAAACCTCCAGGGATGGGGAATCCACCCCCTCTCTGGGCAGCCCATTCCAGTGCCTGAGCACTCTCTCTGCAAAGAATTTCTTCCTGATATCCAACCTAAACCTCCCCTGGCAGAGCTTAAACCTGTGCCCTCTTGTCCTACTGTTGGTTTCCTGAGAGAAGAGACCAACCCCTATCTGGGTACAACCTCCTGTCAGGGAGTTGTAGGGAGTGATGTCACCATTCAGAAGGGCTTTGTGGGAATGCTGATCATTTGTGGGAAATCTCCTTTATTGCTTCACCAAGGAGCAGGTGCCTTGCTCTGGGGCTCTGGAGCTTCATGTTCCAAGAGCCACAGGAACATCCCTGTGGAGAACTGCCAAAGGGCACAGCAGGAGGTGGGTTGGAGCAGAGGGTGGGAGATGAGGTGCTTTTGCTTCTGCTGTTGCACAATCCAGGCTTGGTAGCCAGGAGAGACAAGGAATGGCTCTGTGTGTCTGTGTGTGCCATCACAGTCACTGGCTGGGTGGGTTTGTGGCCTTTGTTGCTTTAAAATTTGGTATTAATATATGTCTGATTCAGGTCAGGTGCTGTCTCAGTAGAGCCCCAACTCTGCAGAACATCATCAGTGTTGGGAGGTCCCTGCTGTGCCTCGTGTGGTCCTTGCCTGGGGTGTGCAGATCAGAGGGTCAGCATGGAATGGGTTGTGTTGGGAGAAACCTGCAGGATCATGTCTTTCCAACCCCCTGCTCTCACATCCTTCCCTTCCCATGGTCTCTCCTTTTAAAGGAAGATTAATGTGCTCAAGTGTCACTCTGAGTCCTCTTCCTGCCCCTCTTTGTGCCTGTGGCCAAAGTGAAGTGGAGCAAGGCCATTGTAGGGGAAATTTGGCCCATTTTGTCCATGTTTCTGTGTCCAGGTCCCTGCAGCTCGTGGGCATGGCCACCTCCACCAGCCCAGCTTGGCTGATGGGCACCCAGCTCAGAGTGGCATTGGAATGCATGAATTGACACACTAAGGCCTGATGTGTCAATCCCAGTGGCTTTATAACCCCTCTCTCTCTGGGGTGCCAAGGGCTGGCACTGCCCTGCCAGGGCTGGGGTTGGCTCTGCAGCTCTGTCTGAGTCTCAGCTCGATGTGCATCCCCCGCAGTGAGACACACCTGCAGATACACACATGCAAAGTGGATACATCCTGCAGATCCATGCATGGAAAATGTGTTTATCCAGGAGCTGAGTAGGTGCAGCTCCTGCTCTGCAAGAGACTGGGACCATCTGAGCTTTCCCCTGCTCCAAAATCAGTGGAGGGTTGGGAAGGTTGTTCTGACCTGCTGTCTGAGGGTCTCACCTGAGCTGATCATCTCCACGAGTTGATGTAGAAACAGAGATTCCTTCCTTTGGCCACAGAAGGCACTAAGAAGTTTGCTTTGCTCCCCCTGCACGGTGACAAATACTCTGTGAGAGCCACGTGTGGCTGGTGGGCTGTGCTTGGCAACCAAGTTCAAAAGGAATCACTGAGGAGTAGGTGAGAAAAGCCTGTTCACAGCCACCTCGGGGCATTAAAGCTCCTGTAACAACTTCGTTCTGTGCAATTCCTGTCCCCTGGTGCTTTTTAATAACATTTCTTTGAGTCAAGGCTCCTTTTAACTTCCATTCTGCACTAGGAAGAGCAAGTCTGGGAAGTCCAGGGAAGGTCTGCAGCCTGTCCTAAGTAACACAGACACAAAATAAGTTTATTGACCCACTGCAGAGAGGAAACCTCAGCAGGAGGAAGAACTTCTTTCCATGGAGCATGGAACAGGTGCCCGGGGTGGTTGTGGAGACTCCCTGTTTGGAGACTCCCTGTTTGGAGACTCCCTGTTTGGAGACATCCCAAACCCACCTGGATGTGTTCCTGTGTCACCTGCTCTGGGTGGCCCTGCCTGGGCAGGGGGTTCCACTGGATGGTCTCCAGAGGTCCCTCCCAACCCCAAATATTCTCTAATTCCATGATTGTGTGAAGGGCTGTCAAGTCAAGCTGACAGAATGATGGGGACAACTGTTGATCCACTGCCTGGGTATCAGCTGGTTGTGCTGTTCCTCAGCCTTTCCCCCCTGGAAAACCATCAACAGGGACACCTTCCACCAGCCCAGGTTGCTCCAAGCCCTGTCCAACCTGGCCTGGGACACTCCCAGGGCTGGGGCAGCCACAGCTTCTCTGCCCACCCTGTGCCAGGGCCTGCCCACCCTCCCAGGGAAGGATTTCTTCTCAATATCCAACCTAAATTTTTCCTCTCTCAGTCTGAACTTCCCTTTTTTTTTTCTTTTCCATCATTCAACATTCTCTCAAGTCCTCTGAGCTCATCTGCCTTCTTTCCAGGGTGGAGAGTGCCACTTTATTTCATTTCTCATCTATAAAAAGCATTTTTCAGTCTTTGGTGTCCTGTTGCTTTGTGCTGGTACATTTATGATGCCTCTGTTGGGTTGGTTTTAACTGGAACTGCACCCACCAATCCAGGGGTGAAAGAGATCCAGAATAAGGAGGGGACACTTGGGGCAGATTTTGGAAAAATAACATCAATAATTGCAGCAAAGACATCCCTTTATATGTAATTTCTACTGCTAATGTAGGATTTATGGTTAATTAGTGCTGAAGTGGCCCAGGCCTCCTACCCTGGTCTGAAGGACTCTGGTGCTTCAAAGTCCTCCTTGTCCCATCATTTTCCTGTGGTGTCTCAGGAAGGAAAGGTTGGAAGATGCCTCTGGTGTCCCAAATCCTTGTGCTGCTTGACTTGGCCTGTTTGAGCCTCTTGTGGAACATCAGGCCATGGATTTTGGAAGTGTTGGGATTTATGGAGTTGGGAGGAGCTGGTGTGACCCTCCACCCCCAGGATGTGTCTTGCCTGTTGTCAGGGGGTTGCAGGTGGATTTTCTCCTTTTCCTCCTGAAGGTGCACGTTGCGGGGTGGGTTGTGGAGCTTTCTCTGGGTGGCATTGGCAGGTCTGCACTTGGTCATTCTCCATCCTGCTCCTCCAGCTCAGCCTTTCCCAGCCTCTCCTGTTGATGTCAGAGACCATAAGGCTTTGATTTATGTTTTTTGGTGGCAGTTGTGTTTAAAGTGTCAACAGGATGCACTTCAGATTTGCATGTTCTGATGCTGCAGAGTATAAACAACCCCAACAGAAATGGAGGACCTTTCACAGCATCATTCTTTGTCATTAAAACAAGTGGTGTCTGCAGTGGGAATTTAATGATTCCTTTCAGAAGGATTTATTTTGATCTAATATTTTAAAAACCCCTCTTTAAGCTGCCAAACTGCTGGAGAGAGAACAAGGCAATGCCTTCCTCAGCTGTTTTGTCATTTGACTGAACAGCAGAAAGGTAAAAGGTTTTATTAAACCCTTTATTTTTGCAGAGCACTTGGAGAAGGAAATAATGAAGAAACACCAGCCCTGTGTGGCCAGTTGAGGGGTGCAAAGTGAGGGGGGAGGATTTGATGGACAGGGCTGGAGTCCCAGGCTGGGGTTAGCACTGGCCTCTCCCTGCCCTTGGTGCTGGTACCAATCCCTGAGCTCAGCCAGGTGGGGCGTCCACTTTGAACGTGTGTCCCAGTTGAGCACGTGGGACCAGTTTAACCAGTTTGTCCCTGTGTGGGTGTGCCCAAAGCTGGGCATTCTAAACCCTCTGGGCCATTGCCCAGCAACTGTTCCCAATGGCCCATTGGCAGCAGCTGCCCAGGGCACAGCTGAGCCCTCAGGCTGGGAGCTGGCTGGGAAAGAAGCCTGGCAGAGGAGCTGGGAGAACTGCCCTGCAGGGACTCCTTGGCACCTCCACACCCACCTGAGGGCTCAGCTCTGCTCAGGGGCCAGCAACCATTCCAAAATCCCCCCTGACTGCCACAGTCAGATCCCCCAGGGTGGAACTCCCTGCCCTGGGGGAGGCACTGGGGGCTCCCACCCAAACCTCAGGGGAGACAATCTTGGGCTTTGGGGACTTGGGGAACCACTGATTGGATGCAGAGGAGGAGCAGCCCCTGGCCAGGAGGAGCCCACCACTCTCCACCAGACTGTGCCATCATCTGCACCAACAGGTTTGTCCCTTCCTTTTCCTTTGGACTCAAGGGAACCACGTGGGGCTTGGCACAGGGGCCACCAAACCCCCCTGTGTTTGTGCCCCAGGGGGTGGGTTACACTGCTGGGCTTGGGGGTTAAACCCAATTTCTCTTTGTGCCATTGCATTTCTTGTGATATTGTTATTAAATTGTAACTCTGACTTATAATCTCTTTGGTGTTGGGTTTGTTTCTCCTGCTGGTTTATCTTTAAACCAGCACAACCTTCATGAGGGACAACCTGGTCCTTGTGGTTGTCCTGCTGATCCTTGCTCAGGGCAGTTGGGGCACTTGGCTTTGCCTTGGTTGGGCACAAGCCAGTCCCAGCCTGAGCTGTGGCAACACCAATCCTTGAGGATGTAGAAATACCACCTGGTGGTCTCAGGTTGTGTCTGCCCATCAGTGTGGCCCTTGAGTCCCCAGAGCCAGCAGGAGCAGAGTGGGGGAGCAGAGTCCTGCAGGGGAGCTCTGTGGCACTCTGTGTTCAGGAGTGGTGGCTCATCCTGGTGGGATGCACTGGGCTTGTACGTGGTGGAACATCTACTGTCAACGTGCTGTTCCTCTGGCAGTGTCTGCCCTGCTCAGGGAGGGAGCCCAAACCCTGTCCAGGTTTGCTGGCAAGGATAGAATGGAGCTGTTGTGGAAGGCAGGATATTGCCCAAATGTCCATTTTGGCAGTTACCAAAACAGAATGTTTTCCACTTACCCTAAAACCTGTTGAGAAGGGAGAGTGAAGAAGTGACCCTGGCCCCTGTCAGGATTAATTCTGCCTAAAGGTGGCCTGAAAACAGGACTTTGGGGTTGGTATGAAGTGGAGGATACCCCAAAAGAGAATCAGAAATGAAAGCAGTTTTATCCTTTGTTGTTGCAGAGCTGCCTTCAGATAAGCAGTAAATTAAAGCTTTTATTTTAGTGTTGTGGCCTCTTGCCTGTGGCTGAGGGCAGCTGGTTATTGATAATGTCTCTGGATGGCTGGATGTCCTGCCCAAGGTCTTGGGGCAGTGCCCATCTCTTGCAGAGCCCAACATGAGGAATCAGAGATCCTGAGGGTGTGCTGGGACTCTGGGAGCTGCTTTCATCCCCGAGCTGAATGCTGAGGCCTTGCTGAGGTCTCTCCCAGGGGTGGGATTCAATCCTTGATTCACATCTAGGTGAGGAATAAATCTCCCCACGCTGTAACTTTGGCTCTGCAGCCTCTTTGCTTCTCCCCATCCTCCTGGTCAGTTGTTCTGCTCTGTGGTGAGATTATAAAACACAAGGATTAAACCTGAAGCCCTCCTGTTATCAGCTGCTCCATGTGGATGGCACTGGGCAGGAGGGGCTGGTGGATGCCCCAGAATTCCTGGGCACAGCTGGCAGAGCTCAGCTCCAGGGAGGGAAGGCACAGAAGCAGTTGAGCAATGATGAGGACAGTGTCCTTCTTGAGCCCTGCTTGTCCATGGCATTGGATAAAGCCATTCCCGTGGGTACAGCAACACAAATCCAAAGTGCAGCTCTTGGATCCAGTGGGGAGGGGTGGAACAGATGGGCCCTTGTGTGCCAACAGAGCGTGTTCCGTGTCCCTGGCACAGCAGCCGGAGTGTCTGTTGGAGCAGGGAGGCTCCAGCAGTGCCAGACCCTGCCAAAGTCATCTTTTCTTGAGAAAATTCATTAACTGGATGTTTTTTCTGGTACATGTGGACTGACAATTTGTGCTGTTACATGTGGAGGTTCTGCATCACTGAGCCTGATGATTCCTTCCCTCTTGCTCCTGTGAAGCTCCTGTGATTCCCTTGTGCTGAGGAGCAGTCTGGAGGCACAACATCATCCTGGCTTTCCTTGTGGTCATGTTAAAGGGTCCTCACAACTCCTGAATCCATGGAATGGCTAAATAAACACCAAATGACAGACATATCATTTGGTAAGGAAAAGGGGTGGATGCAGGAGCTCCCAAAGGGGCAGCAAGCCCCTGGGGTGCCCCTGGGCAAGGTGTGTCACCCCTGGGCAGGGGGTATCACCCCTGGGCAAGGTGTGTCACCCCTGGGCAGGGGGTGTCACCCCTGGGGAGGGGCATATCACCTGGGCAGGGGGTGTCACCCTTGGGCAAGGTGTATCACCCCTGGGCAAGATGTGTCACCCCTGGGCAGGGTGTGTCACCCCGGGCAGGGGGATATCACCCCTGGGCAGGGTTTATTGCCCCTGGGCAGGGGATGTCACCCCTGGGCAGGGGGTGTCACACCTGGGCAGGGGTAGGGTAGCACCCCTGGGCAAGGTATATCACCTGGGCAGGGTGTCACACCTGGGCAGGGGGCATCACCCCTGGGCAAGGTGTATCACCTGG
The DNA here is from genome assembly GCF_047495875.1 of Pithys albifrons albifrons. NCBI lineage: Eukaryota > Metazoa > Chordata > Aves > Passeriformes > Thamnophilidae > Pithys > Pithys albifrons. The sequence goes on along the minus strand of NC_092478.1, from coordinate 9,729,226 downwards.
GCAGGGTGTCACACCTGGGCAGGGGGCATCACCCCTGGGCAAGGTATATCACCTGGGCAGGGTGTCACACCTGGGCAGGGGGCATCACCCCTGGGCAGGGGGTATCACCCCTGGGCAAGGTGTATCACCCCCGGGCAAAGCGTGTCACCCCCGGGTAGGGGGTGTCAACCCTGGACAGGGGGTGTCAACCCTGGGCAAGGTGTATCACCTGGGCAGGGTGTATCACCTGGGCAGGGTGTCACACCTGGGCAGGGGGTATCACCCCTGGGCAAGGTGTATCACCTGGGCAGGGGGTGTCAACCCTGGGCAGGAGGTGTCACACCTGGGTGGGATGTATCACCCCTGGGCAGGGGGTGTCACCCCTGGGCAAGGTGTATCCTCCCTGGGAAAGGTGTGTCACCCCTGGGAAAGGTGTGTCACCCCTGGGCAAGGTGAATTACCCCTGGGCAGGGGTATCACCCCTGGGCAAGGCATATCACCCCTGGGCAAAGTGTGTCACCCCTGGGCAGGGGGTATCAACCCTGGGCAAGGTGTATCACCTGGGCAGGGTGTATCACCTGGGCAGGGGGTGTCACACCTGGGCAGGGGGCATTACCCCTGGGCAAGGTGTCACACCTGGGCAGGGTGTCACCCCTGGGCAGGGGGTGTCACCCCTGAGCAAGGTGTAGCACCTGGGCAGGGGGTATCACCTGTGCAGGGGGTATCACCCTTGGGCAGGGGGTATCTCCTGTACCTCTGCAGAAGGACAGTTTTAAGGGCTTCACTGTGCCATAAACTGGGCTTGGAGAGAACATCTCTCCCAGGGGCAAGAGGAGATGCAGGTTTGGATTTTGAAAAGCAATTCCTGTATCATGTTTCATCTTTAAACAGTCTGAACTTTGTGCAGCTTGGAGGGACCTTGTGGAATTCCAAAGAGACTTGGACTGGTATTTCCAACACATCCAAGAGCCAGAACAGGGCATTGATATCAATTCAGAGCCTCCTGCTCAGGGGTGCAGGTAAAGGGAAAAGGCCCCCAAGTAGCTCCTGGCACTTGGGCCTTCCTGAAGGGTAAAAACTGAGTGCTGGAACATGCAGACCTGAAGTGGAGATGAAGGGAAAGGTGTGGGATGGAGCAGTGTCCAAAATCATGTGGGATGGGGCACTGTCCAAAATCCTCTGTGGCTTGGAGGGAAAGGGATAAGGAGCGTGTCAGTTCCTTAGATTGGGGGTTTGGGTTTTTTGGATTGGTTGAGTTGGAATTTGGGGGTTTTCTGGTTGGGTTTGTTGCTGTTGCTGTTGTGGGTTTTTACAAGCCCTGGAGACTCGTGCAGGGACCTGGCATGGGGGGATTTGACTCCCAGTTGGACATCCTGCAACCAGTGAAATCTTAATCCTTCCTTAAAACCCCAGCCATTATCCATGAGAAATGATGCCCTTCTGCACAGAAGCAAATGTGGAAAACTGTCAGAAAGCAAATCCACACTTAGGGGCTGTAAAATCAGCCTTTTTAGATGTTCAAATGTCATTAGTACCTGTTGTCCAAGCCTGCCTTGATAATTGCTGAATTTTTTTGGTCTGCATGTGGCATTTCTGAGAGCTTTCAGTCTGTACCAAGCCTGTGATAAGCACCCGCCCTTTGGCAAGAGGTCTCTGTGTTCCTCCCACTGCTTTCTCTTCATGGCTTAATCCCTTGGGCTTTGCATGGTGTGATTGCATTTTGCAGCTTCGTGGTGGGAGGTCTCCAAATTGTGTCCATCCCTTGAGCAAACATCTCCTTCTGGCATTGAGGTTTTAATTTAATAAACCACTGTGCTGGTTTAAAGGAAAACTGGCAGGAGAAACAAACCCAACACAAGAGAGATCATAAGTCAGAGTTACAATTTAATAACAATATTACAAGAAATGCAATGGCACAAAGAGAAATTGGGTTTAACCCCCAAGCCCAGCAGTGTAACCCACCCCCTGGGGCACAAACACAGGGGGGTTTGGTGGCCCCTGTGCTGAGCCCCACGTGGTTCCGTCGAGTCCAAAGGAAAAGGAAGGGACAAACCTGTTGGTGCAGATGATGGGACAGTCTGGTGGAGAGTGGGGGGCTCCTCCTGGCCAGGGGCTGCTCCTCCTCTGCATCCAGTGAGTGGTTCCCCAAGTCCCCAAAGCCCAAGATTGTCTCCCCTGAGGTTTGGGTGGGAGCCCCCAGTGCCTCCCCCAGGGCAGGGAGTTCCACACTGGGGGATCTGACTGTGGGAGTCAGGGGGGATTTTGGAATGGTTGGTGGCCCCTGAGCAGAGCTGAGCCCTCAGGTGGGTGTGGAGGTGCCAAGGAGTCCCTGCAGGGCAGTTCTCCCAGCTCCTCTGCCAGGCTTCTTTCCCAGCCAGCTCCCAGCCTGAGGGCTCAGCTGTGCCCTGGGCAGCTGCTGCCAATGGGCCATTGGGAACAGTTGCTGGGCAATGGCCCAGAGGGTTTAGAATGCCCAGCTTTGGGCACACCCACACAGGGAGAAACTGCTCCCACCTGATCAACTGGGGCACCCACTTTCTGATGGGTGTCAGCTGCAGCCCTGAATTTGTACTGTTTGTTGGGAACCTTTGGAATGGCAGAGCTTGGAGGTGCTTGTTCCAGGGCTCTGCAGGTGGGTGAGGAGCTGGAGGGCTTCAGATCCCACACCAACTGCTGGGGATTTGTGGCTTGGCCCACGAGAGCAGAGAGTCAGCAGCTCCCACTGCCTTGGGATAATCCACCTGTTCCTCAATACCAGGCATTTCCTCCTCCTTCCTGGGGGTTCCAGAAGTCCCACAATGCAGATGCTGGGCCAAATCTGTGTTTACCCAGAGTGTGTGCAAGCCAAGAAACAGCAGTTTTGTTGTGAGCTGTGTCTGGTGAAGTTAATTGGGGTCTTGTTTGTTTGCTAAAGCAGCACTGAAGGATCTCAGGCTCTCCAGACACCAGGGAGGACATTTTGTTTTAATTATAGAAGATACATTTATTAGTCTGTGTGTTCTTTCATCTGTCCTCTCCCATCTTTGCTAATCTCTAATAAATCAGTGTTTTGGGAGACCAAACAGAGGCATGAAAAATCTCAGAGTAATAGCTTTTTAATAAGTTCTCCCTTGAGCCTTTAATTTAATTTTTCACTCTAACATGCTCTGTCCTGCTGCCAGTCCCTTCCCTTTGGTAGCATTTGAAAATGTACTTATTTGCCAGCTTTTGCCAAATGGCTTTGGGATGGAACTTTAATGCAGCTGATTAAATTTTATGTTCACTCTCTCCACATCCTCCAAAGAAAATTCTGATTTTCCTTCCAGCAGATGGAAAGCAATTTTTAATGCAAGTCACTGAAGATCATTTTGCACCACCCTGAAGTATTTTCCTTCACCACCTTCCTCCCAGCTCTGACCAGGGTGTCTCTGCTGAGACTTGCAACCAGAGGAACCAGGTCATTCTGCTGCCTCCTGGAGTATAAAATTCCCTGTAAGCTCTGATTTTATTCCACCAGAGCTGTCAGAGACCCATCAGACAACAGAAGTTTAGTTGGCCTTTGCTGGATTTCAGCCCAGGGCTTTGACTGATGAGGTTTTACACCTTGCTGAGCCCCCGTGAGCCCTTGTTTGGGTGAGACATTGAGCTGTGCTTGGCCTCTTGTCTCTGCCTTTCCTCAGGAGTTCCATCACTGGTTGTTGGCAGCACAGGGTCCCCCAGCCTGGCAGCCCTGGCATCACATCCTGCAACCCTGACAAGCACTTTTATCCTTTACAGCTTTTGTTCTTCACTCTACATGTCAGCATTGCAGAGTCAGAGACTGGGCTGAGCTGGGAGGGACCCACAGGGACCATCAGTCCAACCCTCAGCCCTGCCCAGGCCCAGCCCCAAGAGTCACCCCCTGTGCCCCAGAGCATCATCCAAACCCTCCTGCAGCTCTGGTAGCCTTGGGGCTGTGCCCACTGCCCTGGGGAGCCTGGGCAGTGCCCACCACCCTCTGGGGGAAGAGCCTTTTGCTGAGATCCAGCATGCCCCTGCCCTGGCACAGCTCCAGCCATTCCCTGGGTGCTGCCCCTGCCCTGGCACAGCTCCAGCCATTCCCTGAGTGCTGTCCCTGCCCTGGCACAGCTCCAGGCATTCCCTGGGTGCTGTCCCTGCCCTGGCACAGCTCCAGCCATGCCCTGGGTGCTGTCCCTGCCCTGGCACAGCTCCAGCCATTCCCTGGGTGCTGCCCCTGCCCTGGCACAGCTCCAGCCATTCCCTGGGTGCTGTCCCTGCCCTGGCACAGCTCCAGCCATTCCCTGGGTGCTGTCCCTGAGCACAGAGAGCAGAGATCCCCCTCAGCTCTGCAGAAGCAGCTCTGGAGTGCCAGGACAGGTTTGGGTCACACTTTGAATCAGTTCCTTTGGGCTCATCGACATTTCATATGAAAATCCTTTTGCCCCCTTGGTTTGAGAAGGAGCAAATGGCAAAATAGAATCATTAGATTGTCATATGGAGAATCTCAGACAGTCACAGACTTGAAAACCCCTCTGAGATCACCAAGTCCAACTATCCCAGCACTGCCAAGGCCACCACTGCCCCATGTCCCCAAGTGCCACATCCACATGTCTGTTAAACCCCTCCAGGGATGGGCACTCCCCACTGCCCTGGGGAGCCTGGGCAGTGCCCACCACCCTCTGGGGGAAGGGCCTTTTGCTGAGATCCAACCTGCCCCTGCCCTGGCACAGCTCCAGCCATTCCCTGGGTGCTGTCCCTGCCCTGGCACAGCTCCAGCCATTCCCTGGGTGCTGTCCCTGCCCTGGCACAGCTCCAGCCATTCCCTGGGTGCTGCCCCTGCCCTGGCACAGCTCCAGCCATTCCCTGGGTGCTGTCCCTGCCCTGGCACAGCTCCAGCCATTCCCTGAGTGCTGTCCCTGCCCTGGCACAGCTCCAGCCATTCCCTGGGTGCCGTCCCTGCTCCCCCAGAGCAGAGCTCAGTGCCTGCCCCTCCTCTGCCCCTCCCCAGGGAGTTGTCCCTGCACTGAGCTCTCCCCTCAGTCTCCTCTTCTCCAGCTGAACACACCAAATTCCTGTTTCTTCCTAGTTCTCTTGCTCTCATTTTCTATTTTTAAAAAAATTTATTTTTATATTTTTTGATACTTCTCCCCCTTATTCCAGGGCCTGTTGGAGTTGTGCTTTAGCCCCAGTCTGCAGTTGGGCTCAAACCTGAGCCTAAAGGTTCAGGGGTACCCATCCTGCAGGGGTACCCACTGTCTGTGGGGCTGGTAGGGAGCAAGGAGGGCAGCAGTCTGGTGGCAGAGGTCGAGTAAACCCACCTAGATCCTGACAGGAGGACACTGAAGTCAAAGCTGAATGTGCCAACAAGTGTCACAGAATCCCAGACTTTTCTGAGTTGGAAGGACCCACAAGGATCATCGAGTCCAACTCTTCAGTCAATGGCCCACACAGGGGATTGAACCCATGACCTTGGAATTGTTACAACCAACTGAGCTGATCTCAGGGTCATGATGCCTTTGCTTCATTAAACTGGTGTTGGTACCCCAAGTCATGCAGAGGGGTTTGGATGCTTTCCATTGCCATCCATTGACCCCCCTGGGCACCTCCTGTTCTCTGCAGACACTGCCAGCAGCTGCCAGTGAGAGCTCTGCTCCACTTAAGGCTGCAGCTCTGCACTTAAATAACATGCTGAGAGCTGTGGAGAGCTCCTGTTGGAACCCTTGTCCTGATTACCAGGAGCTGATGCTTGCCCATGTTTGCCTTGTATTTCTCTATTAAGGGCATGTGATTATCCTGTAGCAAGTGGCATTGCTGTGCTGAGAGATCTGGGCTCAGTATCTCCAGCCTGAGCCATTATCAGGAGGAGAATGGATTTCTCCTCTTCTGTGTATTAAGGACGTGGTGTGACTTTGTGCAATCGCTGCAGGAGGAAATGATGTATGAAATGAGAAATGTCTGCTGTGTGTGCACAGACACAGCCAGGGCTGGAAAAGCTTCAGCTCAGACACAGCCACGGAACAGTCTCTGGGGTATCCAACAGCACTCCTGGATCTTCCTCTGCTAAAGAACCTTCCACCCAGTTTGGTTTCATTTTTAGCTGGTGCACTCACAAGTCATGATTGATCCTTATGGAGAGAGATGTCCATGCCAGGTGTGGAGAGCAGGCTGTGTGCCCAAGGAGATGTCCATGGCAGGTGTGGAGAGCAGCCTGTGTGCAGGAGATGTCCATGGCAGGTGTGGAGAGCAGCCTGTGTGCAGGAGGAGATGTCCATGGCAGGTGTGGAGAGCAGCCTGTGTGCAGGAGGAGATGTTTGCCAGGTGTGGAGAGCAGCCTGTGTGCATGGGATGTCCATGGCAGGTGTGGAGAGCAGCCTGTGTGCAGGAGGAGATGTCCATGGCAGGTGTGGAGAGCAGGCTGTGTGCCCAAGGAGATGTCCATGGCAGGTGTGGAGAGCAGGCTGTGTGCCCAAGGAGATGTCCATGCCAGGTGTGGAGAGCAGGCTGTGTGCAGGAGGAGATGTCCATGGCAGGTGTGGAGAGCATCCTGTGTGCCCAAGGAGATGTCCATGGCAGGTGTGGAGAGCAGCCTGTGTGCAGGAGGAGATGTTTGCCAGGTGTGGAGAGCAGCCTGTGTGCATGGGATGTCCATGCCAGGTGTGGAGAGCAGCCTGTGTGCCCAAGGAGATGTCCATGCCAGGTGTGGAGAGCAGCCTGTGTGCAGGAGGAGATGTCCATGCCAGGTGTGGAGAGCAGGCTGTGTGCCCAAGGAGATGTCCATGGCAGGTGTGGAGAGCAGCCTGTGTGCATGGGATGTCCATGGCAGGTGTGGAGAGCAGCCTGTGTGCCTAAGATGTCCATGGCAGGTGTGGATCAAGACATGGTGGATTCTCTGTCCCTGGGGGTGGATTCTCTGTCTCTGGCCCCGCTCCAGCCCCTCAATCTCTTTCCTCAACTGAGGGGCCCAGAACTGAACACAACACTCAAGGTGTGGCCTCCCCAAGGCAGAGTCCAGGGGAAGGGTCACTGCCCTGGGCCTGCTGGCCACGCTAGTTTGGATCCAGGCCAGGATCCCCTTGGCCTTCTTGGCCACCTGGGCACACTGGTGGCTCCTGTTGAGCTTCCTGTCCCTCAGTCCCCCCAGGTCCCTCTGCCTGGCTGCTCTCCAGCCACTCTGTGCCCAGCCTGGAGCGCTGCAGGGCTTGGGGTGGCCAAAGGGCAGGACCTGCACTTGGCCTTGTTGAACTTCATCCCATTGCAATCAGCCCATCTCTCCAGTCTATCCAGATCCAGGTGTGGGGTGAAGACCAAGCTCCTCCCCTGTGAGGGGTCAGAAAGCCTCCAAACAGCACATTTCATGTTAGGCACAGATACCTGGAGAGGGTCTGACCTCCTGCAGCCCTGCAGACACCTGCACCACTGCTTTTGGCTGTGCTTTCTTGCTGCTTTTGTCAGGGGTGGAGAGAAATGATGTTCTCCTGTCATCAGCTCCTTAACTGTCACCTCACTAAGTCTCTGCCAGGAAGAAATAAATCTAAGGTAGGGAGGGGGGAGATAGGGAGGAAAAGTCTTTTTTTTTTTTGGCACTGATGAGGCCCTTTATGCTTTGCTGAGCTTTTCAGCAAACTTGGTCAGCTGGAAGAGCTTCCTCAGTGATGGCAGGACATGGCTGGTCATGTGGGACCTGCACCAAGGGAACCCACCAGCCTTTCAAGGCTCTCCTTTGGAATTTGGGATCACAGTTCTAGATGATCTTTCTATTGAGAAAAGAGCTTTATCAGGCATTCATTTGGGGCCTTCTGAAAACTTTAACCCAGATCCTCCTGCCATCTGATCTCATACCAGGGACTGTTCTGCAGAGCTCTGAGATTTGCTCTTATGTCATAAAAACACTGGCAGTGGCTCTGTCTGTGCATGTTCACTTGGAGGTTGGTTTGCTCTCTGTGGGCACAAGGTGCTCTTCATGGTTTTGTGCTGCCATTTCAGCCCTGGCATGATAGTGGAAGGTGTCCCTGCCCATGGCAGGGAGGTTGGAAGGACATGATCTTTCAGGTCCTTCCAGGCCAGGCCTTTCTGTGGTTCTGTGATGGTTTCTCTGCCTTTGCATGTTAAAAACTTGCTTCTTCTCCTCCTGTTTTCTCTATTTGAACTTGATCCCCTGCTCTGCTCCTCTTGAGTGAAGGAAACCCACTTTAGACTTTCTTCAGTTGTCCTCTGTGTTTCTGGAGAGAAGCAGCTCTTGCAGAGCTTTTACAAACACAGCAGGAGGTGGCTCTTGGAAGAGCATCTTCAACAGTGCCAGTGCCCTCTGCAAAGGGTGATTCACAGAATCAGAGTCACTGAGGTTGGCAAAGCCCTCCCAGCCCATGGAGCCCGCCCTGTGCCTGATGCCCACCTTGGCAAAGCCCTCCCAGCCCATGGAGCCCACCCTGTGCCTGATGCCCACCTTGGCAAAGCCCTCACAGCCCCTGGAACCCACCCTGTGCCCAATGCCCACCTTGACAAAGCCCTCCCAGCCCATGGAGCCCACCCTGTGCCCAATGCCCACCTTGACAAAGCCCTCCCAGCCCATGGAGCCCACCCTGTGCCCGATGCCCACCTTGGCAAAGCCCTCCCAGCCCATGGAGCCCACCCTGTGCCTGATGCCCACCTTGGCAAAGCCCTCCCAGCCCATGGAGCCCACCCTGTGCCCGATGCCCACCTTGTCCCCCAGCCCAGAGCACTCAGTGCCACGGCCAGTCCTGCCTTGGGCACCTCCAGGGCTGGGCACTCCAAACCTCCCTGGGCAGCCCCTTCCAGTGCCTGCCCACCCTTTCCATGGGGAAATTTTCCCCAGTGTCCAACCTGCCCCTCACCTGGTGCAACTTGAGGCCACGTCCCCCTGTCCTGTCCCTGTTCCCTGGAGCAGAGCCCGACCCCCTGTCCCGGCTCCCCCCTCCTGACAGGGATTGCAGAGCCAGAAGGTCCCCCCTGAGCCTCCTTTTCTCCAGGTTTAGCCCTCTCAGCTCCCTCTGCTGCTCCATCCCCTTCCCAGCTCCATTCCCTGCCCTGGACATCCTCCAGCCCCTCCATGTCCTTGTCCTGAGGGCCCCAGAACTGAGCACAGCACTTGAGGTGCCCCAGCAGTGCCAGCACAGGGAGAGCCACTGCCCTGGTCCTGCTGCCACAGCATGGCTGGCACAGCCCAGGTGACATTGGCCTTCTTGACCACCTGAGCACACCTGGGCTCATGTTCAGCCACAGGTCCTGTCCCACTGGGCACCTTTCCAGCCCCTCTGCCCCAGCCTGGTGTGTTCCATGGGGTGGTTTTGCCTCAAGAGCAGGACTCGGCACTTCCAGGCTCATATTTATGAAAAATGGTTAAGTAGATTCTTTGGTTTAGACTTTTGGTCACACCTAATGGTTTTAAATGCATATTTTATGGTAAAATTAATAGTCTGCTTTGAAAATACAACCACAGGACTCAACTGTGGTAATCCAGCAATGTTCCCAGAACAGTGGAATAAACCTGTGTTTAAACCACCATGGCAACCTGCAGGGCATGGCTGGGGGTGGCACCTTTCTGTGTGGGGTTCCAAGCAAGGAGGGCACGTGGCTCTCCTGAGTTCTGCAGAGTGATGCAGTAACCCTCATTTTGGGACATCTTCTCCAGAGCAGACTGGTGGCACTGGAGCCTTGATGCCCTGTGTCCTAGTTCAGCACCCAGGACCAGTTTAACCAGTTTGTCCCTGTGTGGGTGTGCCCAAAGCTGGGCATTCTAAACCCTCTGGGCCATTGCCCAGCAACTGTTCCCAATGGCCCATTGGCAGCAGCTGCCCAGGGCACAGCTGAGCCCTCAGGCTGGGAGCTGGCTGGGAAAGAAGCCTGGCAGAGGAGCTGGGAGAACTGCCCTGCAGGGACTCCTTGGCACCTCCACACCCACCTGAGGGCTCAGCTCTGCTCAGGGGCCACCAACCATTCCAAAATCCCCCTGACTGCCAGAGTCAGATCCCCCAGTGTGGAACTCCCTGCCCTGGGGGAGGCACTGGGGGCTCCCACCCAAACCTCAGGGGATGGAATCTTGGGCTTTGGGGACTTGGGGAACCACTGATTGGATGCAGAGGAGGAGCAGCCCCTGGCCAGGAGGAGCCCCCCACTCTCCACCAGACTGTGCCATCATCTGCACCAACAGGTTTGTCCCTTCCTTTTCCTTTGGCCTCGGGGGAACCACGTGGGGCTCAGCACAGGGGCCACCAAACCCCCCTGTGTTTGTGCCCCAGGGGGTGGGTTACACTGCTGGGCTTGGGGGTTAAACCCAATTTCTCTTTGTGCCATTGCATTTCTTGTGATATTGTTATTAGATGGTAACTCTGACTTACAATCTCTTTTGTGTTGGGATCGTTTCTCCTGCCAGTTAAACCAGCCCAGCCTGGGTGAGTGATGCCCAGCAGAGCTGTGTGGTCTGCCAGGCCCCAGATTGATGCCTTTGCTAAGTGGAGCTCACAGAGGGTCGTTGCTTGTGCAGCCTCGATTCACCCAATGAACCCAGCTGGGCTGGGCTGCAATGGTCCATCTGGAGATCAATGCTCTGCTTCTCCATTCAGCAGCTCTGGAGTGAATGCAGTGCTGCACAAAGGGGCTGGTTAATGGTGCTGGTGGGGCAGGAGTGCTGGTTGGAGCAGCCAACAGTCCCATGGGGCCTCATTTCTGTCTCCTGTGTCAGAGCTGAATCTCAGCTCACTCTGTATTACATGCCCAGGCCATCTGGGGGCATTTAGGAATTGGTTTGGGCTTTATTTTCAGGAGGGAATGTGCTTAGCTGAGCTGTGCCCCCTCCTTGCTGGCAGGACAGGAGGGGGCAGGGGCTGCCAGGCTGGCAGCACAGTCATGTTTCAGTTCCAGTGTGTGCCTGGGGACAGACAGGCTGCCCAAAGGCTGGCTCTGCTCAAATGAACTTGCCTGTTAACTTCCCCCAGAGCTCAGACAGCTCTCTCCATCCTTCTCTGCTTGGTGGCCTCACATCTTTCTCCTGGGAAGGAGGGGAGGAGTTTTCAGCTACTGTGTGGGGTGATGGTTATCGTGTTAAATCCTTACACTTTGAGTCCTGCCTTGCCAGACAAGGGTTTGCACCATGGCATGTTTTCCCTGGCTCCTCCATACCCTGTGAACCCTCTCAGCCTTCCCCTTGGCACCATCTGTGCCTGCAGAGGCCTCCAGGCAGGGAGGGTGTGCTGGAGAGGGTCACCTCCTGCAAGGAAAGTGCCATGATGGGGCTGAATTTCACAGGATCTTAGCAATGGTCATAGGAAACTGGATGGGTTGGGTTGGAAGGGACCTTAAAGAGCATCTCATGGGCAGGGACACCTTCCACCAGCCCAGGGTGCTCCAAGCCCTGTCCAACCTGGCCTTGGGCACTTCCAGTGGGCCACATTAACACTTCAGCCCTGCCTAAGGCTTGAGGAGCAGGTCAGGCTCAGAGCAGGGCTGGGTGAAGGTGCTGGACTCATCATTTCTGTCTGATGTTCACAAAGGCTGCACAAGGTTTGCATGTGGGTGCAGATGGACTTTGGGCTGCAAGCCCAGGGTTTGTCTTGGCCTCAGGGAGTCCATCTGGGCACAACTCCTTGGCCCTGTGCAGGTGCCAGTGCCCACAGCAGGGGCTGCAGCACCTCCTGATGGGTTGTGCTGTTGCTGATGCTGAGCTGTTTACATTAACATAATTACATTAACATAAACAAAATATTTATACTAAGTCATTGCAAGGGAGAAATTGCTTCCCTCCTGTCTGCCATCTCCACATTGCCCAGTCATTTTTCATAACACACCCTTTAATCTTCACTTATATTCCTATTAAAAAAACCCCCAGAGGTCTTGCAAGTGCAGCTGATAAGGAGTGAGATAACTCAGGCTGCAGCAAGAACAGTGTCAGTCTTTCAGATCCACTTTCCAAACCAAGTGCTCCCCATCCTGCTTTCTGTGTAAGGAGGAGATTTTCTAGGCCATGGCATTAGATGATGTCAGGAGGAATCAAAGGCTGTGTTTTCCAAAGAATCCGTGTGGACTGAAGGCCAAATTTTATCTGAAATCAGTTAAGACTCAGTATTTTACAGAAGTTGGGCTTAGCTGCATGTGCTTAAATGAAGTTCAGCAGTAGAGCTGCTCAGCAGTGTGATAAGATAAAAAGATCCCCAAGTTTCTGCAGGGTTCCAGTTCTAGCAACATTTGGAAAAATCAGAGTATTTAACTTTGCTGTGTGTCTTTGGACATCTCTCAGTCCATGGCTTGAGGAGCCCAGATTTTGGGATCCAGTCCTGCAAATCCTGCCCTCAGAGACATTTCTGTTTCCAAGGACAGAACTACAGAATCACAGAACATCCTGAGCTGGAAGGGACCCACAAGGATCATCAAGTCCAACTCCTGGCCAGGACAACCCCAAGAATCACAGTCTGTGACTGAAAGCCTTGATTAAATGCTCCTTGAGCTCTGACAGGCTTTAACTGGAGTTAAATATGATTTAACTTGTAATGAAATTGGTGGAAATTGGAGTCTAAATAGCCTTAAACACCTGGCTCTAGGTGCTTGTTGGAAAACCTCTCTGCATATGCACATTCTGTGCCAGGTGCCCAAACCAGCTCTGCTTGGCCAGAGGATGGGAAACCCTTTTCCATCTTGCTGCATCACGTTGGGAAGGATCCAAACTGTCAGAGAACTGGTTAGAGAGAGGAGGGAGCCCCCCTGGCCCCCGGCTGGGCCTGTCTCTGTGTGGTTTCCACGCAGCACTGTTGGTGCAGCCAAGCTCTTGGCTGTTTGCAGGGACAGGGGAACAACAAGGCCAAGTGCAGGTCCTGCCCTTTGGCCACCCCAACCCCTGCAGCGCTCCAGGCTGGGCACAGAGTGGCTGGAGAGCAGCCAGGCAGAGGGACCTGGGGGGACTGAGGGACAGGAAGCTCAACAGGAGCCACCAGTGTGCCCAGGTGGCCAAGAAGGCCAATGGGATCCTGGCCTGGATCCAAACTAGCGTGGCCAGCAGGCCCAGGGCAGTGACCCTTCCCCTGGACTCTGCCTTGGGGAGGCCACACCTTGAGTGTTGTGTTCAGTTCTGGGCCCCTCAGTTGAGGCAAGAGATTGAGGGGCTGGAGCGGGGCCAGAGAAGAGCAACGAGGCTGGAGAAGGGACTGGAGGTGGCACTGAGTGTCCTCTGAAACACCTCCAGGGACAGAGAATCCAACATGTCTTGATCCAACCCTACTGCGATCACCAGCCCAGGGCACAGAGTGCCCAGGGCTGGTGATCGCAGTGGGGTTGGATCAAGGGTTGGTCTTGATGATCTCAGAGGTCTCTTCCAACCCAAGTGAGAAGAGCAACAAGGCTGGAGAAGGGACTGGAGCACAAGTGCTGTGGGGAGAGGCTGAGGGAGCTGGGGGTGTTCAGCCTGGAGAAGAGGAGGCTCAGAGGTGACCTCAGCACTGTCTGGAACTGCCTGAAGGGAAGTTCTGGCCAGGTGGGGGTTGGTCTCTTCTCCCAGGCACTCAGCAATAGAACAAGGGGGCACGATGGGCTCAAGCTCTGCCAGGGGAAATTGAAGTTGGAGAGCAGAAAGAAATTCTTTGCAGAGAGAGTGCTCAGACATTGGAATGGGCTGCCCAGAGAGGGGGTGGATTCCCCATCCCTGGAGGTTTTTAACCTGAGCTTGGCCGTGGCACTGAGTGCCATGATCTGGTAAAGGGACTGAAGTTGGACCAAGGGTTGGACTTGATGATCTTGGAGGTCTTTTCCAACCCAATCCATTCTATGACTCTGTGATTCTATGAACCACCTTTGTGCTGCCTCAGTGGGAAGGCAAATCTGTTGCTTTGAGGGCTTGAGCTTGTGCAGTTTGCTGTGGGGTGTGTGGGCAACAGGCACAGGCAGAGATGCAGCAGAGATGAGTTCAGAGCTCCAGGATGACACATCTGCTGATGCAGAGACGTGGGGCTGGTGCAGGGGGCGAGCCCAGCGTGTGTGCCAGGCTGTGCTGTGCCCCAGCAGCCTGGTGGGCAGATGACACGGGAGATAAGTGGCTGTGTGATGTGCCTGGATCCCCTCCAGCAGACAGACAGGCCTCTGGCTCCTCCAGCCCTCCCTCTCATCTCCCTTCACCTCTCTTATCTTAATCACCTCTTGCTGCCTTTGAAAGGCAGGGCTGGGATATGATTGTGTTTTATTTAGTGTTTGTGCCAGCTGGGGCTGTTGTTATGACTTCCTTTTTAAAGGGGTTGCACAGATGTGTTCAGATATGGGAAAAAATAGCAGTTTTTTCCAAGGGAAAAAATCCCCCTGTGAAATCAGCAATTTTCCTTCTGATTCCCTTAAAGTATCATTTAGTTATTTTTATTTTCTAGCCATGGCTGTTCTTCCTTTTGCCATTACCTCCATTGCATTGTAAGGCCTGAAGTGTTCGTGCCTCAAAAGACAAAATCCAGAGATCAGCCACGTAACTTCTTGCTGGCTGACATTAAAATGGGAAAATTGCCAGGGAGCTCTGGAAGGCACATGTTTTCCCTGTGCTTGGAGAGCTCTCCTCAGCCTCCACCCTGGCTGTGGAGCACAAGCCCTGCTGGCTCCTTCTGCAGGAAAAGATGCACAATCCAAACTTAATGCAGAGAGGAAATAAGAGCTTTGCCTGCCTTGAATCAGAAAAGCCCAGAATGGTTTGGGTTGGAATGGCAGGGACACCTCCCACTAGTCCAGGGTGCTCCAAGCCCTGTCCAACCAGGCCTTGGACACTCCCAGGGATGGGGCAGCCACAGCTGCTCTGCCCAACCTGTGTGTGCTGGTTTAAAGATAAACCAGCGGGAGGAACAAACCCAACACAAGAGAGATTGTAAGTCAGAGTTACCATCTAATAACAATATCACAAGAAATGCAATGGCACAAAGAGAAATTGGGTTTAACCCCCAAGCCCAGCAGTGTAACCCACCCCCTGGGGCACAAACACAGGGGGGTTTGGTGGCCCCTGTGCTGAGCCCCACGTGGTTCCGCCGAGTCCAAAGGCAAAGGAAGGGACAAACCTGTTGGTGCAGATGATGGCACAGTCTGGTGGAGAGTGGGGGGCTCCTCCTGGCCAGGGGCTGCTCCTCCTCTGCATCCAGTGAGTGGTTCCCCAATTCCCAAAGCCCAAGATTGTCTCCCCTGAGGTTTGGGTGGGAGCCCCCAGTGCCTCCCCCAGGGCAGGGAGTTCCACACTGGGGGATCTGACTCTGGCAGTCAGGGGGGATTTTGGAATGGTTGGTGGCCCCTGAGCAGAGCTGAGCCCTCAGGTGGGTGTGGAGGTGCCAAGGAGTCCCTGCAGGGCAGTTCTCCCAGCTCCTCTGCCAGGCTTCTTTCCCAGCCAGCTCCCATCCTGAGGGCTCAGCTGTGCCCTGGGCAGCTGCTGCCAATGGGCCATTGGGAACAGTTGCTGGGCAATGGCCCAGAGGGTTTAGAATGCCCAGCTTTGGGCACACCCACACAGGGACAAACTGCTCCCACCTGCTCAACTGGGACACTGTACCAGGTCCTGCCCACCCTCACAGGGTTTGTACTGGACCAAATACCAGTCTCAGTTCTTTCATCAGTCTGGAGTTGCCAGGGATGGCAGGAAAGTCGTGATGGACATCAGGCAACTCCCTGCAGGTGAAGGGTCACCACCTCCAGGTTAAGGAACAGGCTTTGCTTTGCAGTGTCTTAGTGCTTGGAAGTGTTTTATAACCAAGCCCAAGTCAGATGGCTCAGAAAGATGTAGGGAATCTCTGGTTCCTCCACTTGGTTTTTTCTCTCTGTTGCTCGTCCATCTGGTTGCCTTCACTGCTCCTGGAGTTATGGAATATCGTGGGTTGGAAGGGACCCACCAGGATCTGCTTCTGTCCTGTCCTGTTCCTCTGTGTCCTCCCAGTTGCTGGAAGCTCTTCTGAGCAGTGAGGGAACTGAAAATGCTGGTTGGTCTGTTTGGGGTGTGATGATGTCATATTAGGTGAGAATGAGTTGGGTCTGTGTTCCACTGCTCTGGGTCAACACACCAGGAAGAATTCACAGCTTCCCAGAGCTTTGGCTTTTGAGGCTGGAATTCCTCAGACTCACCACGTTTTCAGGCCTGAGCATCTTAGTGAGTCTCCAATCTTAAAGTGACAGGCTCTGTATTTCTGTAGCATAAATGACTGTGTCCAGTTCTGGGCCCTTGAGTTCAGGAAGGACATTGAGGGGCTGGAGCAAGTCCAGGGAAGGGCATCAAGGCTGGGGAAGGGACTGGAGCACAAGTGCTGTGGGGAGAGGCTGAGGGAGCTGGGGATGTTCAGGCTGGAGAAGAGGAGGCTCAGAGGTGACCCCAGCACTGTCTGGAACTCCCTGAGATGAGGTTGTAGTGAGGTGGAAATTGGTGTCTTCTCCCAGGGAACCAACAATAGGACAAGAAGGCACAGACTTAATCTGCACCTGGGGAGGTTTAGGTTGGACATTAGAAAGAAGTTTTTTACAGAGAGAGTGATCAGACATTGGAATGGGCTGCCCAGGGAGGTGATGGAGCCACTGTGCCTGGAGGTGTTTAGGAAGAGCTGGATGTGGCACTCAGTGCCATGGTCTGGTTGACAAGGTGGTGTTGGGTCAGAGATTGGACTCTGATCTCAGAAGTCTTTTCCAACCTTGTTGATCCTGTGATTCTATGACTAGAAAAGGTCATGCATTGCCTCCCTCTAACCTTGGTGGGTGCAGGGCTGGATTCCTGCTGTACCTTGAGCTCCAAAGATTGGGGATTGAAAAGAAGCTCAACCCACTCTGGGAACTTTAGAGGCTGCTCAGCACTTTGGGAGGTTCAATGAACCCGAGGGGTCCTGGGCTGGTGGGTGGGGCATCAGATGGTTCCTCCTCAGCCATCCTGTGTGTTGGACAACTCTGCAGGCTCAGCACCTGCAGGAGAACAAACCCATCCATCTTCATTTACTGTCCTGCTGCTGCTCCTGCCTCTTCTTAGGTGGCTCTTTTGGGAGTTGACAGGACCACTGATCAGCTCAGTAGGACTAAGCCAGGATGGCTCAGGGGTGCAATGGGGATGCCCATGGTGTTGGAGCCCTTGGGTTGGCAACACATTGGCATCTGTGGGATGCTGTGCTGGGGATTCAGAGTTTTAATCTGATCCTCTGTGATTCCCAAGAGGTTTGTGCTCCTCCAGGAACCCCTTCCCAGCTCCCTGGCTGCCCTCAGTGGCACACTTTGTCCCTAAACCTGGGTGCAGTGTCACCAGGGATTGATTGCCCCTCTCCTTTGGCCAGGGGATGTTGCAGCCACGGGTTGTGACTCCAGTGTGGCTTTACAGAGCAGATGGCTTGGAAGAGTGGCCTGCTGGAAGGAGGCTAAAATTGGCTTTTTGGAGCTCTCGTTGGCAGTTTGGGCCAGGAGGTATTTGGTAGCTGCTGCCAACATAAGGGTTTTGTTTAAATGTCACATAACAGGGAATCATGTGAATGAAATCCTGATGTGTTTATTTTAGGCAGGGCAGCAGTGACTGCTTTGCTCTGAGTAGGGGCTCAAACCTGAGAAGAAAAATTACTGATCTTTTTCCTGGCCATTCATTGAGATCACTTGAAAACTTTCACCAGAAGCAGATTTTTTTCTGTTACTAAGAGTAGGAAATAGGACTTAGTACTTGATTACTTAGTCTGGGCTATAGACTTATCCTTAAAATAGGATTAGACTTCATGTAATGATTTTCAGCTGTTCATTATTTCATTTGACTAATGCAGGGACTGACACAGAATTCACAGAGGCGACTTAATGACTGCCAGAAATAGGCACAGCAGGGGCTGGGGGGTTTAACATAAGGAGCAAGTTACTTTCTGCTGACAATTACAGGCATGTGGCATATGGAGAATTATGGCAAGAGGTCTGCAATGGCCCTGCCTTGATTGCAGAGCTCACAGGGGGAGCCTTTGTCCTGCTGCTCCATGCCCAGTACGTGGGCACAGAGCCCATGGGGTGAGAGGGTGCTGGGCCCCCTCTGACACAGCCCCAGGGTGGGAAGGATTGATGCTCCCACTGCCCTGGGATCCCCCTGTAAGGTAAGAGCTTGGGGTTGTGTGGAAATGTTGGATTTTGTAGGTGATGAAGTGGAGAATAAGAGCAAGTTGTCTTTACAAACCGACTTACCCGAGGATGTGACATGAGCCCTCCGACAGGGATGGTGAGAAATAGGTTTGTGGTGCCCCACAGGTGCTGCTAAAACTTCCCTGCTGGTAATGCACAGAATCATTAAGGCTGGAAAAGACCTCCAAGATCATCAAGTCCATCCTCTGAGCAATCCCTGCTTTGTCACTGTCTTGGTTTGAGATAAGCAACTGCCAACCCCCCCAAGCACAGAGAGAGAAAAGCCTCCCTCCTAACACCAGGGAAAGGGAGGAAAAGAGAGGGGAAAGAAAAAAAAAACCACTTCAAACTGCATTTATACTAAATCTACATATATTTTTCACAGAAAGAAAAAGACAATTAGAAGAGAGTACAAATATACACTCACACAAGTCTGCAACAACAAGTTCCCCACCTCAACTTCTTAACGAACACACAAATTCTACTGTCCTAACTACACATTACTTAAGAAAAACCTTATTCCCCAGGGAGACAAACCCAAGCAGAAAGGAGAGACCCAGAATGGCACATTTTACTTTCCTGAGCTACCCTGTGAGCCAGTGGTGGGCCTGGTCCTCTCCATCCCCCCTGGGACACCATCGTGTGTCCTCCCAAGAGGAGGCTGAGAAGCGACTGCCTTACCCACTCCCACACTGGTTCCTACTGCCCTGGAGATGATGTTGGAATGTGGTATGGAATACAAAATTACTGGCTACAAGAGGTCAGCTGTCAGCTCAGCCCAGCTCAAGTCAGCTGACAGCTTCAGCCTAGGCCAGACTTCAGAGCCCAAATCTAGGCCCACCTGGGTGAACCCATGACAGTCACCGTGCCCAGAGCTCCGAGTGCCACGTCCAGTTGGACTCTCCTGCCTCTCTTCCCCTCTGCCTGTGGAGCCCAAGGATCAGTGAGCAGATGGGACCTGCTCTCCCAGAGGAGATGCTGCTCTTCCTTCCAGCCTTGGGAGGGGAGGGCTGTTCCATTTAGAACACACTGGCATGTGTTGAAAAATGAGTCAGTGTTGGCTGGAGAGGGGAGTGTGGACATTGCAGAGGAGAAAAGCAGGTTTGGTAAATCTCTCCTCAGTCCCTGCAGTCTCAGTGATGGGATCCCTGTCTCAAACACAGGGTAGTTGGTTGGCTCTCTTTGCTTTTTGGCTTGGCAGTGCACACAGAGCCCTGAGGGCAGGGTCAGATCCCTGCTGAGGGGGATGAAGTTGTGCTGATTAACATCTCAGATCTCCCAGAGTCCTTCAGTCACCTTAAATATACTGAATTTATGGCAGTCACCCTAAATATATTGCATTTATTGCTGTTGCCATTGGTTATTTGTACCTGGGCAGTGTTTAGATAACCTGGTCATGTATCAAGATCTCATTGAGTACAAATGAACAATAAAATAACACAGTGCTTCACAGCCCTTACAGTTAATGACTTAACTAATTGCTCTAATTAATCTGTGCAAAACTGCATCATTTGCCCTGGGACCTCCTGAAAAATTAGTAAACATACATTGTCCTTTTTTTCTGTCAGATCTTCTCATCCTGAGGTTTTTATCTCTGCTCTGGGTCCTGCAGGAGCAGAAGAACAGCCGTGCTGAGACCTCAGAGCGTGGCCAAAAAATGCCCATTTAGCTTCAATTATGCAAAATACCTTCTGGTGCCCACTCAGATCCTGGGCTGGCACTGCTGCCCTTTCCTTGGGTTGGCAGGGGCTCTGACTGGGCTGGCTCTGGGGGGTTTGGGGTGTGGCACATGTGCTGTTTCTCTCTTTCAAACCCCTCAGTCCAGGAACAATTGATTTTTCAGGCTGGTCTGGTTGAGATGAGCAGCACATTCCTCACAAATATTGAAAATATGACAAATTATTCAGCCTAGGAGATATGATGTTGTCCTAAATGGATGCTCTCGGGAATCTGACCTTTTAAAAGGATGTTTTGGTGTTTTTTTAGCAAGATCATTTCTAGTACCACAAGTTTGGAGTTCAAAGCTTGAGCAGCACAAATCTGTTTATTGGTTTGGGGCTCTATTTCTGTGTGTCCTAATCCCCCCTGCCCTTCCCCCAGCAGAAACATCTGCAGGACTGTAGGAAACAGGCTGGTTCCAACTCTGCTCCTCATCTGCCTGGTGCTGAAATGAGGGTTGGACCTCCAAGAAGTGAGGACAGATCCACTAATGGGGGTGATTTGGCACAAAGTGAACTTTGCCTGTGGCTCAGGTGAGGTTCTGAGAGTGTTCACCTTCACAAGGTGGTGACTCCCAGCAAACTGACCACTCTTGGATCAAAAGGAAACTGTCTTAGGGCTCCGTGGATGTGCTGGTTTAAAGGTTAAATCAGCAGGAGAAATGAGCCCAACACAGGAGAGATTCTAAGTCAGAGTTACAATTTAATAACAATATCACAAGAAATGCAATGGCACAAAGAGAAATTGGGTTTAACCCCCAAGCCCAGCAGTGGAACCCACCCCCTGGGGCACAAACACAGGGGGGTTTGGTGGCCCCTGTGCTGAGCCCCACGTGGTTCCCTTGAGTCCAAAGGAAAAGGAAGGGACAAACCTGTTGGTGCAGATGATGGCACAGTCTGGTGGAGAGTGGTGGGCTCCTCCTGGCCAGGGGCTGCTCCTCCTCTGCATCCAGTGAGTGGTTCCCCAAGTCCCCAAAGACCAAGATTGTCTCCCCTGAGGTTTGGGTGGGAGCCCCCAGTGCCTCCCCCAGGGCAGGGAGTTCCACCCTGGGGGATCTGACTCTGGCAGTCAGGGGGGATTTTGGAATGGTTGGTGGTCCGTGAGCAGAGCTGAGCCCTCAGGTGGGTGTGGAGGTGCCAAGGAGTCCCTGCAGGGCAGTTCTCCCAGCTCCTCTGCCAGGCTTCTTTCCCAGCCAGCTCCCAGCCTGAGGGCTCAGCTGTGCCCTGGGCAGCTGCTGCCAATGGGCCATTGGGAACAGTTGCTGGGCAATGGCCCAGAGG
The DNA here is from genome assembly GCF_047495875.1 of Pithys albifrons albifrons. Taxonomy (NCBI): domain Eukaryota; kingdom Metazoa; phylum Chordata; class Aves; order Passeriformes; family Thamnophilidae; genus Pithys; species Pithys albifrons. The sequence continues at coordinate 9,708,200 of NC_092478.1, read as the reverse complement.
GTTTAGAATGCCCAGCTTTGGGCACACCCACACAGGGACAAACTGCTCCCACCTGCTCAACTGGGACAGCCCTGAGGCAGAAATGTCATTTTTGGCCTTCAGGAGCCCAGACCCCTCCTGTCCTCTTTGGGCTGGAAGATCTCGGTGCTGAACTTAACAGGAGCTGTAATTTTCAGAGACATCTACTTTTTCAGTGCCTTTTCTGTATTATTTATTCCTTCTGAAGAAGGGGGGATTTATGTTCTTCTTTGTTATAAGAATGTGCCTTTCAACCTGAGCTCTGTAACTCCTGCAGCAGGATGACAGAAATAAGGAAAGATGCTGCTAAAAATCTGCTTTTCCAGAAATCTTTCCTCTGTTTGAATCACAGAGTGCTTTGGGTTGGAAAGGACCTTAAAAGGATTATCTTGTTCCAACCCCCTGCCATGGGCAGGGACACCTCCCACCTGCCCAGGTTGCTCCAAGCCCTGTCCAACCTGGCCTTGGACACTCCCAGGGATGGGGCAGCCACAGCTTCTCTGGTCCAGGCTTGGACCAACTAGTAGGATCTGCTTACATAAATCCAGTTTCAAACACTTCAACCTGTTGTGTCTGTCTGCCTGTAGTTACAGGGGCCTCTCACAGCCCTCCCCTCCTCTGCTGCTCTCCTGATTCTTTACTGGTCACTCAGCAGTGCAGAAGAGAAGCTGTGGGGTTTTTTGTGCCACAGAACACTTTTTCTGCCAATAACACACCAAAACAGGCTTTGAGGGCTGTATAGCAAATAAAACAACTCCCTCCTTCCCTCAGCATCATTCCCTCCACAAATAAGAAGTGCAGTGTAGGCAAAAGATGATCCAATTTGTGTAGCAACAACTGGTTGCTCTGAGTGTCGAGTCACAGAATGGTTTGGGTTGGAAGGGACATTAAAGCCCATCCAATGTCACCCCTGCCATGGGCAGGGACACCTCCCACCAGCCCAGGTTGCTCCAAGCCCTGTCCAACCTGGCCTTGGACACTCCCAGGGATGGGGCAGCCACAGCTTCTCTGCCCAACCTGTGCCAGGGCCTGCCCACCCTCCCAGGAAGGAATTTCTTCCTGATACTCAATCTAACCCCAGTCTCTGTCAGTTTGAAGCCATTTCCCCTTGTCCTGTCCCTCCATCCCTTTTCCAAAGTCCTTCTCCAGCCCCTGTGACCTTCTTTGGGTGCTGGAGGCCTCATGTTCTTTCCCCTCTCCACCCTCAGTGTTAAACCTCATTTCTCCTGTTGCTCAGAAATGCCTTTTAATTGCAGCTCCTCTTCCCCAACCGCCTCAGGGACAAGTTCCCTCAGCTGGGGGTTCCATCAGGAGGGTCCATGTTTGCCTCAGCCAGGCTGCTGTGGAGCAAAATCCTTTTTCCCCCAAGCAGCTGCCAGAGAACCTGTTTGGAAATAAAGGCTGAGCATCCCATTAAATTGTATTTTACTGAAGGTTTTCTGTGTCCCAGCAAACTCCTGTCTCCTCAGGAGATATACTGCCAGTTTAAGGAGAGACTAATATATTTACTGTAACTGTACTCAGTCTAGGAATAATTTGGCTGTAGAGATAAATTTTTTATATCAACTTGAAGAAAACCAACTCTGTGTTGGGTCCCCAGGGATCCCATGTCTGGCAGTTTCGGCAGGAGGGGCTCAGGCCTTGGCAGCTCTGAGTGCTGTGGATTTTTCCCTTCTCTTCCTGCAGCATAAGAGCAATACATTCCTTTTGCTCCAAAGTTCAGAATTTTTTGGAGATTGTAAAAGAAAAGAAATCCTGGGTTTGATTCCAAGGTGCTTGGCTGGGCGTGGCTTTGGGCTGAGTGGAGCTCGTGGCTGCTCAGGGCTCTGGTCTCCACTGAGCAGCTCATGGTGGTGCAGCCTGGTACCACCTCAGGAGCTGGCACAGTTCCCCAGGGATGGATTCTCTCCCAAGATCAAGCCTTTTTGTGGGGGCTTAATGCTGTTTAACACTGTAGGTGGGCTGGAGAAGACACCAGCAGAGACTCTCTGGCAGAGGTTCAGCCCTTCTGCTTTGGTGCCTGCCCACAGTGATGATGGACTTGCTCTGTGACCTGGGAGCAGTTCTGACCTGTTGTTTGTTACAAACTAATGGTTCATGCTCTTGTTCCTTCTTCCTCATTGTGTCTCTGTGTGTGAATCTGGGCTCTTCCAGACCAATCACGTGCAGGTTTCATAGAAGGAGAGAACCAGAGAACCCCAGACTGGGCTGAGCTGGAAGGGACCCCCAGGGACCATCAGTCCAACCCTCAGCCCTGCCCAAGCCCAGCCCCAAGAGTCACCCCCTGTGCCCCAGAGCATCATCCAAACCCTCCTGCAGCTCTGGCAGCCTTGGGGCTGTGCCCTCTGCCCTGGGGAGCCTGGGCAGTGCCCACCACCCTCTGGGGGAAGAGCCTTTTGCTGAGATCCAACCTGCCCCTGCCCTGGCACAGCTCCAGCCATTCCCTGGGTGCTGCCCCTGCCCTGGCACAGCTCCAGCCATTCCCTGGGTGCTGCCCCTGCCCTGGCACAGCTCCAGCCCTTCCCTGGGTGCTGCCCCTGCCCTGGCACAGCTCCAGCCATTCCCTGGGTACTGTCCCTGCCCTGGCACAGCTCCAGCCATTCCCTGGGTGCTGTCCCTGCCCTGGCACAGCTCCAGCCATTCCCTGGGTGCTGTCCCTGCCCTGGCACAGCTCCAGCCATTCCCTGGGTGCTGTCCCTGGTCCCACAGAGCAGAACTCAGAGCCTGCCCCTCCTCTGCCCCTCCCCAGGGAGTTTGGCAAAGGCCTGGAGTTTTCCAAGCGAGGGTTCCACAAGCACATGTTGGTAGAAGGTGGTTGGTAGGAGGGTTTTGGGAGGGAGGTGTTGGTGGGAGATGGTTGGTAGGAAGATGTTATTAAGAAGGGTGTTGGTAGGAGGTGGTTGGCAGGAGGATGTTGGTAGGAGGATGTAGGTAGGAGGTGGTTGGTAGGAGGATGCTGGTAGGAGGATGGTGGTTGGTAGGAGGGTGTTGGTAGGGAGGTGGTTGGCAGAAGGATGTTGGTAGGAGGATGTTGGTAGGAGGTGGTTGACAGGAGGATGTTGGTTGGTAGGAGGGTGTTGGTAGGGAGGTGGTTGGTAGCAGATGGTTGACAGGAGGATGTTGGTAGGAGGTGGTTGGTAGGGAGGTGGTTGGCAGGAGTATGTTGGTAGGAGGTGTTTGGTAGCAGGTGGTTGGTAGGAGGATGTGTGTTGGTAGGAGGTGGTTGGTAGGAGATGGTTGTTCTAGGAGGAGGTGTGTAGGAGGCCACAGCAGAAGGCTGTGCTGGAAACAAGCCCTGGACATTTGTGGGGGGACCAGCTGGTTTCAGAGACTTGCTCCCTTCCTGCTCCTGCAGCTCCAGAGACACCAAGTCCTTCATTTGCAGCCTTTCACTGGTTGGACATCATGAGAGATCCCCTGTCCTGTGGCACCCAGGTGGTGTTCCCATGCAGGCTGTGAAGGGCAGGCAGGAAATGGCAGAAGGTCTGTGTGGCAGCCCCCAAACCCTGCAGGCTGTAGCCCCCTGGTCCTGCCCCCCTGGGCTCCTGCTGCAGGGGCTGGCAGAGGTGAGGTGGAGATCCCAGGAGCCCTCAGGGAGCCCTGACTGAGGCTGGGAGGTGTGTGGGTGTCTGGGCACCCAGGAGGGGCTCAGGTGGGCAGAGCATGATGTGACAACACCAGGGCTGGGACTTTGATCCCTGGATGGGCCATTCCCTTAAGAGTTGGACTCCATCATCCTGGTGGGTCCCTCCCAGCTCAGAATATTCTGTGATTCTGACATGAACTGTGGGTTGATGCAAAGCTCTGCCTTCCCTGGGATCCTGCCTGGCTGGAGCAAACCCAGGGGCTGGGCTGAGGGTGGTTTCTGGAGTTGCAGCAAAGGCACCTCATGCTCACAGAAAGGTTCTCCTTGTGCAGCCCCAAAATATGGTGAATAAAAGCCAAGGAATGGATTGACTGAAGGAGGATCTGCTGAAACCATTTGTTTCCAGTCCTGCCTCTCCTGAGGCATCTTTCCAGCCAGCTGGAAGCAAATTCCTTCCTCTTCTGTTTGGACTTGAATTCTCTTTCTTGCCAAACTCTTGCACACCAAAGTGACATCCCTGCTCAGGGCTGAGCCCTCCTGACAGCCTGGGCTGGAGCAGGGAATGTTCAACCAGCACAGACACAGACAGGGAGGTGCTGCCACCTCACCCCTGGGAATGCTCCTGTCCATGGCTCTCCCTGGGGGGGTGTGGGATGTCCTGGGAGCTCTCCTGGAAGACAGGAGCATGGGCTGCCCAACACTCAGGGAATCCTCCATGGATTGCTTTGGTGACATGACTTGGGCTCATCTGCACGTGCTGAGACAGAGTTTAGAGCAGCAGAAGGACAGAATGGGCAGAAATAAGAGAATATACTCAGTGAGGAGAGAGCAGTGTGTGCTGGGATGTGTGTGTGTGTAGCTGTCCTGACCCTGGTCATGGAATAAAGCAGTTCATGGCATTATAGGTTTGGGACTCAGGGCTGGTAGATATAAATCATGTCTTGACCTCTCTCTGGTGCCTCTGCAGCCAAGAGAGGCTTCATGTCACCAGGAGCCTCATTCTGCTGTCCCAGCAGAGCCTCCAGCCATCATGGGAGCACAGATGGGGCTGTGCTGGCTCTGCCCATGCCTTGCCTGTACTTTGGGGGAGACAGAGCATGCCCCATGCCCTGGTGTGTCTTTGCTGGGTAAGGAAACCCCAGAAGGGCAGTTGAGGTGTCCTTGTGCTGTCCAGGAGCTCCCACCCTGCTCTCCATGTCCATGGATGAGGACTGAAGGTTTGGCTGTGGGGAACACCCAGCCTGCAGAATTCCTGAGCAGAGATGTCCTTGCTCCAGGCATGTCCCACTGCTGCAAAGACCAGCCCAGGTCCACCAGTGTGGAAAAGCTGCCGTGGCCTCAGTGGTGGTTGGGATTTTGAGCACTCAGAGGGAGATTCCTCACCTTGGATTTCAGGTACTTCCCTGAGGTGCTGCACTTGGGAGCCCAATTCCCTCAGTCTGGACAGACACAGGAATCAGAGAATCACAGAATCATAGAATGGATTGGGTTGGAAAAGACCTCCGAGATCATCGAGTCCAACCCTTGGTCCAACTCCAGTCCCTTTACCAGATCATGGCACTCAGTGCCACAGCCAAGCTCAGCTGAAAAACCTCCAGGGATGGGGAATCCACCCCCTCTCTGGGCAGCCCATTCCAGCTGAGCATGGAGTTGGCTCCCCACAGTCAGCACCAAACCATCCACAGAGCTCTTTATGTGCAGCTGGTTTTGAACTTTCCTTCAGCTCTGCAGATGTAAATAAATAATCCCCCTTGCTAAAGGTCTGGGGATGCTGTACTTTAAAAGATAAGGAAGCTTGGAGGGGAAATTGTTTTTAAATCCAGAACATTTGTATGCTGTTCACTGTTCACACTGAGCAAAAACTCCCTCACTTGGCAGTTGCCCAAGCCCATTTTCCTCCTGCTCTGTGTCCAACCTCTCCTTCTCCTGGGGACATCGAACCTTACGTGTAATTACCTCGCTGAGAGTGGGAAGGAGGCCCCAAACCTCCTCCCTACCAACCAGAGAAAGCCACAGATCCCTGGGACAGGTTATGTCTGGGATGCCTCTGGAGGGGCCAGCAGGAATTCCAAGACTTGAGGCACTTTTGGTCCTGCACTGAGCCACAGAACTCGGATTTGGAATGTTTTCAGCAAACCAACTGCTGGATTTTTGGAGAGTTTGAATTTCTTTGGTGGTTGGAGAGAACAGTGATGGGTTTTAATGGTGTTGGTGGCTTTGTCTTCTCTCTCCAGGTCTCTCCAAGTCACTTGGTCTCATTGAAGGCTATGGTGGGCGTGGGAAGGGGGGGCTTCCAGCCACCCTGTCCCCTGAGGAGGAGGAGAAGGCAAAGGGACCCCATGAGAAATATGGCTACAACTCCTACCTCAGTGAGAAGATCTCCCTGGATCGTTCCATCCCAGACTATCGGCCCACCAAGTAAGTACTGGTTGCTCCATGAGGGAGTGCTTGTGTTTGGGTGTCACCACAGCAGTGGTGGCTTTCCTGCTCTGCTTTGGGGCTCCTCATTGTTCCCAGGGTCCTGCTCAGTCCTCAGCAGTTGGGGTGGTTTGGCTGAAACAGAGATCATGGAATCACAGGACCATCAAGAGTGGGAAAGCCCTCAAAGATCGAGTCCAACCATTCCCTGCGTTGCCAAGGCCACCCCTGGCTCATGTCCCCAAGTGCCACATCCACATGGCTGTTAAAGCCCTCCAGCTGTGGTGATCCCACCCCTGCCCTGGGCAGCTGTGCCAGTATCTGACCACCCTTTCCACAAGGACTTCTTCCCCAATACCCAACCTACACCTGCACTGGCACAACTTGGGGCTGTTTCCTCTTGTCCTGTCCCTTGTTCCCTGGGACATCCCCAGCTGGCCCCACCCTTGTTTCAGGGAATTGGGAAGAGTGACATAGTTCATTGAGGTGATTTACTGGGGGGAAAAAAGTGAATTTCTCCCTCTCTTCTCTCTGTTTTCTAAAGCAATACATGATTTTGGGTGGAAGTGATGCCATCAGCAAAGGGCTTCGTGTTTCCTGTCCTGTAAATGTGTGCAGAGACTCTCCCTCTCTCCCATACCAGCTCCTTCACATCCCTGCAGGCCCTCCAGGGCTCTCAGGCTGCCCCGGGGCTCCTCCCAGCACAAGGGTGCTCCTGGCACACTCTGGCATCTCCTGCTGCTGGGCTGGGGTTGCTCAGGTGGCAATATCCTTCCTCTGCCTTTTGGCCAGAGTGACCTTTCAAGGTGAAGGTGCTGGTGAAGGTGCTGGGGAAGGTGATGGTGATGGTGAAGGTGATGGTGATGGTGATGGTGACAGTCATGGTGAAGGTGATGGTGAAGTGATGGTGAAGGTGATGGTGAAGGTGCTGGTGCTGGTGCTGGTGTAGTGATGGTGATGGTGAAGGTGATGGTGATGGTGATGGTGAAGGTGATGGTGATGGTGAAGGTTATGGTGATGGTGATGGTCATGGTGAAGGTGATGGTGCTGGTGCTGGTGAGGGTGATGGTGAAGGTGATGGTGAAGGTGAAGGTGATGGTGCTGGTGCTGGTGCTGGTGATGGTGAAGTGATGGTGATGGTGAAGTGATGGTGAAGGTGACGGTGATGGTGAAGGTGACAGTGATGGTGATGGTGAAGGTGATGGTGAAGGTGATGGTGAAGGTGATGGTGATGGTGATGGTGATGTTCACCTGCCAAGCACCACAGAGGAACAGACTCCAAAAGAGGTGACACATCATTTCCCTGGGAGTGTGAGAAAAGACACACTGCAGGTTTATCTTTGGGAAGGTTCATTTTAGATCCAGCCCAGCAGAGACTTCCCCAAAACAGGAAAGTGTCAATTTGTCCAGGAGTGAAATCCCTGATAAAAAAACTGAGCTGAGACACATTCAGACTGTTGAAGCTCCGTGCCCAGGGCCTGTGTCATCAGGGCACTGCCAGGGCTGTGTTGGCATCTGCAGGGCATTGAAAACCCTGCAGATTGCTCAGCCTGGCTAAGCTTTTGCTCCCTGCCTTCCCTGAAGGCTGCAGGAATTCCAAGCAGTTTCCAGGGCTGTCAAGCCCTGACAGCAAAGCTCCTTGGCTGAGTTCTCCGAGCAGAGGAGGCTCAGGCTGCAGATCTGCTGGGGTGGCTCATCCTGGCACTGAGAATTCTGCACCTTTGGTTCCATGAGATGCAAAGCCCACCTCAAGGTCAACTCCTGCAGCACTTACCTGAGGCTGAGCTGCTTATTTTCCCTTCTCCTCCACAACTCTGACTCCTGGCAGAGCCAGCAGTTACTTCCTGAGAATTAATTTGAAAAGTAAAGAGGTTTTTTTCCACATTTTGGGGGAAGGAAAGGATTAATTCTGACATTTTTAGCCTTGCATTGTGCCACTATCCATCATTTCAGGGGAGAGGGTGGAGAGGACACAGCAGGCACAGCAATGCCTTAAAAATGCTTCATTTTGGAGCTGGGCTGATCCTTTGGAGAGAATTTGTGGGCACTGACTTGGAGCTGCCCAACTTTTACCTATGTAAGAACTTCAGGAGGGTGTTTTGTTTATTTTTTTATTTTGGGGCTCAGTGATCTTGGTATTGTAAGAGAACAGTTGGTCTGGTATGAAATGGGCTGGAGGACTTGAGAAGGTTCATCTTTCCCTCCCTCTGGCTTTAAACCCCCTCTCAGTACTTTGTGTGTGCAGCTTCATGGCTGATGTTCTGAAGGGCTGAACACAAACCATTTCAGTCAAGTGTCCTGGGCTCTGATTAAAATAGATTCCAGTGGAAGGAAATTATCCTCAATGGCTTTGAAATTGCAGCATTAGTGGGAAAAAACTGTTGAGAACCCTCCAGCTGATAAGAATTCCAAAGCATGTCGTGGTTTTAAATATAATAGCAAAGCCTGTTTGCTTCAAGTAAAGAACTGGACTGCTGATGGGCTGGCAGTGCCTGTTGCTCTCACATCCTTCCCTTCCCATGGTCTCTCCTTTTAAAGGAAGATTAATGTGCTCAAGTGTCACTCTGAGTCTTCTCCCTGCCCCTCTTTGTGCCTGTGGCCAAAGTGAAGTGGAGCAAGGCCATTGTAGGGGAAATTTGGCCAATTTTGTCCATTTTTCTGTGTCCAGGCTCCCTGCAGCTCATGGGCAGCATCACCAAGGGTTCTGAGGCTCAGAGGCCTTTGCAGACAGGGCTTGGGGGTGAGGTGGCATCACCAGTCACAACTGGTGGCCTTCTGTCCCTGCCCAGGGGCAACAGGAAGGACAGAGCTGAGTTTCCCTGGGGAAAATGGTCCCAGAGGTGTTGGGGGCAGGATGGTGGTGCTGAGGACCTGATTTGGGCAGCTGTGGGGTCTCTTTTTGGTGCTTTGGATTACCATCACTTTGGGGGGAAAAGGAAGGGTGGGAGATTCCCTTTCCTTTCCTAAAGGCTGAGGCTGCTCCCCTGGGCTGGAAAGTGGAAACTCTGCCCCTCTGAAATGGGATTGGCTGTGGCTCTGCCTGATGCCCCAAAAGGTGGTGCTGAGGATATGGATATATGGAATGATGTGTTTGTGGTGCTGAGGCCATGAGGGAGCTGGGCCTGTGTCCCGGTTGAGCAGGTGGGAGCAGTTTGTCCCTGTGTGGGTGTGCCCAAAGCTGGGCATTCCAAACCCTCGGGGCCATTGCCCAGCAACTGTTCCCAATGGCCCATTGGCAGCAGCTGCCCAGGGCACAGCTGAGCCCTCAGGCTGGGAGCTGGCTGGGAAAGAAGCCTGGCAGAGGAGCTGGGAGAACTGCCCTGCAGGGACTCCTTGGCACCTCCACACCCACCTGAGGGCTCAGCTCTGCTCAGGGGCCACCAACCATTCCAAAATCCCCCCTGACTGCCAGAGTCAGATCCCCCAGTGTGGAACTCCCTGCCCTGGGGGAGGCACTGGGGGCTCCCACCCAAACCTCAGGGGAGACAATCTTGGGCTTTGGGGACTTGGGGAACCACTCACTGGATGCAGAGGAGGAGCAGCCCCTGGCCAGGAGGAGCCCCCCACTCTCCACCAGACTGTGCCATCATCTGCACCAACAGGTTTGTCCCTTCCTTTTCCTTTGGACTCGGAGGAACCACGTGGGGCTCAGCACAGGGGCCCCCAAACCCCCCTGTGTTTGTGCCCCAGGGGGTGGGTTCCACTGCTGGGCTTGGGGGTTAAACCCAATTTCTCTTTGTGCCACTGCATTTATTGTAATATTGTTATTAAGTGGTAACTCTGACTTATAATCTCTCTTGTGTTGGGTTCATTTCTCCTGCCTGTTTATCTTTAAACCAGCCCAGCCTGTCAGTCTGGAGCTTATTAATATTGATGTTCCTGGCCCTGCCCTTGTGCTGAGCAGGGAAGGTTGTGTTGGGTGTGCACTGCAAGGTGCTTTTAGAGCTACTCACATAATGAATTACATTTTGGGTGGCTGAGAAAGCTCCTCCTTTGGCTAAAATAAGCCAGGACTGGTGTTTTTGTGCAAGGGACTTTATTTCAGAACTTGCTGCAAAACACTGACACAATGAGATAGGCACAGACAGCACATTTCTCTCTTGCCTGATTGAGTTTTTTGCCTTTAAGATGAGATTCCTGCATGTTCTGGAAAACAATTATTGCTTCCAGATTGGAAGTGCCCAAGGTGCTGCCTGCAGCCTGCAGGGCTTGGAGACAAATCCCCAAAAAACCAAATGGGCTGGAGAGATTTTCTTCAATTTTCTGCAGGAAACTGTGAAGGACAAGGCTGAGCTGTGAGTTTTATTGCTGATACACTCCCAGCATTTTCTGCCTGTGGAGGATGAGGGTGTGGGAAGATGTGTTGTTTTCTATATTGGAAGTGAAGGGTATTTACATGGGATCCCAGAGACTGGAACGTTCCCTGCTTTGCTACAAGGTTTTATGCCCCTCTCTTTTATTCTGTGCTCTATGATTTAATGGCAACCTCTGCTATGTGTGGCAGGAAAATAAAAATTGCTTTGCTGGATCAGTCTGCCTGTCCATCTTATCCACCATCTAATCTCTGATAGTGGAATTACCAGATGCTTCAGGTTGAAGAAATCATATTAAGGGAAGCTATGAAATAATCTGCCCATCTGGTCCCTTCTGCCTCCTCCCTCCTCTCCTTTCAATCCTATCAGAGACAAACATGGAGTTCTCATTATCTCTTTAGGAGTCTGGGAGGCTGCTAAGCTCAGCTTCAGGGGTATTTTATGGCATTATGGGATTAAGGAGTAGCTTTAAGAACAATAATACCCCTGATTGTTGGGACTGTTGGATCACTGGGTGAGGGTGACACGTTCCTGCTGCTGCAAATCCCTTGGCAGCTGCTCCTGTGCAGGGAAGCCTCGAGATCCTCAGGTGGAGAGGAGGGATGGGGGAAGTGAGGAGCAACTTCCACAGCTTGATTTTTTCCTGATGACTTGAGGGCTTCCCAGCCAGGACATGCTGCCCCTTCCTCCTGCACATGGGTCAGGCAGAGCATTGGAAGGGGCTCTGGACAAGGGAAAGAAGGAAGGAGAATGGCTTGGAAATGACAGAGGGCTGGGTTAGATGGGACTCCTTCCCCTGACAGGCAAGCACAGGGTCTCATTTCCTTCTGGAGCTCCATGTCCAGCTCTGGAGTCCCAACACAGGAGGGACATGGAGCACGTCCAGAGGAAGCCACAGAGATGCTCCAGGGTGGGAGCTCCTCTGCTCTGGGGGGAGGCAGGGAGAGCTGAGGGGCAGAAGAGAAGGCTCCAGGGGGGCATGAGAGTCCCTTCCAGTGCCTAAAGGGACTCCAGGAGAGCTGGAGAAGGACTTGGGACAAAAGGGATGGAAGGACAGGACAAGGGGGAATGGCTTCAAACTGAAAAAGAATGGGGTTAGATTGGATAGTGGGAAGGAGTTCTTGGCTATGAGGGTGGGCAGGCCCTGGCACAGGCACAGGTGCCCAGAGAAGCTGTGGCTGCCCCATCCCTGGAAGTGTCCAAGGCCAGGTTGGACAGAACTTGGAGCAACCTGGGCTGGTGGGAGGTGTCCCTGCCCATGGCAGGGGTGGCACTGGATGGGCTTTAATGGCCCTTCCAACTCAACCCATTCTGGGATTCTGTGATGAAAAACCTTAGGAGATGTGTTGGGACCACTCTGCTTTTGTGTTCTGCCAGCCCTCACTGGGCTGTGTTCCCACGGGCACCACGTGGGCTCAGGGCATGGCCTGGGCACAGCTTTCCATTCCCATCACTGCAGCCATTGCTAAACATGGAACAGTCCCATGTCATGGCCTGGGTTTGAATTTGTCCCAGAGGTGTGTTTGAGTCAGTGGTGTGTTGAGTGATGGGTTGAGTGAGAGTCATTCCACTCCAGTGTCTCGGGTGGCTGAACCCCCTTTTTCTGTCTGTTGGAACCTTCCCTGGGAGCTGTTGGGCTTTGTAGCCCCACCTGCCTTTAAGTGGTTTTATTACCAGAGACTTCATGTGGCAGCAAGTTGAGAGTCTTCCTTGGTGCAAAAGATGGAGAGTTGCAGCTTCTGGGGAAACTCTGGGGAGTTGTTCAACAACTTAAAGAAATGAAATCAAGTCCTGATATAATTTTTGTGTCAAGGAGTCAGTGTGTGCCCTGTGTGGGCTCTCAGCATGGACGTGCTGGGTCCTGGGGCACACTGTGGGCTGCAGAATCCCTGCTCCCTTTGGCATTTCTCCCCACCCCTGGAGAGCCTCTTGCCCTCTGCCATGGGGCTGCCTTGGGTCTCAGTCTCTCCCCAGGTTACTGGGATGCTGCAAGGCCAAAGGATTCCATTTTGGCTTTATAATCCAAACAGATCCATGAAAAGCCATGAATATGGATGTGACCTGGACACACCAGAACTGTCCAGGAGGGTGGGCCTGGAGGGCTGTAATTCAGGCTCCTGCCCATGAGACCACATCTGCCTTCCCAGCTCTGTTCTGCTGGGTCCAAGATGTTCCCATCCTGCAGGGTCCACACTGGTTTGTGCCAGGAGGCTCAGTCTGTGCCCTCTGCTTGGCTCTGATGGGGCCCAGGGAAGCTTCATGTTCCAATTTATTATGGTGTGAAGAAGAGCTCATCTCTTCTGCTGTGGAAATAATAACCCCCCTGGCTGGGCAGGTGCCTTTGCCTCAGGTTTCTCTTGGTTGGACCAAGATGCTGAAATGAAGCACTTGCTCAGCACCTGTGCTGGCTTGGGCAGGAGACTCCCTAAATATGTGTGTTGGTTTAAAGGGAAACCAGCAGGAGAAACCAACCCAACACAGGAGAGATTATAAGTCAGAGTTACAATTTAATAACAATATCCCAAGAAATGCAATGGCACAAAGAGAAATTGGGTTTAACCCCCAAGCCCAGCAGTGTAACCCACCCCCTGGGGCACAAACACAGGGGGGTTTGGTGGCCCCTGTGCTGAGCCCCACGTGGTTCCGCCGAGTGCAAAGGCAAAGGAAGAGACAAACCTGTTGGTGCAGATGATGGCACAGTCTGGTGGAGAGTGGTGGGCTCCTCCTGGCCAGGGGCTACTCCTCCTCTGGATCCCAGGAGTGGTACCCCAAGTCCCCAAAGCCCAAGATTGTCCCCCCTCAGGTTTGGGTGGGAGCCCCCAGTGCCTCCCCCAGGGCAGGGAGTTCCACACTGGGGGATCTGACTGTGGGAGTCAGGGGGGATTTTGGAATGGTTGGTGGCCCCTGAGCAGAGCTGAGCCCTCAGGTGGGTGTGGAGGTGCCAAGGAGTCCCTGCAGGGCAGTTCTCCCAGCTCCTCTGCCAGGCTTCTTTCCCAGCCAGCTCCCAGCCTGAGGGCTCAGCTGTGCCCTGGGCAGCTGCTGCCAATGGGCCATTGGGAACAGTTGCTGGGCAATGGCCCAGAGGGTTTGGAATGCCCAGCTTTGGGCACACCCACACAGTGGTCCCGGTGGCTGAACCAGGACAATGTGGCGTCACTTTGTGTCTCGTTGCTCCCCCAAATTGAGGTTCTGTGACCTCCTTCAAGCTTTGCTTGGAGACAAAGCCCTCTTTGCCTCTCCCCCCGTCCAGAGGAGTGTGTTGGGTTGGGCAGATGTGGCTGAGCCCTGAAATGCCATTGCAGCAGGTGAGAGAGCTCCTCAGGGATGGTCTCCTCAAGCCTTGAGGAGTTGGGATGTTCCTGAGTGGCACATTCATAGTGCTGTGCCAGTTACTGAGTCATGTCCTGCCCTGGGCTGTTAAACCAGGCTTGATGAAATGAGGCTGAGGAGAAGGACAGCCCTTCAGGAGACAAAAACAAACTACTTGAATTACCAGGGTGAGATTTGCTGGGAAATAGAGTTTGGTGCCTGTTTATTTGCTGTGATTGCTGTTTATTGCAAACAAAGGAGGTCAGAAGAGCTCCTTCTCTCTTGCATGAGCTACAATAGTTACTTTACCTTTTACCAAGAGTGGCTTGTTGTGTTTCGTGTGGAAACAATAAGGAGGAAAGGAGAGATGTGGTGCTTTGTCTACATCAAATAACTGAAGGAAAATCTAGTAAGGAATCCAGGGAGTGTAAGAAGCAAAAAACTCATGACCATTTCAGATGTGAAATTCTCTTTGAATCACGTGTGGGAGTGTATTAAAATGTACTTACATCTCTAGGAGAAAGTCCTGACTAGTTGTGTGTCTTCTCTCCTAATAGATAGTTGTGGGTCTGATCCAGCATTATATGAAAAACACTCTCTTGACCTTTGCTTTTTATAGTTTCAGCCATAAAAAAAGGAAAAGTAATATTTTCCAGTACTTGGAAAGAAGCCACCTGGAAACTTTCTGGGAGAGCACGTAAAGAACTCAAGCAGTGTCAGTGTCAAAGCTTAAAGGAGCTGCCTCAGACCAGAGCTCACCAAAGCCAGGGCAGTTCTGCAGGACCTCAGAGAGGAGCTGCTGGACCTTCTCTGTCCGTGGGGCTGTCCTGTCCCGTCTGTCCCATCCCTGGGTGGCTCTGGGCATTCTTGTTCTGCCAGGCAGCACAGGGAGTCACAGAACCTCCTGAGCTGGGAGGGACCCACAGGGATGGAGTCACAGAATCATGAGGTTGGCAAAGCCCTGCCAGCTCATGGAGCCCACCCTGTGCCCGATGCCCACCTTGGCAAAGCCCTCCCAGCCCATGGAGCCCACCCTGTACCCGATGCCCACCTTGGCAAAGCCCTCCCAGCCCATGGAGCCCACCCTGTACCCAATGCCCACCTTGGCAAAGCCCTCCCAGCCCATGGAGCCCACCCTGTGCCCGATGCCCACCTTGTCCCCCAGCCCAGAGCACTGAGTGCCACGGCCAGTCCTGCCTTGGGCACCTCCAGGGCTGGGCACTCCAAACCTCCCTGGGCAGCCCCTTCCTATGCCTGACCACCCTTTCCATGGGGAAATTCCTCCTGATGTCCAATCTGAACCTCCCCTGGCCCAGCCTGAGGCCCTGACCTCCCCTCCTGTCCCTGTGCCCTGGAGCAGAGTCTGACCCCCCCTGGCTCCCCTCTCCTGGCAGGGATTGCAGAGCCAGAAGGTCCCCCCTGAGCCTCCTTTTCTCCAGCTGAGCCCCCCCAGCTCCCTCAGCTGCTCCTGCCGCTCCAGCCCCTTCCCAGCTCCATTCCCTTCCCTGGACATGATCCAGACACTCAATGTCCTTCTTGAAGTGAGTGGCAAAGCCATCCAGTCCAACCCTCAGCCCTGCCCAGGCCCAGCCCCAAGAGTCACCCCCTGTGCCCCAGAGCATCATCCAAACCCTCCTGGAGCTCTGGCAGCCTTGGGGCTGTGCCCACTGCCCTGGGGAGCCTGGGCAGTGCCCACCACCCTCTGGGGGAAGAGCCTTTTGCTGAGATCCAACCTGCCCCTGCCCTGGCACAGCTCCAGCCATTCCCTGGGTGCTGCCCCTGCCCTGGCACAGCTCCAGCCATTCCCTGGGTGCTGTCCCTGCCCTGGCACAGCTCCAGCCATTCCCTGGGTGCTGTCCCTGCCCTGGCACAGCTCCAGCCATTCCCTGGGTGCTGTCCTTGCCCTGGCACAGCTCCAGCCATTCCCTGGGTGCTGTCCCTGCCCTGGCACAGCTCCAGCCATTCCCTGGGTGCTGTCCCTGGTCCCACAGGGCAGAGCTCAGTGCCTGCCCCTCCTGAGGAAGCTGCAGAGCACACTGAGGTCCTGGTGCTCTCCACAGGAACCCTTGAGGCTGTGGCTGAGCTGTCCCCTCTCAGCCCTGAAGGTCACAGGGATATAAGAAAAGCAAACCCAGGTTCAGACCTCAGACAGTTTGGTTTTCACTTCTCCTGCCTCCTGCAGGCACTGGAGCTCTGAAGAGTCTCTGTGCTGTGCAGGTGCTGCTGCTGCCTGGAGCCTCTCCAGGGTTGGGGCTGCAACTTCTGCTGCCTTTGGAATGATTTGCAGAGAGGAAAAAGCCTTTTTACTGCTCCACTGCCTTTGCAGCACTAATCCAAAGCAGGGTCCTGCTGAATAAATCCTGCTATTGATCCTTATTCCTCAGAGCCAGCCCAGAAGGGAGTATGGAGAGACTGCCCTTCCCTGCAAACTGGGCAGGTGAAGGCTCTGAGGACACAATTTCCCACCTGGGCTTTATCATTCCTGATTATTTTTAAGTCTTGTCCAGTGAGCTGTTGGAGGGAGGCAGCAACTTGGTGCCTTGGACACACAGGCAGGAGTGGTTGGCTCAAGAGAGATGAGAAAAGTCCCCCTAGAACTGGAGGGGTCAGACTCCCTACAGAGAAGTTGAGGGCTTTGTGTTTTGTTTCTGTTGAGGATTTAGATGGGAACACAGGAGAGCTTTTCCTTTCATGTCCTTCTGAAGCAGAGGTCACTGAGGCACCCTCTGTGTGTGGAGCCAGAAGTGTGTCAGAGCCCTTTGGTACTTAGAAGCCCCAAAATCTTCTTTAAACTCAGTTGGTAAGAAAGAACTTTGGGGAAGGTAACTGGAGTTTGTTTGGTGGCTGTTCAGAGCTTCTCTTGCTGTCATTGTGCTGCAGTGTCACCTGGAAACAGTGTCACCTGCAAACACTGTGCCCATGGATTTACAGCCACAGCACTGAGGCTTTTCATGCCATTTATTGCACTAATTGTTAATTTTCCTTTCCTGACTCCAGAATTATTACCTGCTCTTGGAAGTTGGGAACATGATGCTTCAGGGAAGACTTCCATGGGAGGAGTGTGCTGGAAAACATTTGCTAATGTAAACAGGAGCATTAAATGAGCACTTTGGCAGGGGATGGGATTAGTGTAATTTAACAACTTGCTTTTGGGCTCTTCTGAACTCCAGGGCTAAAATATACCCGTGTTATCATCAATACTTCTGACTAAACTGTGCTTATGGAAATAAATGAGCCCATTGAAGCTTTGGATCCATTTCTGCTCAGCTGCTTCCCAAAGAAATCAAAGCCTGTGTGTTCTGCTGCTTCCCTGCAATGCCCAGAGCTTTGCTGCTGGCACAGGAGCTGCAACTCCTTGGGACGGGCAGAGGAGGGGCAGGCACTGAGCTCTGCTCTGGGGGACCAGGGACAGCACCCAGGGAATGGCTGGAGCTGTGCCAGGGCAGGGACAGCACCCAGGGAATGGCTGGAGCTGTGCCAGGGCAGGGACAGCACCCAGGGAATGGCTGGAACTGTGCCAGGGCAGGGACAGCACCCAGGGAATGGCTGGAGCTGTGCCAGGGCAGGGACAGCACCCAGGGAATGGCTGGAACTGTGCCAGGGCAGGGACAGGTTGGATCTCAGCAAAAGGCTCTTCCCCCAGAGGGTGGTGGGCACTGCCCAGGCTCCCCAGGGCAGTGGGCACAGCCCCAAGGCTGCCAGAGCTCCAGGAGGGTTTGGATGATGCTCTGGGGCACAGGGGGTGACTCTTGGGGCTGGGCCTGGGCAGGGCTGAGGGTTGGACTGATGGTCCCTGGGGGTCCCTCCCAGCTCAGCCCAGTCTGGGGTTCTGGGTTTCCTCAGCCAATGCCAACATTTGCCCCAGAAGCAGCCCAGGGCTGAAGAACTGGCACTCTGCATGCCAAGCAATGCCCAGGCAGGTCAGGAGCCAGGATGGCAGCAGAGCAGTGGCCCCTCAGCTCCCCTTCCTCCTCCCTCCCCAAAGCCCCACTCCCTCAGGCCCTGCTCTGCTGAGCTGCCCAAGGGGGTGGATCTGCAGGGGCTGCACAACCAGGAATTGCATCCCAACTAAGCCCTGCCTTGGATTCTGGACACTCCTTTCTCTCAGGCTCAGGGGGTGACTCTTGGGGCTGGGCCTGGGCAGGGCTGAGGGTTGGACTGGATGGTCCTGGTGGGTCCTTCCAGCTCAGCCCAGTCTGGGATTCTGTAAATAGCAATTCCCAGCCAGAGCAGACAGGGGTGACTCCAACACTGGTGACTGGACAATGTGGGTCCTGGAGTGCTGTGTTTGGTTGTCCAGCACCCAGGGCAGGGCTGTGGGGGCTCTCCAGGCTGTTGGGTTGTCCTGAGAAGGACACCAGGTTGGGTAACCTGAGTGAGGGGTGGAGTGTCCTCAGTCTGTGACTAGGAGAAGAGGGCATGGGTTTAAGCTCTGCCAGGGAAGGTTTAGGTTGGATATCAGGAAGAAATTCTTTGCAGAGAGAGTGCTCAGGCATTGGAATGGGCTGCCCAGAGAGGGGGTGGATTCCCCATCCCTGGAGGTTTTTAAGATGAGACTGGATGTGGCACTGAGTGCCATGATCTGGTGATCACAGTGGGGTTGGACCAAGGGTTGGACTTGATGATCTCAGAGGTCTCTTCCAACTCAGCTGATGCTATGGGTCTATGATTCTTTCCAAGCACAGTCCACACAAAGCCTGAGCCTTTTGGAGCAGCTTTAGAGGCCATTGCTGAAGGTTCTCCTCCTCTCCTCCCCATTGTCCCCACATTGTGGTAAATCTGAGACTGAGGAGGTCCTGGTGACTCTGGTTCTTTGTGTGTGTGGAACATCTCCTGTGCATGGGCAGAGCTGGGTGAGGGGCTGTGACACTCCTGATGGCTGTGGCTTTTTATCTCCTCAGATCTGTCTGAACCTCAGAGCTTTGCTATAAAAATAAACCCCATTCTCTGCACTCTACTTTTAATATTTTGGGGCTAATTTCTGGTTAGAACCTGCCTAGTAATGTGCCTTTACAAGTGTCTGTAAGGCCCTAAATTCTATTGCCTATTTTTGATACCCTCATTCTAAAATAAAGCACAACATTGCTGAAATAGAATTCCTGGAAATAAAATAGGTACTTAGGAATCAAGTTTCGTGGGGAAATGTGGAGAATTTCAGGGCTTTAAGGGTCAGAAATCAGAAATGTGTTCTGGTTCTCTAAACACTGGACTGTACCAGAGAGCAGGAGGGTTTTAAGATGCTTGGGCCCCAGAAATTGCTTTGCTTTTCCCTGTACTCTGTAGAGTAGACACAATTGATTTAATATTTAATGACAGTGCAAGAAGACATGTGCAACTGAATCAGCAAAATCCCAGCTATAATAAGCAATTAATGAATGGAGCCTGATTAGGAAGTGGCAGCCTGAATAGCAGGCTGAGCACTGGCTCTTTCAGGCTTGCTCACTGTCTTTACAAAAGCCATATGGGGATCAGTTCCTTTCCTGGAAGAGAACATGAGTGGACCTTGTTTGGTAGCAGTGGCTTTAGCTCTTGGAATTGTCACCAGTCCAGAAGGACATGCAAGGTTTTTCCTCTCCCCCTGAGGTTTAATTGGTTGGGTTTTGGGTTGGGTTTTGAGTTGGAGTTTGGGTTTTGAGTTGGGGTTTGGGTTGGGTTTTGGGTTGGGGTTTGGGTTGGGTTTTGGGTTGGGGTTTGGGTTGGGTTTTGGGTTGGAGTTTGGGTTGGGTTTGGAGTTGGGGTTTGAGTTGGGTTTTGGGTTGGGTTTTGAGTTGGAGTTTGGGTTTTGATTTGGAGTTTTGGTTGGGTTTTGGGTTGGGTTTTGGGTTGGGTTTGGGTTGGGGTTTGGGTTGGGTTTTGAGTTGGAGTTTGGGTTGGGGTTTGGGTTGGAGTTTGGGTTGGGTTTGGAGTTCGGTTTTGGGTTGGGTTTTGGATTCGGGTTTGGGTTGGGGTTTGGGTTGGGGTTTGGGTTGGGGTTTGGGTTGGGGTTTGGGTTGAGTTTTGAGTTGGAGTTTGGGTTGGGGTTTGGGTTGGGGTTTGGGTTGGGGTTTGGTTTGGGGTTTGGGTTGGGGTTTGGGTTGGGGTTTGGGTTGGGTTTTAGGTTGAGTTTTGAGTTGGAGTTTGGGTTGGGGTTTGGGTTGGAGTTTGGGTTGGGTTTGGAGTTGGGGTTTGGGTTGAGGTTTGGGTTGGGGTTTGGGGTTGGGGTTTGGGTTGGGTTTTGAGTTGGAGTTTGGGTTGGGTTTGGAGTTGGGGTTTGGGTTGGGGTTTGGGTTGGGGTTTGAGTTGGGTTTTGGGTTGGGGTTTGGTTTGGGGTTTGGGTTGGGTTTTGAGTTGGGTTTTGGGTTAGGTGTTTTGGGAAGTGAGTAAAAGCCTGATGACCTTGGCAAGGTGAGGATGAGAGGGAAGAAGGTTGCAGAGCTCTGTGATTTTCAGGTGTGCATCCAAAGCTCTGGTGTGTGGAGGTCAGTGACAAGAATGTCTTGGGGAGGCTTAGACCTTGTGTCACTGCATTTGTCTTGATGTGAGTTTGCTCTTTTGTGACTACTCATATCAAGGATGTCACCGAGTCCTTGAGGCTGAAAAAGCCCTCAAAGACCATGGAGTCTGACCAGTGACCCAGCACTGCTGACCCCACCACTAACCCATGTCCCCAGGTGTCACCTCCAGGGCCGCTGCAGCATCAAAACACATCTAGAAAGGGAGTCTGTGCTCCCAGCCTGAGGCTGCAGGGTCCATCTCTCTCCTTGGGGGCAGGCTGAGGAAGCAGCTGTGCCATGTGTGCCAGGCTTTAGATACCCCCATTAGCATCTCTGTTGGGGCAGCAAAGAAATCTTTAGCCTTAAATTGTGTTCTTTGGGATGGAGTAACAATAAAAGCCTTTCTGAAGTGTCTGTGGGAGGTACCTGTGGCTGTTTTCCTCTGGATTTCTGCTGGTAAAGGCAGGAACAGCAGACAGGATGTGCCACCCCAGTGGGGCATCTCCAGCTCATCTCTGAACATCACAGGAGAGTGTTTGGGACTTTTTTGGAGTCAGGAGGTTGGAGTATTTTTATTTGTGGGTGTGTTGGTTCAAAGATAAACCAGCAGGAGGAACAAACCCAACACAAAAGAGATTATAAATCAGAGTTACAATTTAATAACAATATCACAAGAAATGCAATGGCACAAAGAGAAATTGGGTTTAACCCCCAAGCCCAGCAGTGTAACCCACCCCCTGGGGCACAAACACAGGGGGGTTTGGTGGCCCCTGTGCTGAGCCCCACGTGGTTCCTCTGAGTGCAAAGGAAAAGGAAGGGACAAACCTGTTGGTGCAGATGATGGCACAGTCTGGTGGAGAGTGGGGGGCTCCTCCTGGCCAGGGGCTGCTCCTCCTCTGGATCCCATGAGTGGTTCCCCAAGTCCCCAAAGCCCAAGATTGTCTCCCCTGAGGTTTGGGTGGGAGCCCCCAGTGCCTCCCCCAGGGCAGGGAGTTCCACACTGGGGGATCTGACTCTGGCAGTCAGGGGGGATTTTGGAATGGTTGCTGGCCCCTGAGCAGAGCTGAGCCCTCAGGTGGGTGTGGAGGTGCCAAGGAGTCCCTGCAGGGCAGTTCTCCCAGCTCCTCTGCCAGGCTTCTTTCCCAGCCAGCTCCCAGCCTGAGGGCTCAGCTGTGCCCTGGGCAGCTGCTGCCAATGGGCCATTGGGAACAGTTGCTGGGCAATGGCCCAGAGGGTTTAGAATGCCCAGCTTTGGTCACACCCACACAGGGACAAACTGCTCCCACCTGCTCAACTGGGACAGAGGTTCTCACAGGAGATGAAGGTCTCCCTTCACTGATGGTCAGTCTGGGGCTGCCCATGATCAGGGGATAATAATGGTATTTGTACCTACCCCAAAACCAGCTGCACCAGTCTGTTGTACCAGACAGCAGGAGACTTTCCCTGGAGTGTGGGGTGGCATAACTTGGCCTTTGGCACTGTCTCCTCACTGACTCTGAAGGGAGCTCTGACTTCTGCCTCAGACTGATCTCTCTTAATTAGCCACAGCCAGGACTGTGTTTCCATGAGCAGCCCCACAAGGGGCAGAGCCCTCTGACAGAGCATGTCAAACAGACACTGTTAATTTGCAATTTTACATTCTCTGGTAGTCCCTGAGCTCTCACACACTTGTCCTGGGAGAGGAACTGGTGCTGCCCCTGGAGCTGGGTCAGTGCTCCTTTGCCTGCCCTTCTTGGTGAAAACCCAGACTGTGCTCAGCCCTGTGGGGATGGAGTTGAGAGCAGACCTCGTGTCATGGGATCCTCGTTGCAGAGGAGCTCAGGGGGCTTCTCCTTTGATGTCCAGGATTACACCCTGCTCCTCCAGGCCATGCCTGTTTGTCAAATTCAGCATTTGTGGTTGGAAGGGACTGGTTTAAAACAGACAAAAATGCTTCTTAATTTTCTCCCTGTTGTGCTTTGCCTGGGAGGACAGGAAGACCAACAGCCTGACAGGACCTGCAGGTTTTGTTCCTGGGCTCTGCTGACCTCCTGGCACCTCAGGGCTGACCAGTTCCTTCAGTCCTTCATTTGGAGCATCCTTACTCCCAGCATCATGTGGGGGTTAAGGGGAGAGCAGTTCCAACTGCCTCGGGAGGGGCAGAGGAGGGGCAGGCACTGTGGGGACCAGGGACAGCACCCAGGGCATGGCTGGAGCTGTGCCAGGGCAGGGACAGCACCCAGGGAATGGCTGGAGCTGTGCCAGGGCAGGGGCAGCACCCAGGGAATGGCTGGAGCTGTGCCAGGGCAAGGACAGCACCCAGGGAATGGCTGGAGCTGTGCCAGGGCAGGGACAGCACCCAGGGAATGGCTGGAGCTGTGTCAGGGCAGGGGCAGCACCCAGGGAATGGCTGGAGCTGTGCCAGGGCAGGGACAGCACCCAGGGAATGGCTGGAGCTGTGCCAGGGCAGGGGCAGGTTGGATCTCAGCAAAAGGCTCTTCCCCCAGAGGGTGGTGGGCACTGCCCAGGCTCCCCAGGGCAGTGGGCACAGCCCCAAGGCTGCCAGAGCTGCAGGAGGGTTTGGATGATGCTCTGGGGCACAGGGGGTGACTCTTGGGGTTGGGCCTGGGCAGGGCTGAGGGTTGCACTGGATGATCCTGGTGGATCCTTTCCAGCTCAGCAAAGTCTGGGATTCTGGGAAGACTCTTGACAAACTGAGAGTCCCCAGATCTGTCCATGGTGTCCAGATATGTCCAGGTGTGTCCATGAGGAAGACCTTGGAGCTTGGTCATGCAGGGCTGAGGTGCTGGGCTGTGGCTGGACCTCCCATGTCGTGGTGGGACTGGTGAGGAGCAGGAGAGGAACTGGGGGCGCTGTACAGGGGGCAGATATAGGGCAGGGTGTCACTGGGCCATCCTGATAAGCAGGTTGTGGTGCCAGTGACCCACAGGCTGGCTGTGGGTTCCCACAACACTCCAGGGACATGCCCCCCTGGTGCCAGGGACCCTCCTCCTGGTGCCAGTGACCCACAGGCTGGATGTGGGTTCCCACAACACTCCAGGGACCTGCCCCCCCGGTGCCAGGGACTCTGCCCTACCTGGTGCCGGTGACCCACAGGCTGGCTGTGGGTTCTCACACCCCTCCAGGGACCCTGCCCTACCTGGTGCCACGGACCCTCCTCTTCCTGGTGCCAGTGACCCACAGGCTGACTGTGGGCTCCCACACTACTCCAGGGACCTGCCCTTCCTGGTGCCAGGGACCCTGCCCCTCCTGGTGCCAGTGACCCACAGGCTGACTGTGGGTTCCCACACCCCTCCAGGGACCTGCCCCACCTGGTGCCAGGGACCCACAGGCTGGCTGTGGGTTCTCACACGCCTCCAGGGACCTGCCCCACCTGGTGCCACGGACCCTGCCCCACCTGGTGCCAGGGACCCTCTCCCCTGGTGCCAGTGACCCACAGGGTGACTGTGGGTTCCCACACCTCTCCAGGGACCTGCCCCTCCTGGTGCCAGGGACCCACAGACTGGCTGGGGCTCCTGCACCATCCCAGGGACCCTCAGAGAGTGATTTTGAGGAGAATTCCACTTACTGTGCAGAAATTGGGACCGAGTTGTCTCTTCCTCCCCCTTGACTCCAATGTGACAGTTCCATAGATCACTGGAGAAAAGGCATTTAAATATTCATGTGCTTGTTAAGTTGAACTCTCTCTCTGCTGCTGAGCCATGTTTTATAGGGGCATCTCCACAGCCCTGCCAAGCTGTGCCAACAGAGCTGGGCACTCTCATGATGCTGACGCTGGTTTTAGGGACAGGAAGTAACAAGAATCATTTCTTTTACTAATCAGAAGAATATTTGCCTATTTAAATATTCAAAGCCTCAAGCCCTACAGCAGAGTAGAATGTCAGGAGGGGATCAGCTCCTGATAAGCACATTAACTGGATTTATTTTGTGTGATGGCCAGTGAAGAAATGACTAATATGGACATGGCAGGATCCAGAGTGGGGAACTCCTGAGTGCTCAGAATTAAACACCAAGAGGAGGGGAGAGGTCAAGGAACTCTAATGTGTGGGTGTGCTGGTTTAAAGGTAAAGCAGCAGGAGAAATGAACCCAACAAGAAAGGGATTGTAAGTCAGAGTTAGAATCTAATAACAATATCACAAGAAATGCAGTGGCACAAAGAGAAATTGGGTTTAACCCCCAAGCCCAGCAGTGTAACCCACCCCCTGGGGCACAAACACAGGGGGGTTTGGTGGCCCCTGTGCTGAGCCCCACGTGGTTCCCCCGAGTCCAAAGGAAAAGGAAGGGACAAACGTGTTGGTGCAGATGATGGCACAGTCTGGTGGAGAGTGGGGGGCTCCTCCTGGCCAGGGGCTGCTCCTCCTCTGCATCCAGTGAGTGGTACCAGAGGTCTCCAAAACTGTGCCAGGCATTGCCAAGGGAACTGTTTCCATGGCTACACAGCCCAACCTGCTGTTGTTGTGTTGACTTTTCTCCTGTGTTCTTCATACTTTCCATCCATCCAAAGCAGGGTAGAACCATCATGAGTGTAACTTGGACACCACAGAGTGGGTTTGAAGGATGGGGAATTGGAGGGGTTTGAACCCACCTGGCAGGAGGGTGGAGCCAGGTGGGGACAGGCTCTGCTCCCCCCAGACAGGGCATTCACTTGAGAGCTGATGACCCTTGTGGGTCCCTTCCCACTCAGAATATTCTGTGAAGTGACAAGAAAAGAGGAAACAGCCTCAAGCTGTGCCAGGGGAGGTCTAGGTTGGATTTTAGGGAAAACTTCTTTATGGAAGGGGTTGTCAGACACTGCAGTGGTGGAGTTCCCAAGCCTGGAGGATTAAAAGACATGTGGATGTGGCACTTGGGGACATGGATTAGTGGTGGCCTTGGGGGAATGGTTGGAACTGATGATCTTAGAGGGCTTTTGCCAAGTTAATAATTCCATGATTTATGCTGGAGGAAGGACATGAATTCCAGGACCCCTGTGTGCTGTGGGGCATCTTTGGGAGCTTCCCTTGGTGAGAAGGTTCTGTTTCTCCCTGGCATTTCCTGAACTTTCCCCTTGGCTCTCCTTGCCATGGTGTTGGCATCCCAGGCGGCTTTGACCTGAGCCCAGAGTGGAGCTGGCAGTGACCTTTGCTCCTGGAGCTGTGCTGGGGATCAGCTCTGGGGTGTTCATTTGCAGCCCAAGGGCCACCTGGGCACATTTGCCAGCAGGACCTTCTGCTCAGGCTCCAGGCTGTGCCCTGGGTGGTGCTGAGGTGGCACCAGCCTGGAGGAAAACAGCTCATGGCAAAATGTTGTGTCCCTGGGGTTCCATGTGATACAAAAATACATCTCCAAAACAGATGGTGACTGTTTTCCCCCAGTGTTTGGGGGCTGGGTTAGATTTTTGCTCATCAAAGCAGTGATTTTAAAACACCATCAGTGTTCTGCAACTCCTGTTCCTTTACTGGTGTTGTTCTAGTACCTCTTTACCCCCTGGTGCTCCTCCCAGTCTGTGTCTCTCTGGATCCTGACAGTCAATCCGTGTGTTCCACCCCTCAGGTGGAGAGATGGCTCCAGAGTGCTCCAGGCTGGCCAAAACTAGCGTGGCCAGCAGGCCCAGGGCAGTGACCCTTCCCCTGGACTCTGCCTTGGGGAGGCCACACCTTGAGTGTTGTGTTCAGTTCTGGGCCCCTCAGTTGAGGCAAGAGATTGAGGGGCTGGAGCGGGGCCAGAGAAGAGCAACGAGGCTGGAGAAGGGACTGGATGTGGCTCTGAGTGTCCTCTGAAACACCTCCAGGGATGGAGAATCCAACATGTCTTGATCCAACCATGTCTTGATCCAACCCCACTGTGATCACCAGCCCAGGGCACTCTGTGCCCTGGGCTGGTGATCACAGTGGGGTTGGATCAAGGGTTGGACTTGATGATTTCAGAGCGCTCCTCCAACCCAAGTGAGAAGAGAAGAGGGTGGAGAAGGGACTGGAGCACAAGTGCTGTGGGGAGAGGCTGAGGGAGCTGGGGGTGTTCAGCCTGGAGAAGAGGAGGCTCAGAGGTGACCTCAGCACTGTCTGGAACTGCCTGAAGGGAAGTTCTGGCCAGGTGGGGGTTGGTCTCTTCTCCCAGGAACTCAGCAATAGGACAAGGGGGCACGATGGGCTCAAGCTCTGCCAGGGGAAATTGAAGTTGGAGATCAGAAGGAAATTCTTTGCAGAGAGAGTGCTCAGGCATTGGAATGGGCTGCCCAGAGAGGGGGTGGATTCCCCATCCCTGGAGGTTTTTCAGCTGAGCTTGGCCGTGGCACTGAGTGCCATGATCTGGTAAAGGGACTGGAGTTGGACCAAGGGTTGGACTTGATGATTTCAGAGGTCTCTTCCAACCCAACTGATTCTATCATTCTATTCTTCTGTGAATTGAGCCATGGAGAGGATCATGTTCAATCCCTGAGCAGGAGGAAGTGTTTTCCAAACCCTCCCTGCCCTTTTGTGGCCTCTCTGTGCTCTGGGAACACTCACTGCCATTCCAGGTGACTTCTCTGATGGGGGATCACGGAGCAGCAAGTGCTGGGATATCCCTTTCCTGCTCCTGAGGCAGCCAATGAACACCCCAATCTCCCCTGCAGCACAGAGGAGTGGATTTACAGCTCTGTGCTGAGCAGAAAACCAACGAGCTGAGGATTCCAGGGCTGGAGTGAAGCTCCTTTTTTATGGGCTTTTTGTGTTTTCAAATTGGCTGCTTTGATTAATGCAGCCTGATGGGTGCCAAGCTGTTCAGCACAAACCCAGCCCTGCCTCCCCTCCCCCAGCTCCCCTTCTCATCCTTCATTTGTTTCTCAATGGCTTCTTACATAAAGATTCACAGCAAAACACGCTCTCCATAAATACATTTATTTTGTGGCTTTCCTCGCATGTTCTCAGGTTTGCAAACTTGGGCTTCGTGTAGAGTAAAGACGAGGAAAAGTGGTGGTGGCCACAGTTCAGGAGCTGTGTGGCCTCTACCCCTGCCTGGATCCCTGTGGCCCTGGGGGGGTGGCTGGGGAGGGACTGGGAGTTGGGGCAGGATGTGCAGGGCAAAGGTTTGTGCTGGGACTGGTGTCTGTCAAAGCTCCTAAATGTGTTCCTGAAGTGAAAGATATCCCAGAATATCCTGAACTGGGAGGGACCCACAGGGACCATCAGTCCAACCCTGCCCAGGCCCAGCCCCAAGAGTCACCCCCTGTGCCCCAGAGCATCATCCAAACCCTCCTGGTGCTCTGTCAGCCTTGGGGCTGTGCCCACTGCCCTGGGGAGCCTGGGCAGTGCCCACCACCCTCTGGGGGAAGGGCCTTTTGCTGAGATCCAACCTGCCCCTGCCCTGGCACAGCTCCAGCCATTCCCTGGGTGCTGTCCCTGCCCTGGCACAGCTCCAGCCATTCCCTGGGTGCTGTCCCTGCCCTGGCACAGCTCCAGCCATTCCCAGGGTGCTGCCCCTGCCCTGGCACAGCTCCAGCCATTCCCTGGGTGCTGCCCCTGCCCTGGTACAGCTCCAGCCATTCCCTGGGTGCTGCCCCTGCCCTGGCATAGCTCCAGCCATTCCCTGGGTGCTGTCCCTGAGCACAGAGAGCAGAGATCCCCCTCAGCTCTGCAGAAGCAGCTCTGGAGTGCCAGGACAGGTTTGGGTCACACTTTGAATCAGTTCCTTTGGGCTCATCGACATTTCATACGAAAATCCTTTTGCCCCCTTGGTTTGAGAAGGAGCAAATGGCAAAATAGAATCATTAGATTGTCATATGGAGAATCTCAGACAGTCACAGACTCATCAACAGAGTCATCAGGGTTGAAAACCCCTCTGAGATGACCAAGTCCAACCATCCCTCAGCACTGCCAGGGCCACCACTGCCCCATGTCCCCAAATGCCACATCCACATGGCTGTTAAACCCCTTCAGGGATGGGCACTCCCCACTGCCCTGGGGAGCCTGGGCAGTGCCCACCACCCACTGGGGGAAGAGCCTTTTGCTGAGATCCAACCTGCCCCTGCCCTGGCACAGCTCCAGCCATTCCCTGGGTGCTGCCCCTGCCCTGGCACAGCTCCAGCCATTCCCTGGGTGCTGTCCCTGCCCTGGTACAGCTCCAGCCATTCCCTGGGTGCTGTCCCTGGTCCCACAGGGCAGAGCTCAGTGCCTGCCCCTCCTCTGCCCCTCCCCAGGGAGTTGTCCCTGCACTGAGCTCTCCCCTCAGTCTCCTCTTCTCCAGCTGAACACCCCAAGTGCCCTCAGTGCCCTCACTCTCTGCCCCTCCAGGCCCTGAACCATCTCTGTGCCCTCCTTTGGACACTCTCTAATAGTTTCATATCTTTCTTGTGTTGTGTCACCCCAAACTGCCCCAATATCATCACTGTCTGGAACTGCCTGAAGGGAAGTTCTGGCCAGGTGGGGGTTGGTCTCTTCTCCCAGGCACTCAGCAATAGGACAAGGGGGCACGATGGGCTCAAGCTCTGCCAGGGGAAACTGAAGTTGGATATCAGAAAAACTTCTTTGCAGAGAGAGTGCTCAGGGATTGGAATGGGCTGCCCAGAGAGGGGGTGGATTCCCCATCCCTGGAGGTTTTTCAGCTGAGCTTGGCCGTGGCACTGAGTGCCATGATCTGGTAAAGGGACTGGAGTTGGACCAAGGGTTGGACTTGATGATCTCGGAGGTCTTTTCCAACCCAATCCATTCTATGATTCTGTGATTTTATGATATTGCAGGTGATGTTCTTGTCCTGAGATCCAACCTAACCCTGCCCTTCCCTTGGGACCAAGGACAGCCTAAACCCCTTTTTCCCCCTTTAGTTTAGTACCAAGAACCCTCTCAGTGAGAGCTCAGTAAGGTCCTTTGGGGGGTTTTCCTCAGCTTCTTAAAACTGGGAGAGTTTTTTGAGCAAGATTTAATGGGACGTGTTGGAGTGTGATTTAATGGGCCATAAAATGCCTCTTACTCTGATATCTCATTGATCTACAGCAGAGACAAAGCTGGGAGGTGTCTCTTTCTCTTGGCCATTGATTCACAATATTCTTCTATAAATCCTGCAAGCAGGAGCCAGGCTGGGGGTAACTGGAGAGAGCAGGATGGACTGGGCAAAATGGACTTGTGGAACCTGCACTAATGAGTCCCCAGGGGCTGGCAAGTGCTGTGGCAATGGGAGGTTGGGAGGGATCCCCTGCAGGTCCTTTAGTTGTCCCCAGTCAGGCCTGGCATTGTCCCTGGGCCTTTGTGGTGCAGATGGGGCAGGACCTCTGCCCTGGGTCCACCTGCAGATGTGCCCTGGGCTGGGGAGCACCTGCTGTGTGGGAGGAGAACCTTTCCCAGACAGCCTTTTGGTGCTGATGGGATGATGGACAGGGCCTAAATTAAATATCAACTGATGACAGACTGGTCTTTAACCCTCTGGGTAACTGATCACTGACACTGGCAGGAATGGCTTGTGGTGGACTCTCCATTGGATTTAATTTCAATGTGTGGGTTTTCAGATGGATGGATTGTTCTCCTGAACCTTCCAGTTACTGGAGGAGACTGGGCTGAGTGTTGCAAATAAAACCTGAGATTCACAGACTCCCAGAAGAGTTTGGGTTGGAAGGGACCACAAAGCTCAGCCAGTGCCACCCCCTGCCATGGGCAGGACACCTCCCACCAGCCCAGGTTGCTCCAAGCCCCATCCAACCTGGCCTTGGACACTCCCAGGGATGGGGCAGCCACAGCTTCTCTGCCCAACCTGTGCCAGGGCCTGCCCACCCTCATAGGGAGGAGATTCCTCCTAATATGACCCTCTTTCAGCTTGAAACCATTCCCTGTGTCCTGTCCCTCCATCCCTTGTCCCAGTTCCCTCTCCAGTTCTCCTGGGGCCCCTTTAGGCTCTGGAAGGGGCTCTAAGTTGTCCCTGGAGCCTTCTCTTCTCCAGGTGTTCACCCCCAGCTCTCCCAGCCTGTCTTCTCCTGGAAGAACATGAGGAGCTGCTGCAAAGCTTTCCCAGCCTGTGGAAGAAATGGATTTTCTTTGGGCTTAATTCAGATTCAAGAGAGGCTTTGCAAAAATCTCAGCACAACATGTTCATTTCTGGAGCTCCTCATCTCCAAGGCACTTGCTGAGCCTCGAGCTCCCCTGAGAACCATCTCAGAGGTGACATTCCCCCTCTCATTAGTTGCTGCTCCCCAGAGAGACTGGCCCAGGATCTGAGATCCCAGAACCAGCCCTGGGCTGCCCATTTGGGTAGTTGGACAGACTTGAATCCTGAATTGGGAAGGGTTTTGGCCTGGGATCTGAATTTGGAAGGCACTGGCTGGCACAGAGCCACAGGGGGTAACTGTGGGCAGAGGGGAGGTTTGGTGGCCTGTGCCCTCCTTGTCCTTGCCCCTGCTGGGGTCTGGGTTTGGTGCTGGATTTTCCATGTTGTTCCTCAGGGCTGTACTTGAAACACTGAAGGCAGCAGAGATTTCCCACCCTGTGCAGGAAGTGCAGCCCCCTAGGGTGGGGTGGGGGTTGTTCTGAGGGGTCCAGGAGGGTGCAGATGAGGAGGGAAGGGTGGAAGGTCATGGCCACCTGTCCTGGGACCTGCTGTCAGAGCTGTGCCTCTGCCTGTCAGGTGTGGAGTTAAGGTTGAACCACAGAGTGCAGATCAACCCCTTTTTCTAGTAAAAAATGCTTAGAAGAAAAGCCCCAAACCACCTGCAGTTCTGTGATAACAAAAACCAGAAGCAAAGGAACTGCAACAGTGACCAAGAGGAGGTTGAACCAACGTGTGGGATGTGGCAAACCAAACCCTCCAGGCTTTGGCAGGGCCTGACTTGGGCAGGTTGGGTGTGTTTGGTTCCTCCTCTTCCCCCTCACTGACCCTTCCCATGCCACAGTCACAACCCAAGAGGAAAAAGGGGCTCTGCAAGGCCAAACTTCCCATCCCACGTACTCACCATCCCTGCTGCTTCTCACAGCTTCTCCCACAGCCCTTCTAATTCTGACTGAGCTCAGTCACTGGTGTCTCCTGTTCCTCTCTGGCCCCAGGAGAGCCCACAAGCCCCAGGTGTTTTCCTGAATGCAGCAATATTTGTTGGCATGGGAGGAGTTGTGCAGTCAGAGGCAGCAGAGCATCCTCCACCTTCTTTGGCACCAGGGAAGTGAAGACACTGACAAACTTGATGTTAATTTGGCTGTTAATTGCTGTCTTCCCCACTCCTGTGGTCACAGGCAAAGCCACCCAAGCAGGGTGTTTGTGCAAAGCCTTGGCCTCCCCTCCTGCCTTTGGAGGATGGCACCTTTGTGCCCCCAACAATGCAGGGTTGGCCTTGCCCACCCCATCCCAGCCTTATCCCTTCTCCTTGGATCTCTGTCCTCAACGCTGGGGAAGGAGAATCCTGATGACAGTGGGAATGAGAGGCAGATGAACCTCAAAGAGCCTCGTTTGGATTTGCCTCCAAACCTCTTGGATCACAAGCTGAGCTCTTTATCCCCTGGAGCTGCCTCGGGGGAAGGCTGGCCAGGGGTGAGCAGTGATTAAAAGGAAACACTCGTGCTCCTGTGCCAACCTTCTCCTCAGGTACCACCAGATACCAAACCCAGCTTTTTCATCTCAGAGTCACTTAGTTTGACTCCATGGCAGGATTCAGGGTCAGATGTCACTTTGCCCCCTCACAACCATTGATGTAAAAGAAAACTCTTCCCTTGGGAAGATCCTTTTCAGTGTTTGCCACGTTTCATTCTGTAGATCTCTTTCCTTGCCTTGGGGCAGGCAACAGTTAAACCAAGAGCTCCAACCCTCCTTTCAACCAGCAACCTTGTTTAACTGAAGAAGATTCAGAAAGAGCTGTGTTTGTGTGCAAATCCGTGGCTCCCAAGCCTCGTTTGGGAGGCTGAAGGATTCCTGCTGTTGCCTGAGAAACACCAGCACAGGGAAATGCAAAGGTGTTGCTGTGGAGCTGAGGAGCTGAAGGGACACTCGGATGTCATTTGGTGCCTCTTTGCAGGGCTGGAAAGGGTTCACTGGTGACCTTCTGGTGATCCTGGAGGCTCTGCTGGTGTTCCGTGTGGCTGTGCCCAGCTGGGATGTGTGGCAGTGCCCAGCTGGGATCCGTGCCTGTGCCCAGCTGGGATCTGTGGCTGTGCCCAGCTGGGATCTATGGCATGCACAGCTGGAATCCATGGCTGTGCCCAGCTGGAATCCCTGTCTGTGCCCAGCTGGGATGTGTGGCTGTGCCCAGCTGGAATCCATGTCTCTGCCCAGCTGGAATCCATAGCTGTGCCCAGCTGGGATGTGTGGCTGTGCCCAGCTGGAATCCATGTCTCTGCCCAGCTGGAATCCATGGCAGTGCCCAGCTGGGATGTGTGGCTGTGCCCAGCTGGAATCCATGTCTCTGCCCAGCTGGAATCCATGGCAGTGCCCAGCTGGGATGTGTGGCTGTGCCCAGCTGGAATCCATGGCAGTGCCCAGGTGGGATGTGTGGCTGTGCCCAGCTGGAATCCATGGCAGTGCCCAGCTGGGATGTGTGGCTGTGCACAGCTGGAATCCGTGCCTGTGCCCAGCTGAGATCTGTTGCTGTGCCCAGCTGGGATCTGTGGCTGTGCCCAGCTGGGATCCGTTGCAGTGCCCAGCTGGGATGTGTGGCTGTGCCCAGCTGGGATCTGTGGCTGTGCCCAGCTGGGATGTGTGGCTGTGCCCAGCTGGGATCTGTGGCTGTGCCCAGCTGGGATCTGTTGCTGTGCCCAGCTGGGATGTGTGGCTGTGCCCAGCTGGGATATGTGGCTGTGCCCAGCTGGGATCCGTTGCAGTGCCCAACTGGGATCTGTGGCTGTGCCCAGCTGGGATGTGTGGTTGTGCCCAGCTGGGATCTGTGGCTGTGCCCAGCTGGAATCCACAGCTGTGCCCAGCTGGGATCTATGGCTTTGCCCAGGGGGGATGTGTGGCTGTGCCCAGCTGGGATCTATGGCAGTGCCCAGCTGGGATGTGTGGCTGTGCACAGCTGGAATCCGTGCCTGTGCCCAGCCGGGATCTGTTGCTGTGCCCAGCTGGGATGTGTGGCTGTGCCCAGCTGGGATCCGTTGCAGTGCCCAGCTGGGATGTGTGGCTGTGCCCAGCTGGGATCTGTGGCTGTGCCCAGCTGGGATGTGTGGCTGTGCCCAGCTGGGATCTGTGGCTGTGCCCAGCTGGGATATGTGGCTGTGCCCAGCTGGGATCCGTTGCAGTGCCCAACTGGGATCTGTGGCTGTGCCCAGCTGGGATGTGTGGTTGTGCCCAGCTGGGATCTGTGGCTGTGCCCAGCTGGAATCCACAGCTGTGCCCAGCTGGGATCTATGGCTTTGCCCAGCTGGGATCTGTGGCTGTGCCCAGCTGGGATCTATGGCATGCACAGCTGGAATCCATGGCTGTGCCCAGCTGGAATCCCTGTCTGTGCCCAGATGGCATCCATGGCTGTGCCCAACTGGGATCCGTGGCTGTGCCCAGATGGCATCCATGGCTGTGCCCAGCTGGGATGTGTGGCTGTGCCCAGCTGGGATCTATGGCATGCACAGCTGAAATCCATGGCTGTGCCCAGCTGGGATCTGTGGCTGTGCCCAGCTGGGATGTGTGGTTGTGCCCAGATGGGATCCATAGCTGTGCCCAGCTGGGAGGTGTGGCTGTGCCCAGCTGGGATCTGTGGCTGTGCCCAGCTGGGATGTGTGGTTGTGCCCAGATGGGATCCATAGCTGTGCCCAGCTGGGAGGTGTGGCTGTGCCCAGCTGGAATCCATGGCTGTGCCCAGCTGGGAGATGGCAGCCATTGTCTTGCACTGACACGTGTGCCCAGGTGGAAGTTGTGCACCATGAGCTCTGCCAACCCAACCCGTCTGTGCCCTTTGTGTTGCAGGTGCAAAGAGCTGAAGTACGGCAAGGACCTGCCCCAGATCTCCATCATCTTCATCTTCGTCAACGAGGCGCTCTCGGTGATCCTGCGCTCGGTGCACAGCGCAGTGAACCACACCCCGGGGCACCTGCTCAAGGAGATCATCCTGGTGGATGACAACAGCGATGAAGGTCAGCAGGGCTGCATCTCCCACCCCAAAAGAGCAGGAGATCCTTCCCCCAGAGGGTGGTGGGCACTGCCCAGGCTCCCCAGGGCAGTGGGCACAGCCCCAAGGCTGCCAGAGCTCCAGGAGGGTTTGGATGATGCTCTGGGGCACAGGGGGTGACTCTTGGGGCTGGGCCTGGGCAGGGCTGAGGGTTGGACTGATGATCCCTGTGGGTCCCTCCCAGCTCAGCCCAGTCTGGGGTTCTGGGATTCCTCAGCCAGTGCCAACATTTGGATATCAGCAAAACTTCTTTGCAGAGAGAGTGCTCAGGGATTGGAATGGGCTGCCCAGAGAGGGGGTGGATTCCCCATCCCTGGAGGTTTTTCAGCTGAGCTTGGCCGTGGCACTGAGTGCCATGATCTGGTAAAGGGACTGGAGTTGGACCAAGGGTTGGACTTGATGATCTTGGAGATCTTTTCCAACCCAATCCATTCCATGATTCTGTGATTTGCCCCAGAAGCAGCCCAGGGCTGAAGAACTGGCACTCTGCATGCCAAGCAATGCCCAGGCAGGTCAGGAGCCAGGATGGCAGCAGAGCAGTGGCCCCTCAGCTCCCCTTCCTCCTCCCTCCCCAAAGCCCCACTCCCTCAGGCCCTGCTCTGCTGAGCTGCCCAAGGGGGTGGATCTGCAGGGGCTGCACAACCAGGAATTGCATCCCAACTAAGGGGATCCCTGCCTTGGATTCTGGACACTCCTTTCTCTCAGGCTCAGGGGGTGACTCTTGGGGCTGGGCCTGGGCAGGGCTGAGGGTTGGACTGGATGGTCCCTGGGGGTCCTTTCAGCTCAGCCCAGTCTGGGATTCTGTAAATAGCAATTCCCAGCCAGAGCAGACAGGGGTGACTCCAACACTGGTGTCTGGACAATGTGGGTCCTGGAGTGCTGTGTTTAGTTGTCCAGCACCCAGGGCAGGGCTGTGGGGGCTCTCCAGGCTGTTGGGTTGTGACTCTTGGGGCTGGGCCTGGGCAGGGCTGGAGGTTGGACTGGATGGTCCTTGTGGGTCCCTCCAGCTCAGCACACTTTGGGATTCTGGGAAGACTTGACAAACTGAGAGTCCCCAGCTCTGTCCATGGTGTCCAGATATGTCCAGGTGTGGCCATGAGGAAGACCTTGGAGCTTGGTCATGCAGGACAGATCCCATCTCATTCCAACCTCCTGCTGTGTGCCTGCTCCTCCCATAGACCAGGTTGCTCCAAGCCCTGTCCAACCTGGGACAGGGAACATCTCCAGGGATGTGTTGGAGTTTCCTATGGCATCCCCCTGGTCAGAGATGCAGGGAAGTGACCCAGATTGATGGAGCAGAAGGTGGGAAGATCCCAAATCTCCTTGCACAGCAGTCAGTGCTGCATCCCACCAAGACATCTCCTAAGGATCATGGCCATCCAGGGTCCCTCATGATGGGCCAGGGCTGTGCTGAGGGTTGTACAACACCAAGGTGGTTCTGTCCTCAGAAACAGCAGGATGGAGAACAAGGAGAGGGGGAGTGCAGAGCTGGTAGGGTTAGTGAATAATGTCAGTCCTCTGCTGGTGAGTCTTTGCAGCCATTGTGACAAATGAGATGTTTAAGGAGGGATTGGAAGGAAGATAATGAGGTAACCTGGCAGATGTTTATGAAAAGCTCCTCCCAAACGTGCAATAATCTCCTTTTCTCCTGTTAAAGAAATGCTACAAACCAAAACGTGGCTGGGGGTCTCCTGTGCTCACTCTCAGCATCATCGAGGAGCCTCAATGACAGCAAAGAATTATGAATGGCAATAACATTGTCACATGGATCCCACTAATGGGAGGCAATAATTGGGAGCAGCAGCAGCAGCATCGTCTGGGTGGTGCTTTGGATATTACAAACAAAGTCGTTGTAATAAATGGATTTGGCTTGTACAGGAAAATAATTACAGGAAAAGAGTTTCTCATGAGCTTGAAGATTTAGAGATAAATCCTGGAGGATCAAGTGCTGGTGTTGGGCAGAGGAGGGGGCTGTGTGGGTGTGACTTTGGAGGCTGGGCTGGAGCAAGAGGAGGAGTTGCTTCAGCCTCTTTGGGAGCAGCTGTGGGTGTTTGAGGGACACTTTCTGTGTGGGTGTGGTGGTGGGAAAGGCTCATCTCTGTACACCTGAGAGAAGGTTGACCTTCAGAGAGCAGTGAGTCCAGCCCAGGAGCTGTGATGTACCAGCAGCAGCTTCTGGGAAACTTGCTCAAGGCTCAGAGGGGTTTTGTGTAGGTGTTGTCAGAGTGGGAAGAGGAACCACAGCACATCTGGGGAACAAAGCACCAAATATTAAAAGACTCCTGGCATTTCCAAGCCAACTCCAAGTTTTAAAATGAACCCATGGGTAGAGGTGAGAGCCATGTGGCTGCTCTGTGCCCTGCAGGTAACCCCTGCCTGGTTCTACAACCACCAGCCACACCTGGTGTTCATTCTCAGACTGGAGCAAACTGCTCTGAAGACTCATTAGACACTTCTCGTTCCCAGCTTTGTGTGTACAACAGCATAAAAGTGTGCAATGAGTGATTAAAGTTAATGAACACCCAGGCATTGGGATGCTTCATGTCTGAGCTGGAAACAGATAAAAGTGTGTTGTAACAGCGGGGAAAAAATCCCTCCTTGAAGGAGATGCTCGGGGAGCTGTAGTTTGAATCCCCCTCCCCCCTGAGCTGCACGTTTACTTCAGAAAGGCTTTTTTGGAGGCTGCTTTTGTCTGTGCCTGTTGCAGGGGTGTCATTGGCAGCGTGCAGGCTGTGCTGGGGAGCGATAAGCAGCCTCCAGGTTGGTGCGGGGAAGCAGCAGTGCCCCCGAGATGCTCCGTTATCTCCCAGCTGCACACTCTGTCTGACTCTTGCTTAATCAGCAGCTGGTTTTTGTTGCTGTTGTTGCTGTTGTTGTCTGTCTTTTAGGGCTTTTAATCTGAGATAGTATCTCTTTGAAAAGCAAACCTCCCGCTGTAAAAGAAACCCTTTGGACAAAAGGAGCTGCCTACGCTCCAGGGGTTGGAATTTACCTCAGTGGAACATGGGATGAAGTTCAACAAGGCCAAGGGCAGGTCCTGCCCTTTGGCCACCCCAAGCCCTGCAGCGCTCCAGGCTGGGCACAGAGTGGCTGGAGAGCAGCCAGGCAGAGGGACCTGGGGGGACTGAGGGACAGGAAGCTCAACAGGAGCCACCAGTGTGCCCAGGTGGCCAAGAAGGCCAATGGGATCCTGGCCTGGATCCAAACTAGCGTGGCCAGCAGGCCCAGGGCAGTGACCCTTCCCCTGGACTCTGCCTTGGGGAGGCCACACCTTGAGTGTTGTGTTCAGTTCTGGGCCCCTCAGTTGAGGCAAGAGATTGAGGGGCTGGAGCGGGGCCAGAGAAGAGCAACGAGGCTGGAGAAGGGACTGGAGGTGGCACTGAGTGTCCTCTGAAACACCTCCAGGGACAGAGAATCCAACATGTCTTGATCCAACCCCACTGTGATCACCAGCCCAGGGCACGCTGTGCCCTGGGCTGGTGATCACAGTAGGGTTGGATCAAGGGTTGATGATCTCAGAGGTCTCTTCCAACCCAAGTGAGAAGAGCAACGAGGCTGGAGAAGGGACTGGAGCACAAGTGCTGTGGGGAGAGGCTGAGGGAGCTGGGGGTGTTCAGCCTGGAGAAGAGGAGGCTCAGAGGTGACCTCAGCACTGTCTGGAACTGCCTGAAGGGAAGTTCTGGCCAGGTGGGGGTTGGTCTCTTCTCCCAGGCACTCAGCAATAGGACAAGGGGGCACGATGGGCTCAAGCTCTGCCAGGGGAAATTGAAGTTGGAGATCAGAAAGAAATTCTTTGCAGAGAGAGTGCTCAGGGATTGGAATGGGCTGCCCAGAGAGGGGGTGGATTCCCCATCCCTGGAGGTTTTAAGATGTGACTGGATGTGGCTCTGAGTGCCATGATCTGGTGATCACAGTGGGGTTGGACCAAGGGTTGGACTTGATGATCTCAGAGGTCTCTTCCAACCCAGCTGATGCTATGAGTCTATGATTCTCTCCAAGCACAGTCCACACAAAGCCTGAGCCCTTTGGAGTAGCTTTAGAGGCCATTGCTGAAGGTTCTCCTCCTCTCCTCCCCATTGTCCCCACATTGTGGTAAATCTGAGACTGAGGAGGTCCTGGGATTCTGTGAAATGCACCCAGTGGGAGCAGCTTTGCCTGTGACCCTCTGTGGGAACTGAGCCAGTCACCTGTTCCCCCTTTGTTCAGCTGCAGGGGAAAAGCTTCAGAGTCTCACCTGCTCTGGGTGTCCCTGCAGAAATGTCCATGTTTATTTACTGCCTGTTACAGGAGCTGCTTCAGTGAGTTCCTGCAGCAGAACTCCCACCTGGGATGGCTTTGGTGTTCCAGGCAGGTGGGAGTGTGGGACCAGGGGGGCTGATGCCTGCCATGGTTCTCCCAGCCCTGACTCCTGTGTCCTTAGTGCTGCTGATAACAGCCCTGGGCTCTGCCCACTTTGCCCCCCCAGATGTCTGGCAAACACAGCTCTGTTTTCTTTTGGGGTGTTTTGCTCTTTTGGGCTCTGTTTTTCTTCAGAGGTGTGGCCCTGAGCACCATCTGGGCACTGCTGTGGAAGGAATTTGCTGCTGTTGGGAGTTCTCTGAGCTTCTCTGGTGCCACTGATCTCTGATCCTTGGTATCAACAGGCACTTCCCACCTTCAGTTCTGAGGGGCATCCACAGCATTTGGAGAGATCTGGGCAGGGTTTGGGTGTGGAGCACTGAGCAGGGGACACTTCTGTGCTTCCATTTGGATTGATGTCCATGACCTGGTGATTCCCAGTGGCATCAGGTGGCTCAGTGTCTCTGGCAGGCCCAGCAAGCTGTGCAGGTGATAAAATAGTTTGCAATAGATAAGTCATTGCAGTTGGCAGATGGGTTTTTAATGGAGCAACAGGCCTATTAGATGGGAGTTCCTTGGATTTGCCCTTCAGGGAAGATCAATATGGACAGATGGAGGACAAAAGGCAGGATTGAAATGGAACCTGCTGGTGTTTTCAGTGGGATTTCTCTCTGCAGATCTTCCCAGGAAGCAGCTCGTGCTGTGGCAAAGATCAAACACTCACAGATTGACTCCTGAATGAACAGCAGTGCTGTGGGTGGGCTCAAGCAGCAGAGGGTGGGAGAGTGTGTGTGGAAGAGAACCATGGGGTGCAGAGGAGAAAGGAGTGTCCAGAATCCAAGGCAGGGCTTAGTTGGGATGCAATTCCTGGTTGTGCAGCCCCTGCAGATCCACCCCCTTGTGTGGACTGACCACCACCCACACAGAAGGAATTTGAGGTGGCCAAGAATGGTGGTGCTGGATGACAAAGGAGCCCATGTGCCACCTCAGAGGCAAAGGGCAGTGAGAGGACAGTTACACTCCTTTGACATATTCAGGTATCACTGCACTGACAGACAAGGATAGAGAGAAGTCACCTGTGGGTACCAAACTCCAGAGCTCTGGAATTCTGATGGGGGTTTCAGCTCTGCTTGAATCCCAGATGGTGCTGAGCTGGGAGGGACCCCCAGGGACCATCAGTCCAACCCTCAGCCCTGCCCAGGCCCAGCCCCAAGAGTCACCCCCTGTGCCCCAGAGCATCATCCAAACCCTCCTGGAGCTCTGGCAGCCTTGGGGCTGTGCCCACTGCCCTGGGGAGCCTGGGCAGTGCCCACCACCCTCTGGGGGAAGAGCCTTTTGCTGAGATCCAACCTGCCCCTGCCCTGGCACAGCTCCAGCCATTCCCTGGGTGCTGTCCCTGCCCTGGCACAGCTCCAGCCATTCCCTGGGTGCTGTCCCTGCCCTGGCACAGCTCCAGCCATTCCCTGGGTGCTGTCCCTGGTCCCACAGAGCAGAGCTCAGTGCCTGCCCCTCCTCTGCCCCTCCCCAGGGAGTTGTCCCTGCACTGAGCTCTCCCCTCAGTCTCCTCCAGCTGAACACACCAAGTGCCCTCAGTGCCCTCACTCGCTGCCCCTGCAGGCCCTGAACCATCTCTGTGCCCTCCTTTGGACAGTCTCCAATGGCTTCACATCTTTTTATGTTGTGTCCCCCCAAACTGCCCCAACACTGCAGGTGATGTTCTCACTCTCAGGCAGGAGCTGAAGGGGTCAAAGCTCCTGCTGTGACCCTGTGCCAGGCAGGGTGACAATGGCAGCAAGTTCCCTGAACTGGAGGTGCTTCCCCTCTGGAGCTTCCATGAAGTCCTGCAAAGAGCAAATCCAAGGGTCAGATTGGCTGTTTGTGTGAAAGCTGCATCTAAATTCTTTACAAAGAGAGTGCTCAGGCATTGGAATGGGCTGCCCAGAGAGGGGGTGGATTCCCCATCCCTGGAGGTTTTTCAGCTGAGCTTGGCCGTGGCACTGAGTGCCATGATCTGGTAAAGGGACTGGAGTTGGACCAAGGGTTGGACTTGATGATCTGGGAGGTCTTTTCCAACCCAATCCATTCTATGATTCCATGATTCTATGATCTCCTACTGCCCATTAATGCAGGTCATGAATTCCTGGCCTTGTGCTTCAGACCTCCCAGCCTTCCTATTCCAGCTGGGTCAGGCTGGGAAGAGGCATCAGTTGGGCAGGAAACATTCTCTGAGCTGACATCACAGAATCCCAGATTGTTCTGAGTTGGAAGGACCCCCAAGGATCACCGAGTCCAACTCTTAAGTCAATGGCCCACACAGTGGATTGAACCCATGACCTTGGCATTGTTACACCCAAGTTTGAACCCACTGAGCTGATCTCAGGACAGATAAAAAGCTCTGCTGCTGCTGACCTGAGTGCAGCAGCTCTGCAGGTGGAGGAGTTGTGGTTTGCAGCCCTCTGGAGTTCACAGAGAGGGGTCTGAGCACGTCTGGTCCCACAGGATCAACATCCATGGGACCAGAGGAGCTGTGCAGGGCTTCCCACTGAGGCTTCTTCTCACAGCCACATCATTCCTGCTCCCTGGCAAGGGGGCACCTGGGCCGAGGTTCTCTGGGTACCTGAACAGGAGCTTTGCAGATGATTTAATGGTTCCAGGCCAGGTTGGATGGGGCTTGGAGCAACCTGGGCTAGTGGAAGGTGTCCCTGGGCTAGTGGAAGTTGTCCCTGGGCTAGTGGAAGGTGTTCCTGGGCTAGTGAAAGGTGTCCCTGGGCTAGTGGAAGGTGTCCTTGGGCTAGTGGAAGGTGTCCCTAGGCTAGTGGAAGGTGTTCCTGGGCTAGTGGAAGGTGTCCCTGCCCATGGCAGGGGTGGAATGAGATGGGCTTTAAGGTCCCCTCCAACCCAACCCATTCCATGATTCTGTGGTTCCTGGGGACTGGCATTTCACTCCTGTTCTGTAACAGTGGATTTTCCAGACCTGCCCTTCTGGATGCACCAGGAAATGAAATACAAATTCCACCCCATCCCTGTGCCAGGGCTGTGTCTCATAGACTGCCCCAGCACTGGGCTCTGTGCCCTCTGCCCACAGGGCTCAGACCAGCCCCAGGGGAGAGAGCCTGGCCCAGGGCAGTGCAGAGGGTGTGCCAGGCTGGGTGCAGGTAGGGGGCAAAGCCTGGCATCTGTGTGAGGCTGCACAGGGAACCCTGTGGAGAGAGGACTGGCACTGCATTTCCCAGCTCTGGGCAATGCTTTGGTGTCTCTGGGGTGTCTCTCCACTTGGGAAGCAGCTCCTTAGGGGTGCCTGCAGTGGGCAGGAGAGGGGCACTGTGCCCCCTGCTGCTGGTGGTGTGGGGTCACAATGGGGACAGTCCTGAGCAGCTCTCCAGGGTCACCTCATGCCAGGGTGAGCTGTCCTGGGCTCTGTGCCCTCAGCAGCTCCTCCCTGCCCTGCTGGCACCCAGCAGCCCTGCCAGGAGGAGCAGGACGTGCCTCTGGCTCCTTGGGGACTTTCTGGGGAGCGTGGTGGCTGTAGGAGTCTCTCAGGGTGACCCTTGGCTACCTGTGAGAGGTGATGGTCCAGCTCTTCCCATTTCACTCTCCTTTGAGCATCTCAAACAACTCCTGAGAGGATATTCCCTGTTTGCCTTCCATTCAGATTAAAACTCCAATGTGAAAGTTGTTTTAATTGTTGTAATTTGAAATGCCTTACCTGCTGGCAAAGCCACCTGAGATGCCAGGGGGGTTTAAACCCCTCAGGAGAGTCCATGTCTCTGTCTCCTTAAAACCATTTTGGAGAGTTGTCTCCATAAAATCCTGTTTTTTCTCCAAGTGGCTCAGGCTGAAATGGAAGTTGCTGAGTTATGGCTGTGTGTGATGCAAATGCTTTGAATTGAGGAAGGGGCTCATTTGCTTTATTCTTTTTATTCCCACTTCAGCATAAAAGAGCAATGAGACTTGGGGGAAATGGAGGTGGGAGGGAGCCATCCCAGAAAAGAAGCACATTTTCTGTGCTTGGAGGAAGGCATGGAAGGGAAGGGAGCAGAGAAAGCTTTTGCTTTGATGATTTCAAAGCAGATGGGACTTGCTGTTTACTCCTTTGCTCTCCATTGCTGTTTCCTTCATGTGGGAACCCTCATGTGGCTCGAGTATTTTACCACGTGGATGATACCAATGGTGGCTTCTTTTCTCCTTTTTTTTTTTGTTTTTGTTCTGGAGAGAGGATGTGTGAAGGGTTGGAGACTAATTTGAGATCATATATCTTCATTTTCTGCTGAACTGAATCCTCAGAGGGATGAAAGACACTCAGGAACTGCTTTCAGTGTTAAGAGTCAATGTTGGTGCCCAGTGGCATTGCTGAGCTTTTGGAGTTCCTCTCACCAGCAGACCTTTGTGCACTTCACTGATGCCACCGGCACCAAAAGGACCAACGTTTCTGGCACTTCTCCAAGAGAAAAGAACACTCTTGCTTACCCCTCATGGTCACCTTCCATGTTCAAAGCCCTCTGTGTCTTTTATAGTCAGTACTTGGACTCTCAAGAGTTTTCCTGCTGGTGGTGACTTCAGGCTGCAGGTCCATCAGGTTCTCATCCACAGGGAAATGATCTGCAGCTCACAGTGAACAGAAGATGAGTGGTCTGAGGATCTTCTGAACAAAGCCAAAATCTCTTTCATCACATCATAGAAACAACTTTCCTGGTGGCAAAGCTCAGAAAACAAACAAGTGCCAGGACTGGAAGAGAGCCAAGGCTGAGTGAAAGGGCAGTGAGGGAGGCTCAGGGGCAGTTCTGCTGCAGTTTGAGTTTCCTCAGGTGGCTTTGGCAGCATTGCTAAAAACCTGTTGGAGAGTGTCCAAAGGAGGGCACAGAGATGGTTCAGGGCCTGGAGGGGCAGCGAGTGAGGGCACTGAGGGCACTTGGTGTGTTCAGCTGGAGAAAGAAGAATTTCTCCAGCCCTTTTAGCCTTGTTTTGGTTTCTTTTGGCAGATGTAGGTGAGAAGCTGAGACACAGGGAAGGGATAAGAATAACTCTGAGCCTTAAACCCATCGTGGTTGTCACTCTCTGCTCTGCTCTGGGGCAGCCCCACCTGCAGGGCTGG
This sequence comes from Pithys albifrons albifrons, assembly GCF_047495875.1. Classification (NCBI taxonomy): domain Eukaryota; kingdom Metazoa; phylum Chordata; class Aves; order Passeriformes; family Thamnophilidae; genus Pithys; species Pithys albifrons. The sequence continues at coordinate 9,664,632 of NC_092478.1, read as the reverse complement.
GGCACTTTGGGGGCACACAATGGAAGGGAGAGATTGAGCCATTGGAGAGTGTCCAAAGGAGGGCACAGAGATGGTTCAGGGCCTGGAGGGGCAGCGAGTGAGGGCACTGAGGGCACTTGGTGTGTTCAGCTGGAGAAGAGGAGACTGAGGGGAGAGCTCAGTGCAGGGACAACTCCCTGGGGAGGGGCAGAGGAGGGGCAGGCACTGAGCTCTGCTCTGTGGGACCAGGGACAGCACCCAGGGAATGGCTGGAGCTGTGCCAGGGCAGGGACAGCACCCAGGGAATGGCTGGAGCTGTGCCAGGGCAGGATCAGCACCCAGGGAATGGCTGGAGCTGTGCCAGGGCAGGGGCAGGTTGGATCTCAGCAAAAGGCTCTTCCCCCAGAGGGTGGTGGGCACTGCCCAGGCTCCCCAGGGCAGTGGGCACAGCCCCAAGGCTGCCAGAGCTCCAGGAGGGTTTGGATGATGCTCTGGGGCACAGGGGGTGACTCTTGGGGCTGGGCCTGGGCAGGGCTGAGGGTTGGACTGATGGTCCCTGGGGGTCCCTCCCAGCTCAGCACCATCTGGGATTCAAGCAGAGCTGAAACCCCCATCAGAATTCCAGAGCTCTGGTGTTTGGTACCCACAGGTGACTTCTCTCTATCCTTGTCTGTCAGTGCAGTGATACCTGAATATGTCAAAGGAGTGTAACTGTCCTGTCACTGCCCTTTGCCTCTGAGGTGGCACATGGGCTCCTTTGTCATCCAGCACCACCATTCTTGGCCACCTCGGATCTCTTCTGTGTGGGTCGTGGTCAGTTCATGTGGATCTTCTGCAATTCAACCTTGATTGCCCCCAAAGGATTCTGCCCCCCCAGAGGTGTGCACAGATCACAGAATCCCAGACTATTCTGACTTGGAAGGACCCACAAGGGTCATCGAGTCCAACTCTCAAGTCAATGGCCCACACAGGGGATTGAACCCCTGACCTTGGCATTGTTACAGCCAAGTTTTAACCAGCTGAGCTGGTGTGTGACTCCAGTGAGTTCTGCTCGTAGCCATCTCTCAGGTGGGGTGATTTTGGTTGAAAGCTGTTGCACCTTCTCACTGCTTTCCCTGGTTCTTCTGCAGAGGAGCTGAAGGCACCACTGGAGGAGTATGTCAACAAGAGGTACCCCGGGCTCGTCAAGGTCGTGCGCAACCAGAAGAGGGAAGGGCTGATCCGAGCGCGGATCGAAGGCTGGAAAGCTGCCACGGGGCAGATCACGGGGTTCTTTGATGCCCACGTGGAGTTCACTGCTGGCTGGTAGGTGCCCATCCTCAGGGTGTTGGGCAGGGGGTGTGATACATCAGCCAAGGGCCGGTCCATCGTGTCCTACAAGTGACAGACAGGTCCAGTGGCTGATTAATCCTGTGCTCCTTTCTGTATGGAATGGCCACTGATGAGGAATGATGGGAACATACAAGGAAAACTGTGACAGCACCCAGGGAATGGCTGGAGCTGTGCCAGGGCAGGGGCAGCACCCAGGGAATGGCTGGAGCTGTGCCAGGGCAGGGGCAGGTTGGATCTCAGCAAAAGGCTCTTCCCCCAGAGGGTGGTGGGCACTGCCCAGGCTCCCCAGGGCAGTGGGCACAGCCCCAAGGCTGCCAGAGCTCCAGGAGGGTTTGGATGATGCTCTGGGGCACAGGGGGTGACTCTTGGGGCTGGGCCTGGGCAGGGCTGAGGGTTGGACTCTATGATCTTTGTCCCTTCCAGCTCAGCCCATCCTGAGATTCTGGGAAAACATTTCCTTGCCCTTGTTTCCTCCAATCCTTTTCTATTCCCTCCTTTTGTGCCCTCCCCCTGCCCCTGTTCCTGTGGTTCAGGATGATTTCCCATCCCCTTTGCCTGCAGGAATTCCTGTAGGTTTAGGAAAGCAAGGGATGGAAGGAGAAAGCCTTTCCCTCTTCCCTGCCCTTTGCCCATGGATCCCAGTGGGGGTGGCTCTGATGGTTTGGGCTGATTTGCTTCCTCTGCTGCTGGGAATCAGTGCAGAGGTGCAGGAGCAGCCTGGGCATCATCCAACACAAGCAAGACCTGTTGCAGTGGGTCCTGATGAGGACCATGAGGATGCTCTGAGGGCTGGAGCAGCTCTGCTGTGAGGACAGGCAGAGGGAGTTGTCTTACTCAGCCTGGAGAAGACTGTAGAGCACCTTCCAGTGCCAAAGGGAGCCTCCAGGGAAGCTGGAGAGGGACTTTGGATGAGGGCCTGGAGTGACAGTCTGAGGGGAATGGCTTTAAACTGCCAGAGGGGAACGAGGAAGGAATTGTATGGACACCATGGTGTCCACCAGCAGATCCTGGCAGGGATCCACCATCTCTTTTTTTCTTTCTCCCTCCCAGGGCCGAGCCAGTGCTGTCCAGGATCCAGGAGAACAGGAAGAGGGTGATCCTGCCCTCCATTGACAACATCAAGCAGGACAACTTCGAGGTGCAGCGCTACGAGAACTCTGCGCACGGCTACAGCTGGGAGCTGTGGTGCATGTACATCAGCCCCCCCAAGGACTGGTGGGACGCTGGGGACCCCTCCCTGCCCATCAGGTACGTCCTGGCACTGCCCCCTGGGCAGCAGCACAGAAACCCAGGGGCTGGAGAGGGCTTGGGGATCTCCTCCCTGCCCATCAGGGAGTGCTCCCTGCTCATTGTGGGGGTGCTCCCTGCCCATCGTGGGGATGCTCCCTGCCCATCAGGGGGTGCTCCCTGCCCATTGTGGGGGTGCTCCCTGCCCATCGTGGGGATGCTCCCTGCCCATTGTGGAGGTGCTCCCTGCCCATTGTGGGGGTGCTCCCTGGCACCCAGAATGGAAATTCAGGGGCTGGAGGGGCCTTGGGGACCCCTCCCTGCCCATCAGGGGTTGCTACCTGCCCATTGTGGGGGTGCTCCCTGCCCATCAGGGGGTGCTCCCTGCCCATTGTGGGGGTGCTCCCTGCCCATCAGGGGTTGCTCCCTGCCCATCAGGGGGTGCTCCCTGCCCATTGTGGGGGTGCTCCCTGCCCATCAGGGGTTGCTCCCTGCCCATCAGGGGATGCTCCTTGCCCATCGTGAGGGTGTTCCCTGGCACCCAGAATGGAAATTCAGGGTCTGGAGGGGCCTTGGGGACCCCTCCCTGCCCATCAGGGGTTGCTTCCTGCCCATCGTGGGGGTGCTCCCTGGCACCCAGAATGGAAATTCAGGGTCTGGAGGGGCCTTGGGGACCCCTCCCTGCCCATCAGGTACGTCCTGGCACTGCCCCCTGGGCAGCAGCACAGAAACCCAGGGGCTGGAGAGGGCTTGGGGACCTCCTCCCTGCCCATCAGGGACTGCTCCCTGCCCATTGTGGGGGTGCTCCCTGCCCATCATGGGGGTGCTCCTTGCCCATCAGGGGGTGCTCCCTGCCCATCATGGGGGTGCTCCTTGCCCATCAGGGGGTGCTTCCTGCCCATGGTGGGGGTGCTCCCTGCCCATCATGGGGGTGCTCCTTGCCCATCAGGGGGTGCTTCCTGCCCATTGTGGGGGTGCTCCTTGCCCATCAGGGGTTGCTCCCTGCCCATCATGGGGGTGCTCCTTGCCCATCAGGGGGTGCTTCCTGCCCATGGTGGGGGTGCTCCCTGCCCATCATGGGGGTGCTCCTTGCCCATCAGGGGTTGCTTCCTGCCCATCATGGGGGTGCTCCTTGCCCATCAGGGGGTGCTTCCTGCCCATGGTGGGGGTGCTCCCTGCCCATCATGGGGGTGCTCCTTGCCCATCAGGGGTTGCTTCCTGCCCATTGTGGGGGAGAGGAGAGGAGAGGAGCAGAAGAAGTGAGGAGAGAGAGAAGAGGAGAGAAGAGAAGCAGAAGAAGGGGAAAAGGGACAAGGAGGAATAGGGGTGCAACTGTGTTTACATTAACAATATTTAAACTAAACTTGCACAAGAATATTCAAGTTTCAGGAGGGACTCTGTTCAGAGCTATTTTTTCTCACAGTTACACACAATCTTCAAACCCACACACACCATGCAAACCATCCAACATCACCCAGCTACAGCTAATTATTAAGTAATATATTTCTCAAAAATTGCAAGATCTAAACAGTCTTAATGCAACTTATTTTAACTTTATAGAAGAGCTCTTTTGATGTTACTCTGTAGAGTTTCTGCAGCTTCTTTTCTTGCTTCTGCACCAGCTCAAGGTCTCCTGACAAATTCCATTCTTATCTGAGCAGCACCTGCAAACTTGTCCTTGGTTTGCCAGCCTGAAAATGTATCAATCCCAACACACTTGGGCTTGGTTAGAGGCATTTTTGATGTGGGAGCTGCTGCTTGAGGTCAGGGGGAGTCAGGGCTTGGGGGTCCCAGGGGGTCTGGGTGGAAGGTGCTGCCTCCAGGAACCCCCAGCCCTGGTAAGTAATGAAAAAACTGACTGAAATAACACTGTTAACATGCACTGGGAGGGGAAGGATTATGAGAGAGATAAATGGGCAGTGTCCACAACAAAGAGCTCATGAAAAATGCTGCCTCATTGCATTAGTTGTGTCACCACACAGAGCCCAGAATTAATGACTGCAGTTATTTGTGTGTCACAAGAATGCAAGGGAAGCTCTGACTTGGTGGCAAGATTTGCATGGAAGGGATTCCAGTGCAGTGCTCCATGTAATTATGCATGGGATTAGAGGAAATTGGGAAATTATAGTCTACTGAGGTACATTAGTTTTGTAGAGACATTTCAGGGTAAAAGAGTGGGAGGGAAGGAAAGCAGCTCAGTCCTTGGGTTTGGTGATGGGGATTGTGGCAGCCCCACAGGAGCTGCTCCAACCTCTCTGGGAGCCCAGGGGGGTCAGCCCTGACCAAACCCAGGCTGGCAGGGGCTGGAGACAGGCAGTGGGTGACTGTGGTTGGAGGCAATTCTCTCTCCTGGATAATCCATTAGATATAATTATTTATCCAGGCCAGGAGAGCTGATGGCACAAAGCTCATCTGAAATATGGCCCAGGCTCACAGTGGCTCCAGGCTCCAGGAATTTCCCTGCAGGAAAGAGGCTCCCTGAGTGCCTGGGGAGTGCTGTGGAATACCTGGAGCCTGCAGTGCATCCTCTTTGGGATCTTTTTTCCTATTAACATTTAAATCCTGATCCACAAAGATACCTCAGTGTTGGCACTCAGCATGTCCCAGCCTGGCCAGACTCTGTGCAGAAGATAAAATTGTCATTGCAGGGTGATGGATCTTGTCTAAGTCCCTTCTCCCAGCAGGGGCAGACAGTCAGTGACATTTGAAATGGTCATCTCATAGACCCTGATCTTCCTCAGCCTGAGCTCTGGCAGAGCTCTTTGGATTTCCTGGATGAACCTGGACCTCAGTGAGGACCTGGAGGGGCTTTGCTGCAGGAGAGGCACCCAGGATTTGTCCAGACTCTTGTTATTAATTATATAAATTATTAATCATCTAAATGATCAGAGTTTGCTGAGAGTCCAGAAAACCTGTGAGTCCCTGGAAAACAGAAGGAAGTTGATGCTTTCAGTGCCCTGTGGGAAATGCAGAGAAGGCCTTTGGAAGTGGTTGGTGACCTGGTCTTGGGGTGTCCCAGAGTGGGATGTGCCTTCTCAGCACCTCCAGCAATGGTTTGTCCCCACTTGACAGATCACGAGTTGGGGTGTTCTGTGGTTCTGGATGGTGCAAACCCAAGTGCCAGCAGTTCCTCCTGCCTGACCTGCTCAGGTCCTGCTGCACCAGCTTTGCCCCCAAAGCTGCTCTGGAGACACTGCTGATCTCTGGAAGATTTCCAAGGAGATGTGCTGGTTGTGCCTGAGCTGCAGACTCCTCATCTGTCATCCCAGGGGGAGATCTTGGTGGCTCCAGGGCTCTGACTCAGGGAAACCATGAATTGCATTCCTGGATCTGTGTCTCTCCAGGTAGCCAAGCAGGGAGGGCATGGTGGGCAATGCCCTGAGCATGGTGAGCAACCTTGGGCATGGTGAGCAACCTTGGGCATGGTGAGCAACCTTGGGCATGGTGGGCGATGCCCTGGGCATGGTGGGCAATGCCTTGGGCATGGTGAGCAACCTTGGGCATGGTGGGCAATGCCTTGGGCATGGTGAGCTACCTTGGACATGGTGGGCAACCTTGGGCATGGTGGGCAATGCCCTGGGCATGGTGAGCAACCTTGGGCATGGTGAGCTACCTTGGGCATGGTGGGCAATGCCCTGGGCACAGTGAGCAACCTTGGGCATGGTGGGCAATGCCCTGGGCATGGTGAGCTACCTTGGGCATGGTGAGCTACCTTGGGCATGGTGGGCAATGCCTTGGGCATGGTGAGCAACCTTGGGCATGGTGGGCAATGCCTTGGGCATGAGGGACACCTGCCTGAGCTTGGAAATTGGAGTGCTCACACTTTCCTGCTGGTTGTAGTTCTGAAACTTGGACCTTTGCTGCTTGAGGCCATCAGCAGTGCTGTGACCCCACTGCTACTGAAGCCACAGGATCTTTAAGGTTGGAAAAGCTCTCCAAGATGTTCAAGTACCCCCATGCCCATTAAACCAGAAGATCTCTAAGGTTGCAAAGCTCTCCAAGATGTTCAAGTCCAGCTTTGGACCAAGTACCCCCATGCCCAATAAACCCCAGGATCATTAAGGTTGGAGAAGCTCCTCAAGATGATCAAGGCCAACCTTTGGCCAAACAACCCTGCCCAAGAAACCCCGTCAGGAAATGCCACATCTACTCAATTCTTGAACCCTCCCAGGGGTGGTGACTCCACCACCTTCCTGGGGAGATTAGATGGATTATTTACAATATGATGCATGTCCTGACTCTCTTTTTGTGTTTTCCACACTTGGCTGAGCAGGGCAGTGGAGGCCAAGAGGAGGAGCATTGCTGAATGCTTTTACTCCTGGAAAAGCTGGTAGCCCATGGCTTGGACAAGTGTTCCCTCTGCTGGGTCAGGAGCTGGCTGGAGGGTCCAGAGAGTGCTGGTGAATGGAGCTGCATCCAGCTGGTCACCAGTGGTGTCCCCAGGGGTCTGTGTTGGGTCCAGCCCTGTTTAACATCTTTATTGAGGATTTAGATGAGGGGATTGAGTCCATCAGCAGCAAATTTGCTGATGACACCAAGTTGGGAGGGAGTGTCGACCTGCTGGAAGGCAGGAGGGCTCTGCAGAGGGATCTGGAGAGACTGGAGAGATGGGCTGATTGCAATGGGATGGAGTTCAACAAGGCCAAGTGCAGGTCCTGCCCTTTGGCCACCCCAAGCCCTGCAGCGCTCCAGGCTGGGCACAGAGTGGCTGGAGAGCAGCCAGGCAGAGGGACCTGGGGGGACTGAGGGACAGGAAGCTCAACAGGAGCCACCAGTGTGCCCAGGTGGCCAAGAAGGCCAATGGGATCCTGTCCTGGATCCAAACTAGCGTGGCCAGCAGGCCCAGGGCAGTGACCCTTCCCCTGGACTCTGCCTTGGGGAGGCCACACCTTGAGTGTTGTGTTCAGTTCTGGGCCCCTCAGTTGAGGCAAGAGATTGAGGGGCTGGAGCGGGGCCAGAGAAGAGCAACGAGGCTGGAGAAGGGACTGGAGGTGGCACTGAGTGTCCTCTGAAACACCTCCAGGGACAGAGAATCCACCATGTCTTGATCCAACCCCACTGCGATCACCAGCCCAGGTCACTCCGTGCCCTGGGCTGGTGATCGCAGTGGGGTTGGATCAAGGGTTGGACTTGGTGATCTCAGAGGTCTCTTCCAGCCCAACTAAGAAGAGCAACGAGGCTGGAGAAGGGACTGGAGCACAAGTGCTGTGGGGAGAGGCTGAGGGAGCTGGGGGTGTTCAGCCTGGAGAAGAGGAGGCTCAGAGGTGACCTCAGCACTGTCTGGAACTCCCTGGAGGGAAGTTCTGGCCAGGTGGGGGTTGGTCTCTTCTCCCAGGCACTCAGCAATAGGACAAGGGGGCACGATGGGCTCAAGCTCTGCCAGGGGAAATTGAAGTTGGAGAGCAGAAGGAAATTCTTTGCAGAGAGAGTGCTCAGGGGTTGGAATGGGCTGCCCAGAGAGGGGGTGGATTCCCCATCCCTGGAGGTTTTTCATCGGAGCTTGGCCGTGGCACTGAGTGCCATGATCTGGTAAAGGGACTGGAGTTGGACCAAGGGTTGGACTTGATGATCTCAGAGGTCTCTTCCAACCCAATCCATTCTATGATTGTGTCTATGAGGTGTCCCACTCTGCTGGCTGTGCTTTGGTGCTGAGGTCACAGGGCTACTGATTTAGTGTAACCCCTGAGAGTTCTTTCAGGCAACTGTTGCTTTTGTCCAGGTGGGAGATGCTGCAATGGCCAGAGGAGTTAAAGAGCTCTGAAAGGGCCAGAGGAGCTAAAGAGCTCCTGGGAATCATCTCTACAGCCACACAAAATGATGGCAGTGGATCTCCCTGTAGCACATCCCCCCTTTGCAGGGTCTGGCAGCACATCAGACCCTCAGGAACAACTTTCCTCACATTTTCCTCTTCTCTTGTGAAGATTTCCACAACCATTGGGGTGTTGGTCAGGAGGAATCCAACAGCTGGTGATGGGGGAGGAAAGGCCAGAATTTCAAGGATTATCTCCTGGGTTTCTACTGGTTTGGTTTGTGAAAAACTCTCAAAGCATTTGTACAAAATGCTGAATATTTTTGCCATTGGTCCTTCCTGCCCTCAGGAGGAACTGCAGGAAGAGTCCCTTTCATGATGAAATGCTCTCACTCTTCTGCTGGAGCTGCTTTGGAAGTTGAGGGGGAAAACTGATTTCTGTGGAAGCCAGATGTGGGGTGGCAAAGATAACTTGTGTTTGGAAACCTCCCCTGGGCTGTCTGAGGAGATGTTTGTGTTTGCTGGGAGGGGTGGGACGTGTGTGACTGTCCCAGCAGCTGCACAACGTTTGTGGAGCTCTTTAATGGCTCCATATAACATTGAAATCAAACAGCAAGATAAAGATAAGAGTGTTTGGGATCTGTGCCAACTTCTAAAGGCCCTTTCCCTCAGCAGGGCAAAAGAAGCAAAGCTCTGTGCTGACCACCCAAGTCTTCATTGTCCTTGAAGTCTTGATTCTCCTCCACAATCTGGTCTGGCTGCAGGTTCATGTCCAGGATACAGAGAATGGAGGTCCCTGAAAGCTTAAAAACAACATAAAGGAAGAATTATAGAATGGTTTGGGTTGGGAAGGACCTTAAAAACCATCTTGTTCCACCCCATGCCATGGGCAGGGCCACCTTCCACCAGAGCAGGTTCCCCCAAGCCCTGTCCAACCTGCCCTTGGATTAACCTTCATCAGTCTTGTTTGGGCTCAGAACCTGGGAGAGGGAAGATTTAGGTCAGAATCACAACCTCAATAACTTTGTCATCCATCTCCAGATTAAAATAAAACCATCAAGTTCTTTCCCAGCTTCAAAAGTCCTTTGATCAGAACATCTTCAGGTTTCTCAGTGTGGGCTTTCTTTTCAGTGATCAGAGGTTTCCTGTGAGAGTTGGAGGCCATATATTAAAAAAAAAAAAAAAAAAAGAAAAGACTTTCAATTGACTTTCTTGATTTTAATTTTTCCAGGACTGGAGAGAAGTGATCCTTAACTCACTGCCCAAAGTGACTTTCCCTCACTAATGCACTCATTTCAAGCTCTTAAACTTGAGGGAGATTCCCTGTGGTGGGAGGAACCTGCCACGGGCACTGGGGCTCAGCTCGCTGCCCCTCGGCCTCTTTGTCATAAATCCCTTTTAATGGCACATAATTCAGTGCAAAGTGTGAGAGGAGAGTGTCTGATAATTTGGGATGGTTTCAGCACTGACAGGGGGGGCAGATTTGTGGCACTGCCTGAAGAGGACAGGGAAGGCTGAGCTGAGGGTGCCCCTGGGGCTGCTGGGCAGCCTGTGGGGGTCCAGCTCTCCATGGAATGTCAGGGCTCATCTCAGAGCTCTTTGTCTTTGGAAGATCTCCTGGGGGTTGGCTGAGCACAGAAACAGAAGATCCAAACCATGCTGAGACACTCTGAGGTTCCCACTGACCACCAGGGTTTGGGAGAGGGTCCTTGTACTGGTTTAAAGGGAAACCAGCAGGAGAAATGAGCCCAACACAGGAGAGATTATAAGTCAGAGTTACAATTTAATAACAATATCACAAGAAATGCAATGGCACAAAGAGAAATTGGGTTTAACCCCCAAGCCCAGCAGTGTAACCCACCCCCTGGGACACAAACACAGGGGGGTTTGGTGGCCCCTGTGCTGAGCCCCACGTGGTTCCCCCGAGGCCAAAGGAAAAGGAAGGGACAAACCTGTTGGTGCAGATGATGGCACAGTCTGGTGGAGAGTGGGGGGCTCCTCCTGGCCAGGGGCTGCTCCTCCTCTGCATCCAGTGAGTGGTTCCCCAGTCCCCAAAGTCCAAGATTTTCTCCCCTCATGTTTGGGTGGGAGCCCCCAGTGCCTCCCCCAGGGCAGGGAGTTCCACACTGGGGGATCTGACTCTGGCAGTCAGGGGGGATTTTGGAATGGTTGCTGGCCCCTGAGCAGAGCTGAGCCCTCAGGTGGGTGTGGAGGTGCCAAGGAGTCCCTGCAGGGCAGTTCTCCCAGCTCCTCTGCCAGGCTTCTTTCCCAGCCAGCTCCCAGCCTGAGGGCTCAGCTGTGCCCTGGGCAGCTGCTGCCAATGGGCCATTGGGAACAGTTGCTGGGCAATGGCCCAGAGGGTTTAGAATGCCCAGCTTTGGGCACACCCACACAGGGACAAACTGCTCCCACCTGCTCAACTGGGACAGTCCTACAAGCCTTGAGGGTTTTCTGTGGACCAGGAAAGGGTTTCTGGAGCAGAGGATCAGTGTTTGGGCAGCTCTGAGACAGAGGGACCCAGATGGGCTGGTGCTTGGTGGGCTTGGCCAAGTGACCTTGACAAGGCTTGTTTGTGCACTGTCCTGGCAGGACGTCTTGGAGCACCAAGTGGGGTTTGGGTTCTGTATTAAATAGGAGCCCCAAGAAAGGATGTGCTCCTCCTGGGACAGAGGAGATCCATCCCTTGGGTCCTGAGCCAGCTGGGAGCAGATTGAACCTCCTCACAGCCATGAGTGGGGCTTGTTCTCACTGAAATAACGTCACTGTCCCTCTCTGCTCTGCACTGGGGGGGGCTCACCTTGAGCCCTGGAGACAGGTTTGGGTGCTGCAGTATGAGAAAGATGTAAAGCTGTTGGAGATCATTCAAAAGAGGGCAGTGAGGATGGGAAAAGTCCTGGAGGGGCAGCGAGTGAGGGCACTGAGGGCACTTGGTGTGTTCAGCTGGAGAAGAGGAGACTGAGGGGAGAGCTCAGTGCAGGGACAACTCCCTGGGGAGGGGCAGAGGAGGGGCAGGCACTGAGCTCTGCTCTGTGGGACCAGGGACAGCACCCAGAGAATGGCTGGAGCTGTGCCAGGGCAGGGACAGCACCCAGGGAATGGCTGGAGCTGTGCCAGGGCAGGGGCAGGTTGGATCTCAGCAAAAGGCTCTTCCCTCAGAGGGTGGTGGGCACTGCCCAGGCTCCCCAGGGCAGTGGGGAGTGCCCATCCCTGAAGGGGTTTAACAGCCATGTGGATGTGGCACTTGGGGACAGGGGGCAGTGGTGGCCTTGGCAGTGCTGGGATGGTTGGACTTGGTCATCTCAGAGGGGTTGTCAACCCTGATGACTCTGTTGATGAGTCTGTGACTGTCTGAGATTCTCCATATGACAATCTAATGATTCTATTTTGCCATTTGTTCCTTCTCAAACCAAGGGGGCAAAAGGATTTTCGTATGAAATGTCAATGAGCCCAAAGGAACTGATTCAAAGTGTGACCCAAACCTGTCCTGGCACTCCAGAGCTGCTTCTGCAGAGCTGAGGGGGATCTCTGCTCTCTGTGCTCAGGGACAGCACCCAGGGAATGGCTGGAGCTGTGCCAGGGCAGGGACAGCACCCAGAGAATGGCTGGAGCTGTGCCAGGGCAGGGACAGCACCCAGGGAATGGCTGGAGCTGTGCCAGGGCAGGGGCAGCACCCAGGGAATGGCTGGAGCTGTGCCAGGGCAGGGACAGCACCCAGGGAATGGCTGGAGCTGTGCCAGGGCAGGGGCAGGTTGGATCTCAGGGAAAGGCTCTTCCCCCAGAGGGTGGTGGGCACTGCCCAGGCTCCCCAGGGCAGTGGGCACAGCCCCAAGGCTGCCAGAGCTCCAGGAGGGTTTGGATGATGCTCTGGGGCACAAGGGGTGACACTTGGGGCTGGGCCTGGGCAGGGCTGAGGGTTGGACTGATGGTCCCTGTGGGTCCCTCCCAGCTCAGCCCAGTCTGGGATTGTAATTCCATAAACCCACTGCTCTTTGCCAAATCCAACGTGTTATTCCCAGAAAAAACATCAAGTCCTCCTTTGAGCACCAGAAGAGCCTCTTCCTGGAGAGCCTTGAAAACTGGACCAGGGACATTGAGGTTTGGGGTTGTCCCTTCAGCAGCAGAACAGGGTGCAGGGAAGGGAGTAAATCCTTCTTGCTGAAAGGAGAATTGATTGATGTAAAATGTGAATATAATCCATTTCTGTAAAGAAAACCACCATGGCCATGCTGGAAACATTTGCCTTTGTATTTTTATAGCTTTGCATAAGAGAATTAATTTTGATTAAAAAGAAAATCATGCTTCTGGTTTAAAAAAAAAAAAACCTACTCACACTGACAGAACCTTTAATGTGAGTCCAAGTCACAAGCCAAGCCTTTATTGATGTCAGAGCTGTTGCAGAAAAGGAAAGAGTAAACAGGATTTGGCCTTTAATTTGTGAGGGGTTTTGATTTTTCAGAGGTGTTAAAGAGACAGAAAAGGTGGGTATTGAATTATTTAACAATTGCTGGAAAATTGAGCCTCAGAGAGGCTGTTTTCACTGAAGGAACTTCAGAGATGGGCTGATTGCAATGGGATGGAGTTCAACAAGGCCAAGTGCAGGTCCTGCCCTTTGGCCACCCCAAGCCCTGCAGCGCTCCAGGCTGGGCCAGAGTGGCTGGAGAGCAGCCAGGCAGAGGGACCTGGGGGGACTGAGGGACAGGAAGCTCAACAGGAGCCACCAGTGTGCCCAGGTGGCCAAGAAGGCCAATGGGATCCTGGCTTGGATCCAAACTAGCGTGGCCAGCAGGCCCAGGGCAGTGACCCTTCCCCTGGACTCTGCCTTGGGGAGGCCACACCTTGAGTGTTGTGTTCAGTTCTGGGCCCCTGAGTTGAGGCAAGAGATTGAGGGGCTGGAGCGGGGCCAGAGAAGAGCAACGAGGCTGGAGAAGGGACTGAGTGTCCTCTTAAACACCTCCAGGGGCAGAGAATCCAACATGTCTTGATCCAACCCCACTGTGATCACCAGCCCAGGGCACTCTGTGCCCTGGGCTGGTGATCACAGTGGGGTTGGATCAAGGGTTGGATTCGATGATCTCCGAGGTCTCTTCCAACCCAACTGAGAAGAGCAACGAGGCTGGAGAAGGGACTGGAGCACAAGTGCTGTGGGGAGAGGCTGAGGGAGCTGGGGGTGTTCAGCCTGGAGAAGAGGAGGCTCAGAGGTGACCTCAGCACTGTCTGGAACTGCCTGAAGGGAAGTTCTGGCCAGGTGGGGGTTGGTCTCTTCTCCCAGGCACTCAGCAATAGGACAAGGGGGCACGATGGGCTCAAGCTCTGCCAGGGGAAATTGAAGTTGGAGAGCAGAAAAAACTTCTTTTCAGAGAGAGTGCTCAGGGATTGGAATGGGCTGCCCAGAGAGGGGGTGGATTCCCCATCCCTGGAGGTTTTTCAGCTGAGCTTGGCCGTGGCACTGAGTGCCATGATCTGGTAAAGGGACTGGAGTTGGCCCAAGGGTTGGACTTGATGATCTCGGAGGTCTTTTCCAACCCAGTCCATTCTATGATTCTGTGGTTACTGAAAACAAACCGATGTGGGGCAGCACCAAAATGTGGAGCTCGTGGCCCTTTGTTTCAGAGAGGGCCAGGAGGTGCTTTGGGAAGTCACAGCAGAGCCTTCCATGTGCTCTGCTCAGAGGAAGCTGCTCTTGATGGGTTGTACAAACCTATTTCTCTCTAAGTCCAAAGCAGAGGAGAAAACTCAGCCAAAAGGAGCTGGGGGGAATTTGGCTCTTGGATTTTATTTTGTGTTTTGGTTTTGGTTGTTTTCCCTTTGGCAGAAGGCATTGAAGTGATTGATTGGCCAAACCCAATCTATTCTCATCAGAAAGCAGCAAGTGTTTAATGGCTTTGGAGACAAAGGAGTGAGAGTGGTGACAAACCAGAGCAGCCCTTCATCAAACAGGCTCTGAGAGCCAGTGCTGAGGGCTGTGATTTCCTTTCATGTGCACTTTAATTCACTGTCCTCTGCAGTCAGTGGTGCATAAATAGGCAGAGATTAAATTAAAGGGAAAATATCATCCTCAGTGGGCAGAGCAGGCAGTGCTGGATGCCATGGGAGCCCCAGCTGGCACTGCCCTGAGCTTTTAGAGACTGTCCCACTCTCCCTGCCCGGAGCCCCAACCTCATGCTGGACAGTCTGACTTCAGTCTGGTGGAGGTTAAACCTGGAGATGCTGCCCTGGTGTTTATAAGGTGTGTGCCCAGGGGGGTGAGCAGCAGCTGGCACAGCGGGGCAGCCACAGCCATCCCTGCCCATGCCAGAGCTCCAGGGGGAAAAGGTTGGGAAATCTGTGAGGGCAGAAAGCTGGAAAAGGGCAGTTTCCAAATTCCTGAGGGTTTGGGAGACCCACCAGCACTGCAGAGCTGCCCCCAGCTCTGGGGCCCAGCACTGGAGGGACGTGGAGCTGCTGGAGGAGGTCCAGAGGAGGCCCTGGAGATGGTCCAGGGCTGGAGCCAGGCTGGGACAGCTGGGGGGGTCACCTGGAGAAGAGAAGGCTCCAGGGACACCTCAGAGCCCCTACCAGAGCCTAAAGGGGCTCCAGGAGAGCTGGAGAGGGACTGGGGACAAGGGATGGAGGGACAGGACACAGGGAATGGCTTCCCACTACTAGAGGGCAGGGATAAATGGGATATTGGGAAGGAATTCCTGGCTGTGAGGGTGGGCAGACCCTGGCACAGGTGCCCAGAGCAGCTGTGGCTGCCCCATCCCTGGGAGGTCCCAGGTCAGGTTGGACAGGGCTTGGAGCCACCTGGGCTGGTGGGAGGTGTCCCTGCCCATGGCAGGGGTGGCACTGGATGAGCTTTAAGGTTTCTCCCAACCCAAAGCATTTTGGGATTCTCTGGTACATGTGGGTGTCCCCACCCTTCCCCCACCTTCTGGTCTTTGGGGAAGAAAAACTTCCCAACATCTAACCTGAATTTCCCCTCTTCCAGTTTAAACCCATCCCTCCTTGTCCTGTCACTCCAGGTCCTGATGAAGGGCCCTCTCTGGTTTCCTTGTAGCCCCTTTAGGTTCTGGAAGGTTCTGTGGGGTCTCCAGGCTGAGCATTCCCAGCTCTCTCAGCCTGTCCAAGGGGAGCTGCTCCAGTGCTCTCATTATCTTCCTGCTGTTCTTCTCCTGAGGATTCCTCTCTTGCCTCAGCACAGCTGGGACTCTCCCAGGGCTTGGGATGTCTCAGTGCATTCCCTGCTTGGTTTTGGTGAAGAAAAGGGACATGAACACTTACAAACCAATGTCTGAGCCCAGTGTTGGGGCTTGTCTCTTGCCTTCAGCTGTGTGGGGATCATCTCCAAGCAGCTGGAAAGAAAGGAACTGCACAATCCCTGGGTTTGGGATCCTCTCTGTGTCCAGAGGCAGCTGCACTTCCCACCCAGGTGTGGGTTTGTCACCATTTCTGAGATGGAAAACAATGAAAAATCTGATTTTCTTTTAGGTGAGAAGGTTTGATGGAGGCATTTCAGGGTGAATTTCAGAATCTAAATCTAATCTATGTGATGGTTTGGGTTCTTTGTGTTGCAAAGCTCTGTCCATTGGTCATCAGATCCATCCTGTCCTCTGTAATAATCCTGCTGGAAGCAAATGGGAGTGGGAGGAGAGAGAAGCCCAAAATATGCAGGATTAGGGATGGGGAACTGAGCTGTGACTGAAGGATGCTCTAAAAATAAAGTGGAAGGAGAGGAGATTCAGTTGCTTTTGGAGCAGGAAGGAGGTGATGGAGGAAGCAGGTGGTGGGTGGCTCCAGCTGATCTTGGGATGGAGACTTGCAGTGCAAAATCAATGGGAATTCATGGAAACAGGGATATAGAGGGATTCCTGGAGTTCCTGGGCTGTGGCACCAGCTGTGACCTCTCCACATCTCCATCCCAGGGGGTTTGTCACACCACCCGTGGTGAAATGCTCATGGCTGAGGCTTTGGGGAGGCCCTGACCAAAACCAAGTGTGCTGGTTTAAAGATAAACCAGCAGGAGAAACAAACCCAACACCAAAGAGATTCTAAGTCAGAGTCACAATTTAATAACAATATCACAAGAAATGCAATGGCACAAAGAGAAATTGGGTTTAACCCCCAAGCCCAGCAGTGTAACCCACCCCCTGGGGCACAAACACAGGGGGGTTTGGTGGCCCCTGTGCTGAGCCCCACGTGGTTCCCCTGAGTCCAAAGGAAAAGGAAGGGACAAACCTGTTGGTGCAGATGATGGCACAGTCTGGTGGAGAGTGGGGGGCTCCTCCTGGCCAGGGGCTCCTCCTCCTCTGCATCCAGTGAGTGATTCCCCAAGTCCCCAACCCCCAAGATTGTCTCCCCTGAGGTTTGGGTGGGAGCCCCCAGTGCCTCCCCCAGGGCAGGGAGTTCCACACTGGGGGATCTGACTCTGGCAGTCAGGGGGGATTTTGGAATGGTTGCTGGCCCATGGGCAGAGCTGAGCCCTCAGGTGGGTGTGGAGGTGCCAAGGAGTCCCTGCAGGGCAGTTCTCCCAGCTCCTCTGCCAGGCTTCTTTCCCAGCCAGCTCCCAGCCTGAGGGCTCAGCTGTGCCCTGGGCAGCTGCTGCCAATGGGCCCTTGGGAACAGTTGCTGGGCAATGGCCCAGAGGGTTTAGAATGCCCAGCTTTGGGCACACCCACACAGGGACAAACTGCTCCCACCTGCTCAACTGGGACGTCAAGGAGCTTTGCAGCCCTCTGAGTTATCAGGGCTGAGCAGCAGAGGCCCCTTTTCCATTCCAGCAGAGGACACAGTGCAGCAGGGCTGCTTTGTGCCCAAGGTGAAGTGTTTCCCTTGGCCAAGCTGGCCATCAGTCAGCACTAATTCCCTGCTTGCCTCCACAAGTGGGTTCCTTGGAGCTGCAAAGGAGCTTTTGCTTTCCACGCGGTGGTTTCTCTTTGAGCTTTTGGGAGACAAGACTTTCACCTCGAAACAAATCAACAGAGCATCACTAAATTAAAAACAAGTGTAAAAGCAGAGAGTGCTGCCAAGCGAAGGTTAAACTGGGAGCAGGAGATCACTCTGCTCTCCTCAGCCTTGCCTCCCACTCTTGGCTTAATTTGGTACTTAAAGCAACTTAACAACCATTTCAAAGCCCTGCACACCCAGCTGCTTTGGAGAGCAGTCTCCTGGCCCTCGTGTTCCTGGTTTGGGGCACATGCATCACTGCTCTGATGGGCTCTGACTGTGCTTCCATTAGTTGGGATGCAGAGGAATTCCACCTGCTCAGAGCAGTGATTAGCACTGAGGTTATTTCTCCTCCCTGGGAAGCAGAAGGAGAAAAAGCAGCATTTTCAGAGCCCTGGCAGGGTCTTGGTTGGCTTTCTTTGCTCTCATACCTCTCCCTGGCTCATATTTCCAGGAGTGTTGGAGCCACAGCATCGTGAGGAGGAAAACTCAGCCCCACCAACAGGGAACTGGGCACTGACCGGTCACAGGGGGCAGGTTGGCAAAGTCTGCAGGGGTCTGGTGACCTTCTGGTGATCTAGAGGGGTCATAAAAACCTGGCCAGGGTGTGTGAGGGTGGGCAGGCCCTGGCACAGGCTGGGCAGAGAAGCTGTGGCTGCTCCACCCCTGGGAGTGTCCAAGGCCAGGTTGGACAGGGCTTGGAGCAGCCTGGGCTGGTAGGAGGTGTCCCTGCCCATGGCAGGGGGTGGCACTGGATGTCTCTTCCAACCCAACCCATTCCATGACCTGTGTTCATTCCTCCTGAGCAGTGTGAGAGCCCCGAGCTGGTGTTTGGAGCAGCATTTCACAAACACGTGGTCCCTTTTAGAGCCTCCTCTTCAGTTCCTCTCCACCTCCACCCCCAGCACTGCAGTGAAAGGGAGAACATTCTCCTCCCACTTGTTCTCTTTCTTTTCCTGACAGTGCCATGTGGCAAAATCCACAACTCCAAGAACTGAAAGGAACATTTCACTGTGTGAGATCCATGGCAGAGAACTTTGCTGAGCCCTCTTTGCAGTGGTTCCCACACTGGGCTTTCTGCTCCTGTTTGCTCCAATCTCCAGCAGTTGTCTGGATGCCATTTGCTAAACAAATGAGATGATAATTAGCATGGCAACATCAGAGGAAGTTGATTTTCTGTCTGTAATAAGGCTGAGGATAATTAAACATGCGTGACCTCATTGGGTTGAATAGGAATCAATTAAAATTAAAGCTTGCTGGGACTCCTTTTTCTCCTGTGAAATCTTTCAGAGAAAGCAGGAACAACCCAACAAGTCCTAATGAAAGGCAACTGGGCTGATCTGCCCCCTCAGTATTAAAAACTGAAACAGTTGGGAGGCCTTTTCAGGGGTGGAATATTTTGTGCTCCCTCCCCCAGCCTCGTGGAAATGCCCATTTTGATGAAGTGCTTCATTTGGGAAAAAGAACATTCAAAACTTCTCCTCTGTTTCTGATGCTGTTTAGCAAAGCTCAGATGAGACATGTGCAAATGCTTCCTGAATTTGTGTCCAGGGAGGAATCAGCCCCAGGCACTGTGGCCATCAGGGCTCATGAATTGGTTTTGGAACACGTCTTCATTTCCTGTGGATGAGTGAACATTGCACTGGAGCAGCTGATTAGGAAGGGAAATGGTTCATTAAAGGCAAGTTGGAGAGATGAAAGAACAGATGAGTCAAAGTTGGATGCCCAGTTTTGGGGGGCTCAGAAAGGAGCTGGTGATGCATCACCCTCAGCCCAGTGGTGGCACCTGAGAGGCTTCTCTGGAGAGCAGGTGGGCAAATGTTGGGTTCAATTCCTTCTTTTGGTCCTTTCTTTCAGAAAGGGAGTTTTGGTGGTGCCAAACTTGCCCAGGGCTTTTGGCTTTGGCTTTTGGGAGTGAAATAAAACCTCTGAACCCTCAGGCTGGTTCAGTTCAGAGCAGGGACCTGAAAAGTGAGAAACCAGAGCTCGGGGAGTGCCAGGTCTGTGTGGCACATTTTGGGATGTGCTTCCAGGCCTTTGATCGGTGTGGCTGATCAGCTGTGGGAAGGGTTGGGAGCCACATCCACTCACAGGGATGTTCTGCTGCTCTTCCTTGTCCTGCTTAAAGATCCTGAGGACACTCACATTGTTTGCTCTGGGATGGTGGTGTCCTTTGGAAATGGCCACTGAGGGGAGGAAACAGCCTCAAGTTGTGCCAGGGCAGGGGCAGGTTGGGCATCAGCAGGAATGTCCTCATGGAAAGGGTGGTCAGGCATTGGAAGGGGCTGCCCAGGAGGTTTGGAGTGCCCAGCCCTGGAGGTGCCCAAGGCAGGACTGGCTGTGGCACTGAGTGCTCTGGGCTGGGGGACAAGGTGGGCATTGGGCACAGGGTGGGCTCCAGGGGCTGGGAGGGCTTTGCCAAGGTGGGCATCGGGCACAGGGTGGGCTCCATGGGCTGGAACAGCTTTTCCAATGTGGGCCTCAGGCCCAGGGTGGGCTCCATGGCCTGGGAGGGCTTTGCCAAGGTGGGTATCGGGCACAGGGTGGGCTCCATGGGCTGGGAGGGCTTTGCCAAGGTGGGCATCGGGCACAGGGTGGGCTCCATGGGCTGGGAGGGCTTTGCCAAGGTGGGCATCAGGCACAGGGTGGGCTCCATGGGCTGGGAGAGCTTTTCCAATGTGGGCATCAGGCCCAGGGTGGGCTCCAGGGGCTGGGAGGGCTTTGCCAAGGTGGGCATCGGGCACAGGATGGGCTCCATGGGCTGGAAGGGCTTGGCCAAGGTGGGCAATGGGCACAGGGTGGGCTCCATGGGCTGGGACAGCTTTTCCAATGTGGGCATCAGGCCCAGGGTGGGCTCCATGGATTGGCAGGGCTTTGCCAACCCAAATGATTCCATGCTTTGCTCCTCTTTCCCCTTTCCCAAGTAGAAAATCCCAGTCAATCTTCCATCCAGGCAGGGTGAAAATAAATGCTGAAATCCTTTTTTTCCTCCTCTTTGGAAAGGGTTTTATTTCTTGACCATCCCCAGGAACTGGGGGTGTGGTGATTGTGTGTGTGGTGGCTCAAACTCCAGAAGTGACCCTTTGTGCTGGGTGGGGTTTGGACCTTCCCTGAGCCTCTGCTGGGGCCATTCATGGTGCAGGTTCTCCGACTGCCTCCCATGTGTCCAATAACACAACCCACTGTCCCCGGGACTGACAGTCCCAACCATGTCCCTTGTCTCACCACACACAATGTGACAAAATAGTGCTTTTGTTTTCCTGTTTTAATACATCAATTCAAACTTATATCTTTTCCACATGGATTTTTTTTTCATCTGGCATTGGCATCTTTGTGAACATGCAGGACTGTTTCTCAGGAGACATCTCCAATGGCATGGAAGAAATAACAGCTCTCAGACTGACAAATCCTGGGTTTGTTTTATTTTCATCTCGTCGTGGCTTTGTCTCCTTTCAGCTTCATTTCTTGTCAGATGGGCATTTCTAGCCAAGCATGGTGGGTTTGTTTTCTCTTCCCTTTGTAGCCTTGGCAGAAAGGCAGGAAATGCTCTCCACAGGCATCAGCTCCAAGGGCTTGTTGGTTGTGCTGGTTTAAAGGTAACCTGGCAGGAGAAACAAACCCAACACCAAAGAGATTATAAGTCAGAGCTACAATTTAATAACAATATCACAAGAAATGCAATGGCACAAAGAGAAATTGGGTTTAACCCCCAAGCCCAGCAGTGTAACCCACCCCCTGGGGCACAAACACAGGGGGGTTTGGTGGCCCCTGTGCTGAGCCCCACGTGGTTCCCCCGAGTCCAAAGGAAAAGGAAGGGACAAACCTGTTGGTGCAGATGATGGCACAGTCTGGTGGAGAGTGGGGGGCTCCTCCTGGCCAGGGGCTGCTCCTCCTCTGCATCCAGTGAGTGGTTCCCCAAGTCCCCAGAGCCCAAGATTGTCTCCCCTGAGGTTTGGGTGGGAGCCCCCAGTGCCTCCCCCAGGGCAGGGAGTTCCACACTGGGGGATCTGACTGTGGGAGTCAGGGGGGATTTTGGAATGGTTGGTGGCCCCTGAGCAGAGCTGAGCCCTCAGGTGGGTGTGGAGGTGCCAAGGAGTCCCTGCAGGGCAGTTCTCCCAGCTCCTCTGCCAGGCTTCTTTCCCAGCCAGCTCCCAGCCTGAGGGCTCAGCTGTGCCCTGGGCAGCTGCTGCCAATGGGCCCTTGGGAACAGTTGTGGGCAATGGCCCAGAGGGTTTAGAATGCCCAGCTTTGGGCACACCCACACAGGGACAAACTGGGCCCAGCTTGCTGAACTGGGACAGCTGGGAAGGAGTACAGGAATGGCCCTGGCTGAGCTCAGATGGAGGAGCACAAAGCTCTCAATCCCCATGTTTGGAGCTCTCCTGCTCACCCTCCATGTGCCAACCCCCACCTGCTTTCTCCTCTCGTGTGGCCATGAAGCTGCCCAGAGGGCAACTCTTGCCAGTGCCTTCCAACAGGGAGGAACATGTCCAAATTTCCCATTCTGGCAGTTTCCACCCAGAGGTTTTTGTGCCACTCTGCTGGAGCTGTCCCTGTGAATCCCTTGGGTTCCCATCCAGCCCCATGGATGGCTCTGGGGGTTCTCACTGCACAGAACATCCTGAGCTGGAAGGACCCACAAGGATCATCCAGTCCAACCCTCAGCCCTGCACAGACACCCCAACAATCCCACCCTGGCCCTGAGAGCAGCCTGTGCTATTTCAGAGCTAGTGCACAGGGTTTTGGGGCCTGAGGGAGGTGTTTTCTGCCTGTCTGCTGCTCCTCAGGTGGATCTCCTGGTGATACCTGTGGCAGAGGGATTTATCCCTCAGTCCCTGCTGCCATCCCAGAGCTGTGGGGCAGGGACAATGCCTGGTGGGACCAGCACAGCTTCCATGTGTTCCTTGGGCTAAAGCGGGGAAAAGCTTCCTCTGGGAGTGTCCACCAACTTTCTGTGGCCTCCTGTTGTGCTCGGGGCATCTGCCATCGTGTGTGGCCTGCTGGGTGTCTCCTTTTGGTGGCCTCTGGGGTGGAAAACACCAGAGTTGACTCAACAGGAGAAGATTTGCTGTGCCAGGAGTTAGGAGATCCCAGAATGGGGCAGACTGGGAGGGACCAGAGTGGGGCATCTGGTGCCACCTCCTTGCCCAGACAGGGCTACCCCAGAGCACATGGCACAGGATTGTGCCCAGAGGGGTCTGGAATATCCCCAGGCAGGAGACTCCACCCCCTCCCTGGGCAGCCTGTTCAGTGCTGGGTCACTGCACAGGGAAGTTCTTCCTTATGCTCAGATGGAGCTTCCTGGGCATCAGTTCCTGCCCATTCCTCCTGTCCCATGGCTGGGCACTTTTCAGCTCCCAAGATGACCAATCCCTGCTGCAGGAGCTGCAGAGATGGTGGGTGTTGTGCCCCATGAGGTGTGTGGATCATCCCTGTTCTGGTTTAAAGGTGAACCAGCAGGGGAAATGAACTCACCACGAGGGAGATTATAAGTCAGAGCTAAAATTTAGTAATAATATTACAATAAATACACTGACACAAAGAGAAATTGCTTTCAACTCACAAACCCCAGCAGTATAACCCAGTGCCCTGGGGCACAAACCCAAGGGGGTTTGTTTGCCCTT
Source organism: Pithys albifrons albifrons (assembly GCF_047495875.1). Classification (NCBI taxonomy): domain Eukaryota; kingdom Metazoa; phylum Chordata; class Aves; order Passeriformes; family Thamnophilidae; genus Pithys; species Pithys albifrons. The sequence continues at coordinate 9,641,799 of NC_092478.1, read as the reverse complement.
GTGCTGAGACCCACCTGGTTCCCCCCAAGTCCAAAGCAAAAAGAAATGAGAAACCTGTTGGTGCAGGTGAGGGCTCTAGTCTGGTTGAGAGTGGTGATCTCCTCCTGTTGAGGTCCTGCGGCTCCTCTGGATCTGATAAGAGGTTCCCAAGGTCTTACCCCCCACTTATGTACCCTCAGGGAGCCCCCAGTCCCTGCCCCAGGGCGGGGACTCACACAGTGGGTGATTAACTCTGTGATTCATGGGGTATTGTTGGACTGTTGATGGCCCATTGGCAGCCACGCCCCCTCAGGCTGGGTGTGAAGGTGCCAATGACTCCCTGGGCAGCTGCTGCTAATGGTCCATTGTCCTTGGGGAATGGATAGAGGGGGGGGTCCTGCTGCTCCTCTGGATCCCACGAGAAGTTCCCAAGGTCTTACCCACCACTTATGTACCCTCAGGAAGCCCCCAGTCCCTGCCCCAGGGCGGGGACTCACCCAATGGGTGATTAACTCTGTGATTCATGGGGTATTGTTGAACTGTTGATGGCCCATTGGCAGCTCCGCACCCTCAGGCTGGGTGTGAAGGTGCCAATGACTCCCTGGGCAGCTGCTGCAAATGGCCCATTGTCCTTGGGGAATGGATAGAGGGGGGGGGGTCCTGCTGCTCCTCTGGATCCGAGGAGAAGTTCCCAAGGTCTTACCCACCACTTATGTACCCTCAGGGAGCCCCCAGTCCCTGTCCCAGGGCGGGGACTCACCCAATGGGTGATTAACTCTGTGATTCATGGGGTATTGTTGGACTGTTGATGGCCCATTGGCAGCCACGCCCCCTCAGGCTGGGTGTGAAGGTGCCAATGACTCCCTGGGCAGCTGCTGCAAATGGCCCATTGTCCTTGGGGAATGGATAGAGGGGGTAGAATACACAGCTTTGGTCACCCCCACACAGGGTTAGCTGGTCCCTCCTGCTGAACTAGGACAATCCCAGGCCCTTCTTCTTGGAAGGGGAAGTGAAACATGGACATTTGAAGTGGGTATTTATGAGACAGGATGGGTTGGATGGGAGGTGAGAGCTGTGTGGGGCTGGAGGCAGAGCCTGAGCAAAGGGAGAGCTTTTCCTGCTGTTCATTAAGAGCAATCAGAGAAAGAAGTTCTCTCTTCTGCCTCTTAATTGCACTCTCAGGGCTGTGCCCAAAGAGGCAGGATGCAAGTGGCTGCTGCTGCCCACGGTGCCAGGGCAATTAGAGGAGCCTCTGAACCTCAGCCAGCCTTACAGTGGAGCATCAATTCAGGTTAAATTGGCAAACTGAGCAGAAAATTGCTGTCTGCTGTTTGGAGTGGGGGTTTGCATCTCAACATTATCTGATATTGTATCATTAGGTAGTGATGCAAAATGCCAGAGCCCCTGCAAGGGATGGCACTGGGCTGGGAGAGCAGGAAACAGGCAGGGAAACTGAATTCCTTCGGCAGTTCCAGGAAATAAAGTCAACTCAGGTACACCCTTGTTCAGATTAGATATAATGATCTGTGTCTGCAGCCACAGCTCTGCTGGGAGGGCACATCCAGAGGGGGAGGGGAGGGAGGGGACAGTTGCCATGGAAATCCAACCAGTGCCATCCTTGCAAATGGCTCGTGTGTCATGGCTCATTTTCCAGAAGAAGCAGAAAAAACTGGGAATTAAGGCAAAAGCTTCCTTCAATGTTTGCAGTGAGACAGGGCCAGGACTGGGCAGGGGCAGCTGGGGGGCAAGGGGGCAGGACTTTGGGGGCAGAAGGAGCCCCAAAGCACATCTGGAGCAAGGATTGCTGCTTCCCTGGGCTGCCTGAGCCCTTCTCCTGCCTCCTGGTGGCCTCTCTCCAGTTCTACCTCATCTCTTCTCCTGTCTCCTGATGGCCTCTCTCCAGTTCTGCCTCATCTCTTCTCCTGCCTCCTGATGGCCTCTCTCCAGCTCTGCCTCATCTCTTCTCCTGCCTCTTGATGGCCTCTCTCCATCTCTTCCTCATCCCTTCTCCTTTCCCCTGATGGCCTCTCTCCATCTCTTCCTCATCCCTTCTCCTTTCCCCTGATGGCCTCTCTCCAGTTCTTCCTCATCCCTTCTCCATCCTCCTGATGGCCTCTCTCCAGGGCTGACTGATCCCTTCTCCTGATGGCCTCTCTCATTCTTCCTGATGGCCTCTCTCCAGCTCTTCCTCATCCCTTCTCCTTTCCCCTGATGGCCTCTCTCCAGGGCTCTCTGATCCCTTCTCCTGCCTCCTGATGGCCTCTCTCCAGCACTGCTTGATCCTTTCTCCTACCTCCTGATGGCCTCTCTCCAAGGCCCTTCTTTTTCCTCCTGGTGACCTCTCTCCAGGGCTCTCTGATCCCTTCTCCTCATGGCCTTTTTCCAGGGCTCTCTGATCCCTTCTCCTGATGGCCTCTCTCCAGGGCTCTCTGATCCCTTCTCCTCATGGCCTCTCTCCAGGGCTCTCTGATCCCTTCTCCTCATGGCCTCTCTCCACCTCTGCTGCTCCTCCTGTGCTTCCCCATCCCCCTGGAGACCCTGGATCCTGCAGATCATCTTCCCCTCCCTCTGCTCCCTGCAGGCAGCAGTTGCAGGAGTGTCCCCCTTCCTTTCCAAGCTCTTTGCTGTCAATGATCCAGAGTTATTGTTTGATCAAACCCTTTAATTGAGAATTAATGTCTGGAGTATCACCTCGCTTGGTTTAGAATTGGATGAAGCACTCAAGGATGTTTTTCTTCTTTTTTTATTTGTTTTTCTTGTTTGGAGAGGGGAATAGTTTATTTTTTTGGCCCTGTGAAAATAAACTGAGGCTGCTGGACAAACAGCTTGGCTCTTTAAAGCCTCTCTTCAAGTAATGATGGTGTAATTGGGGCCTCTGAAAGAAGAAGCAAACAGTAAATAAATGATTAACCTGCCCTTAGAGCAGTGAAATGATATGTGTGTTATCAGCAGTGGGTAAACAGCAGCAAGTGCATATTTGAACAGGCAGAGTAGGGATGGCACAAGAATCAGGAATCTGAGAGAGGTCCCAGCCCCTGCCTTGGGTCAGGTCTCTCTGTTCTGGTGTCAGTTTTATTGTGGGATGGGTGTAATGGGGTCCGTGTGTGTTTGGAGAGACTTTTGGGGGCTCTGGGCAGACCCCCCTGTGTGCAGAGCCAGAGGGACCCTGGGCATGGCCCTGCTGAGGAACGAGGCCCAGGTTGGCTCAGAGGGAAGAACCTTCCCCTTTCCTCCATCCTTCCCTCTTCCTTCCATGTCTTCTACTCCAAGGATGGAAAAACCTTCCCCTTTCCTCCATCCTTCCCCTTTCCTCCATCCTTCCCCTTTCCTCCATCCTTCCCCTTTCCTCCATCCTTCCCCTTTCCTCCATCCTTCCCTTTTCCTCCATCCTTCCCTTTTCCTCCATCCTTCCCTTTTCCTCCATCCTTCCCTTTTCCTCCATCCTTCCCCTTTCCTCCATCCTTCCCCTTTCCTCCATCCTTCCCCTTTCCTCCATCCTTCCCCTTTCCTCCATCCTTTCCCTTTTCCTCCATCCTTCCCTTTTCCTCCATCCTTCCCTTTTCCTCCATCCTTCCCTTTTCCTCCATCCTTCCCTTTTCCTCCATCCTTCCCTTTTCCTCCATCCTTCCCCTTTCCTCCATCCTTCCCCTTTCCTCCATCCTTTCCCTTTCCTCCATCCTTTCCCTTTTCCTCCATCCTTCCCTTTCCCTTCCATGTCTTCTACTCCAAGGATGGGAAACCTTCCCCTTTCCTCCATCCTTCCCCTTTCCTCCATCCTTCCCCTTTCCTCCATCCTTCCCCTTTCCTCCATCCTTCCCCTTTCCTCCATCCTTCCCCTTTCCTCCATCCTTCCCTTTTCCTTCCATGTCTGTTACTCCAAGGGCAGACAAACCTTCCCTTTTCCTCCATCCTTCCCCTTTCCTCCCTTCTTCCCCTTTCCTCCCTTCTTCCCCTTTCCTCCATCCTTCCCCTTTCCTCCCTTCTTCCCCTTTCCTCCATCCTTCCCCTTTCCTCCCTTCTTCCCCTTTCCTCCATCCTTGCCCTTTCCTCCATCCTTCCCCTTTCCTCCATCCTTCCCCTTTCCTCCATCCTTCCCCTTTCCTCCATCCTTCCCCTTTCCTCCATCCTTCCCTTTCCCTTCCTTGTCTGTTACTCCAAGGATGGAAGAACCTTCCCCTTTCCTCCCTCCTTCCCTTTTCCTTTCATGTCTGTTACTCCAAGGACAGACAAACCTTCCCCTTTCCTCCATCCTTCCCTCTTCCTTCCATGTCTTCTCCTCCAAGGACCTCCCCCCTCCATCTCCTGGAGGTGCCAAGGGAGGCAGAGTGGGCTGTGAGTCGCTGGTCCCTCCCGTGCAGCGGCACCTCTGGGGGTTGTGCCAGCTCAGAAATGCCCAGTCCCCCTGGGCTGCCACATGGGCAGGTGCCCCAGAGCTGCAGCTCCAGGGGCTGCTTTATTTTCCAGACCAAGGTGATGGTCCTTCAAATGAAGTGTCATTTCTCCCTCCTCGCTGATGTATTTCCTTTCCAGGCAAAGAAAAGCAGCAGGAGAAAATTGAGTGGAGTTTCCCCTGAATTCAAACACACTGTGGTGATAAATATGGCTCTGAATAAACCTCCTTGTAGTCACAAATCAATTAATCTTTTTTTTTTCCCCCCTGTGTGCTCCATTCTCAGGATTTACTCTCTCATTGAGCTCTTGCTGCCTGGTGCAGTGGAGCCAATTCTTCACCTGGATAAATAACTAGTGGCATTTTTATTCTGTGCCAAACTGGCATTATCTTTCTTGCTGTGTACAAGCAGAGGGAAAAGAACCTTCATTGTAGTTCTTGCTTTATTTATTTTCCCCAGAGCAAACTCTTGGGAGTTGGGGCTTGGAATAAAGGAGTGTCCAGGGCTTGGAATAAAGGAGTGTCCAGGGCTTGGAATAAAGGAGTGCCCTGGGCTTGGAATAAAGGAGTGTCCAGGGCTTGGAATAAGGGAATGTTCAGGGTTTGGAATAAAGGAGTGTCCAGGGTTTGGAATAAAGAAGTGTTTGGAGTTTGGAATAAAGGAATATTCAGGGCTTGGAATAAAGGAGTGTTTGGAGTTTGGAATAAAGGAATGTTCAGGGTTTGGAATAAAGGAATGTTCAGGGTTTGGAATAAAGGAATGTTCAGGGTTTGGAATAAAGGAGTGTCCAGACCTTGGAATAAAGGAATGTTCAGGGCTTGGAGTAAAGGAATGTTCAGGGCTTGGAATAAAGGTGTCCAGGGCTTGGAATAAAGGAGTGTCCAGGGTTTGGAATAAAGGAATGTTCAGGGCATGGAATAAAGGAGTGTCCAGGGCTTGGAATAAAGGAATGTTCAGGGCTTGGAATAAAGGAATGCTCAGGGCTTGGCTCTGAGGAGCAAATCTGCCAGAGCTCCAGGAGCATTTGGACATGGTGGGATTTTGGGGTGTCCTGTGCAGGGTCAGACTTGGATTCCATGACTCTTGTGGGTCCTTTCCAGCTCAGGAGATTCCTTGATTCCATGAGAGAACACTCAAAGACAAGAGGTCTTCTCCATCAGTCTGCTGGAGTCATAGAATTGCAGAATTCCAGAGTCACTGCGGTTGGAAAAGATCTCCAAGCCCACCCTGTGCCTGATGCCCACCTTGGCAAAGCCCTCCCAGCCCATGGAGCCCACCCTGTGCCCAATGCCCACCTTAGCAAAGCCCTCCCAGCCCCTGGAGCCCACCCTGTGCCCGATGCCCATCTTGGCCAAGCCCTCCCAGCCCCTGGAGCCCACCCTGTGCCCAATGCCCACCTTGGCAAAGCCCTCCCAGCCCCTGGAGCCCACCCTGTGCCCAATGCCCACCTTGGCCAAGCCCTCCCAGCCCATGGAGCCCACCCTGTGCCCAATGCCCACCTTGGCAAAGTCCTCCCAGCCAATGGAGCCCACCCTGTGCCCGATGCCCACCTTGTCCCCCAGCCCAGAGCACTCAGTGCCACATCCAGTCATTCCTTGGGCACCTCCAGGGCTGGGCACTCCAAACCTCTCTGGGCAGCCCCTTCCAATGTCTGACCAACCTTTCCAGCAAGAAATTCCTGCTGATGTCCAACCTGTTCTCCCCACTAAAGAGCCTCAAACCCCCTCACAAACACCAGGCAGAAGGAGAAGAGAAAGGAGCAGCAAATCCTGCCTGGAAAACCCAAGAGGATGGAACCCCTTGGCTGAGGGTCCACCATGTAGGCAAGGGCTGGGCCACTGAATGGGGAGAGCTCTTTGCTGCTCTTCTCCTGCTTGGAGGCAGCTCAGAGCCCTGCAGGGGGTTGGCTCATGGATGTGGGGTGAGCAGGGACAGAGCTGGCACCCTGTCCCTGTGCTGTGGGGTGAGCAGTGGCAGAGCTGGCACCCTGTCCCTGTGCTGTGGGGTGAACAGGGACAGAGCTGGCACCCTGTCCCTGTGCTGTGGGGTGAACAGGGACAGAGCTGGCACCCTGTCCCCGTGCTGTGGGGTCACTGAGCAGTGGCAGGGCTGGCACCCTGTCCCCGTGCTGTGGGGTCACTGAGCAGTGGCAGGGCTGGCACCCTGTCCCTGTGCTGTGGGGTCACTGAGCAGTGGCAGAGCTGGCACCCTGTCCCTGTGCAGGGACAGAGCTGGCACCCTGTCCCTGTGCTGTGGGGTGAGCAGGGAAAGAGCTGGCACCCTGTCCCTGTGCTGTGGGGTGAGCAGGGACAGAGCTGGCACCCTGTCCCCGTGCTGTGGGGTGAGCAGTGGCAGGGCTGGCACCCTGTCCCTGTGCTGTGGGGTGAGCAGGGACAGAGCTGGCACCCTGTCCCTGTGCTGTGGGGTGAGCAGGGACAGAGCTGGCACCCTGTCCCTGTGCTGTGGGGTGAGCAGTGGCAGAGCTGGCAGCCTGTCCCCGTGCTGTGGGGTGAGCAGGGACAGGGCTGGCACCCTGTCCCTGTGCTGTGGGGTGAGCAGGGACAGGGCTGGCACCCTGTCCCTGTGCTGTGGGGTGAGCAGGGACAGAGCTGGCACCCTGTCCCTGTGCTGTGGGGTGAGCAGTGGCAGGGCTGGCACCCTGTCCCTGTGCTGTGGGGTGAACAGGGACAGAGCTGGCACCCTGTCCCTGTGCTGTGGGGTCACTGAGCAGTGGCAGGGCTGGCACCCTGTCCCCGTGCTGTGGGGTGAGCAGTGGCAGGGCTGGCACCCTGTCCCTGTGCTGTGGGGTCACTGAGCAGTGACAGGGCTGGCACCCTGTCCCTGTGCTGTGGGGTGAGCAGGGACAGAGCTGGCACCCTGTCCCTGTGCTGTGGGGTGAGCAGTGGCAGGGCTGGCACCCTGTCCCTGTGCTGTGGGGTGAGCAGAGACAGAGCTGGCACCTTGTGATGAACCTTCCTGGGAGAAGCTCTTCCTTCACCTTCTGCTTCTCTAGGAGGGAGTTAAAAATAGAGCCTCGATGGAAGCTCAAGTTTGCAGAGACAGCAAATGGTCCTGTGTGAACCTCCTGGGTGGGACCTGGAGGTGCAACAGAGACACCACCTGGAGTGAGTCCAAGGGGGGAGAGGTTGGAAACCTGGTTGTAACAATGCCAAGGTCATGGGTTCAGTCCCCTGTGTGGGCCATTGACTTAAGGGTTGGACTTGATGGTCCTTGTGAGTCCCTTCCAACTCAGAACAGCCTGGGATTCTGTGGTGGAGGGACTGAGAAGCAAAGCAGAGGATTAGTCAGCAAATGAAGGGCACTGGAAGGGGAGAATTGCTGTGTGTAATGAAAGGAACGGAGCTGGGAAGGGGCTGGAGCAGCAGGAGCAGCTGAGGGAGCTGGGGGGGCTCAGCTGGAGAAAAGGAGGCTCAGGGGACCTTCTGGCTCTGCAATCCCTGCCAGGAGGGGGGAGCTGGGGGGGGGTCGGGCTCTGCTCCAGGGCACAGGGACAGGAGGGAAGGGCACGGCCTCAGGCTGGGCCAGGGGAGGTTCAGAGTGGACATCAGGAAGAATTTCCTCATGGAAAGGGTGCTCAGGCACTGGCAGGGGCTGCCCAGAGAGGTTTGGAGTGCCCAGCCCTGGAGGTGCCCAAGGCAGGACTGGCCGTGGCACTCAGTGCTCTGGGCTGGGGGACAAGGTGGGCATCGGGCACAGGGTGGGCTCCATTGGCTGGGAGGGCTTTGCCAAGGTGGGCATCGGGCACAGGGTGGGCTCCATGGGCTGGGAGGGCTTTGCCAATGTGGGCATCGGGAACAGGGTGGGCTCCATGGGCTGGGAGGGCTTTTCCAAGTGGGC